>NC_080583.1:17791973-18102763 GCF_029962835.1 Magnolia sinica | reverse complement strand
CTAATGTGTTGAATTCATTCTAGAGCACATGACATTTTTTACTTGAAATTCTCATAATAAATCAACATCTTTAAATTCTCATAATAAATCAACATCTTTTGTAGGAAAATGATTTCCATAACTGGTCATAAAATCCTTTGACTTGGCTGGTAATATCACAGCAGACAAATCAAAGCTTCTCTAGAAAATTAATCTTGGTGTCAAATCCTTCATGTGGTTGAACAGATTTTGTCAGTAAAGACGGTTGCGTCCATCTCATCATGGTGTGCACATTTAAAAAATGATGTTTCCCTCGATGCTACCTATACTTTATTTCGGAATTTCTCATGGAAAGTTATTTCGTCTCCAGCATATGATTCAGAGGTATGTTCAAGTATATATGGGATTTTGTCATGTCTTTGTGATTTTGAAGACTAAATTTCCATGAATATTGCTATAATTTTCATGACCTTCATTCACTGATTAATATTTGCTCAAGCTATCTACACTGATTCATTTTGCCTTGCAATGTCCCAGAGTAGACCGGAGCAGAAATTCACCTAGCAGCCTATGAAGTGTTGGTGCCTGTTTTGAAAGCAGTGTGCTGCTTTCTATCCATTGGCTTTCGATATGATAATGACCCACAATAAATCAGCAATTACAAATGGAGGAGACAAACCCTTGCTGGATCCTTTGGTTCTTAATTTTCTTCAAAATATAAATGATCTCCTTGCAGTTGGAGTTCTGGCACGAAGTCGACGAGCAGTTTTGATGAACTGGAAGGTGATCAGTCTGTTTTATTTCTGTAGTTGTTTACTCATATTCTTCATTCACTTACCCAGCCAAACAGCTGCATCCTTCAAAAGCTAATTTGAAGAGAGTTTTATTGAATTGGCTTTCAAAGATTAAATGGAAATCTTTAGTAAAATGTCAAACCCCTTGTCTCTCTCAGAATGAATTATGCCAGATAAAACTTGATGTTCCAATGCTTGATGAGCTTGTTCACGGGTATTGTGTTTATAGGGGAATTGTGGATGGTGGCCTTGTACTACCATCAGATGAACATCATGTTTGAATGATGTCTTTAATCTATAACACATAATTTTTTAATGTGCGTACTTTTCTCATTATAATTATGTTCTGAATTTCAGCATCAGGACTGCAAACCCCTACCAGATCCCCAAAAGTGTACCAGGCGAATCTTGGATCAAGCTCTTCGAGAGATTGCTCTTCTCAACATGGATTGTGGAACTGATAGAAACTCAGATGGTGAAACCTCTGTCAATAATGTTGACATAGAAGGTTCTCAAGAAGTTACTACTGATGCTATCAGCACTCGAGGCCCTGATGTCGAATTGAGATATGCACATGAGGTAGCAGGCAACCGGGATGATTGCAGCACCAGTGAAACACATCAGTCTGGAACTTGTTGTAGAAGGTCCCCAAGAAGCAGAAGTCATACAACTGGAGAAAGGAGCAGGCGCAAGAGATGAAGAGGGAGAGTTGAGAGGATTAGAAGTCACTCCTGATTTTTCTTATAATTTTCAAGTCTTATTATTACCATTTTTATGTTTTTTTTTTCTTGCATTTTATATTATATCACTTTTATTATCTTTGAGGGACTTCCAATCAGTGGCTAGGATCACCCAACTGGTCCCATTTTCAGGCCTTGGTTTTTGTGATTGCCATTTAATGGGATAGAGATTGAATAACAATAATTTGTGGGTCTCACCATGAAGTATGTGTATGATATACTACAAGTAATCATTCAAAGGGTTTAAAATTGTTTCTAAAATTCCATCCTAAAATTTGACCGTTGGCAACTTGGAAGGTTTAAAACTGTTTTAAAATTTTCCTTCCTAAAATATGATTAGTTAGTACTAGAACAGTTTAAAACCGTTCCTAAAATTCCGTGTCTGAAATTTGAAACAGTACCCAAGACGATTCTGAACCGTTCCTGTTTTTCTGCGACGCCTCATTTAGGTACGGTTTTAAATCGTTCTTGAAGCATTTAGGACCGGTTTAAAACCGTTCCTAAATGACGAATTTGGTGTAGTGGGGAGTGGATTAATATGAATATTTGTTCCTCTTCATCTTGTTCCGTGTGAGCTTATGAAAAGATTGGATAGAAAATAAACTTTATGGTGGGCCCTATAAATGTTTTAACCATGGGAATCATTATCCCACTGCTATTTGTGGCATAGTCCACTTGAGATTTGGAAATGACTAATTTTTTAGCACATGCTATAAAATGGAAATGGATTGGCTGCTCCTTGCCACCAGCCAATGGTTGATGGTCGGTGCTCTGTGGGTCTCACCATGATGTATGTGTTTCATCCATGCCGTCTATCTATTTTTCTAGATCATTTTAAGGTATGAGAATAAAAATTAGGTATATCCAAATCTCAAGTGGACCACATTACAAGAAACAATATTGAATAAACGTCAATCATTAAAAGGTTTTGTGGGGCCATAAAAGTTTTGGATCAAGCTGGTCTTTGTTTTTTCCCTTCATCTGGGTCTTTATGACCTAATTAACAGGTTGGATATCAAAAAAATAGTGCATTGGGCCTTAAAAGGATTTTAACGGTGGATATCCAATCACTATTGTTTTCACGTGGTATGGTCTACCTGAGATCTATATCCCTCTCATTCTGGGGTTAAAGCCCTAAAAGGATTGCAAAAATGGATGAACGGAATGAATGAAACACATATATCATGGTGGGGCACATAGAGCACCAACCACCGGGCTGGTGGTGGGGGTACCCAATCTGTTTCCCTCTAAAATGACCTCGCCAAATGATGAACGGTGTGGATGTAATAAATGGATGCGGATTGTGTCCTACCCCACACGTCTTTAGCCGAGCAATTCTGTGGGCGGCCCACCGTGATGTATCTATACATTCAGGCCATCCATTTCTTTTCTCACATCATTTTAATGCATGAGCACAAAAATTAGGCAGATCCAACACTCAAGTAACCGCACCAAATAATAAGCTTAATTGTATTAAATTTACTAGCTCTTGTTTGGTTCATTTGAGCATTGGATTTGCCTCATTTTTGTACTCATGCCTTGAAATAAACTGAGAAAAGGAAAAGATGGCATGGATATACAGATAGATCACGGTGGGCCGAGCCATAAAACTGACCGTTTTGGGGCTAGAGACGTGCGGGGGTAGGACGCAATCCGCGTACATAATGATTGGGGCTTCTCAGCAGCTGTCGGAGCCCCCGCCTGTCCCGAGCTCCAAACAGGCGGGGGTAGTACCTAATCCGCGCGCCATCTTTCGGTGGCATGTAAGTTTGATCTCCTCTGAATCGTTTATATAACGCCGGATCTTGAGGAGAGTCATCATTGCTCGTATTCGCACGACACCTACCCACTCCAGCCCGGTTGGGGGTATATGTTACACACAACCAATCCGTGTCCCCACGTAACAACTAATCTGTTCCCTAACAGTATTATGACATTGTTAGAATGGTGGACATTGACATGACATTGCCACGTTTCATTGTAGCGGGCAGCATGGGTGAGATTACCGACGAGACTATGTATAAACCGTGCTACTCTTTTTCATTTTGTACAAGTGCAGCATACGGCTTAATGATCCAAACTGTTAGTCTAGTAGGTCCCACTGTGGATGGATGACATAGATACATCATTTATATCACGGTGGGGTCTACCATTTTAAACTAGTCCTTTTGGATCGGTTTTTCAAACAGAAATACAATTGCATTTTCAAAAGGGGTAAAAGAGTATTAATTACTTATTTACGGGGCATTTACATTGAATTTGGAAAGTCAAATAGGCGCTTATATTCATTTTTGGGAAATTAACTGTACTCGCCTCGAAGTTTGAGCAAATTACCTATAATGCTACGATACTCCCTATATTCCCTAAAGGGCCTTCTGACAGCTTTTGGAGTTTGTTTCGGACGAAAATGCCCCTGTCCTTAGTTCAGTAGTTGCACGGTTTTTTAAGGATTGAGAAGTTATGTAGTATTTAATGCCGGTAAAGTGATGTGTACGAAACCCTTTTTGTGTGTGGGCAATGACTAAACTCGTGGAGCCCATATTGATGTATGTGTATAATCCATGCCGTCCATCCCTTTTATCGTGTTATTTTAGGGCTATGGCCCAAATATCAGCCTAATCCAGAGCTCGTGTGGGTCACATAATAGAAAATAATGGTGACAATGGAACCCGCTGTTGAAACTTTTCCAATCTCACTATGATGTTGAAACTTTCCGAGCTAGCCGACAAGGTGGACAGAACGGATCTCCCCATTATTGGCCTCAGGCTATTGTACTAATGGCTATCTATGACCCATATAACATGAGAACTACGACCTTTACTACATTACAGCCACGACCCATATAACATGAGAACTACGACCCTTACTAGATTACAATCATGACCCTTACCACATTATAACCACGACCCAGGTATGGGACATGGTTGCCATGTTATATGCGTCGTGGTTTTTATACGACCCTTACTACATTACAATCACGACTATTACCACGTTACAACCATGACCCATGAAAATACATTAATGTATGTGAATAATCTATGCCACCCATCCTTTTTGTCGTGTCAACCACGACCCTTACCTCATGACAACCACAACCCATTTAACATGATAACCACAACCCATGGAAACGACGACCCATTACAATCACGACCCATATCACATGAGAACCACGACCCCATATTACATGACAAATACGATCCATGACAACCACGACCTATGGGATTTTCCATTGATGACTAGCGGCGTACCATTTCTATCATTGAGCTACAGAGTTGATTGGGTCGTGTATCATAAGATATCTCTGGTTCTCATGTTATATAAGTCGTGGTTCTCGTGTTATATGGGTCGTGGTTCTTGTGTTAAATGGGTCGTGGTTTCGTGTAATATAGATCGTGGTTCTCATTTCCTGCTCTTAAATTGTATGACAACTACGACCCATACCTCATGACAACCATGACTTATATAACATGACAACTATGGCCCATATAACATGACAACCATGGCTCATATAATATGACAATCACGACTCATATAATATGAGAACCACGACGTATACAACATGAAAACTACGACCCACCACCATTTATGTGTTTCATCCATGCTGCCCATCCTTCTTGCCATGTCATTTTAGGACTAAGGCCCAAATATCAGCTTGATCTAGTGCTCATGTGGCCCACATAATAAAAAATAATAGTGACTATTGAAAGTTGTCATGGATCGTGGTTGTCATAGGTCGTAGTTGTCATGGATCGTAGTTATCATGTTAGATGAGTCACGATTCTCATGTTATATGGATCGTGATTGTCATATTATATAGGTCGTGGTTGTCATGTTATATGGGTCGTGGTTGTAATGTGGTAAGTATCGTAGTTGTTATATGGGTCGTGATTGTCGTGGATCGTAGTTATCATGTTATATGGGTTGTGGTTCTCTTGTGATGCTTGTTAGAAGTGGATAATGCTCAAGTCAGGACTTTTTGGGCCTACAATAAACTAGTCGATAATGTGGATGGATCAGATCACCCCATTATGGGCCTTAAGCTATGGTACCAATGATTTAGTAAAAAGGAAGTGCATACGTTGCAAACCACGAACCATACAACATGATAATCATGACCCACATAACATGACAATTACGACTCATGCAAACCATGACCCAGATGGGCCCACATTGATGTATATGAATAATCCATGCCGCCTATCCTTTTTGTTGTGACATGTTAGGGGTAGGGTCAAATATCAACTACGACCCTTTATGGATAAAAACCATGATCCATTGTGCATGTGAACCACGACCCTTCGAATGGATCGTGGTTGTCATGTAGCAAGGGTTGAGGTTGTCATATTATATGGGTCGTGGTTGTGAAGTTATATGGGTCGTGGTTGTCATGGGTCGTAGTTGCCAAGTTATATGGGTTGTAGTTATCACGTTATATGGGTCGTGGTTGTCATGGGTCATAGTTACCAACCACGGGTCGTAGTTGCCAAGTTATATGGGTCGTGGTTGTGTTATATGGGTAGTGATTTTCATGGTCTCGGGAATCTGGACTCCTTGAAGACTCTAACAACTACACGTAAGTCGAGTAACTTCTAATCCCCGTGGGAAGCAGAAGCGGATTGGCTGGTGTAGTATCATGATTGTATGTGGTCTATCCATGCCATCCATCCGTTTTTCCATCTTATTTTTCCATCTTTTCGATTAAGTTGATATTTTTTTTCCCTTCATCTGGGTCTGTATGACATAATTAAGATTGGATGTCAAATAAACAATAGTGGGCTTTGGGAGGATTTTAATGGTGGATATCCAATTAATGTTGTTTTCTTGTGGTGTGGTTCACCTGAGACTAATATCCCTCTTATTTTTGGTATCAAGCACTAAAATGATATGTAAAAATGGATGAACGGCATTGTTGAAACACACACATCAAGCGGGGCCAGAGAGCACCGACCACCAGCCACAGGGCCAGTGGCAGGAGGAGTATTCAATCCGTTTCCCCCGGCTTCCGGACGCTGATTTCCCGTTAAAACCTTTTGTAGGAAGTTCCTGCGTAAGGATTCTGGATGGGGCCCACTATGATGTTTGTTAGAAATCCAACCTGTCCATCTGTTTTTTGTGCTCGTTTTAGGATATGAGACCTTAAATGATTAGGATCCAAAACTCAAGTGGGCCATACTAGGTGATACAGTGGGGAAGGGAATTCCTACTGTTGAAACCTTCCCAGCGTCCAATTGCTGGAGACGGATTGGCTACTCCCTCTGACACCAGCCAATGGCTGGTGGTCGGTGCTTTGTGGGGCCCACCATGATGTATGTGTTTCATCCATGCCGTCCATCTATTTTTATAGATCGTTTTTATGTTACGAGAGAAAAAATGAGGTATATCGAAATCCCAAGTGGAGCATATTACAAGAAACAGTGTTGAATGAACAGTGACCATTAAAAACGTTTTGGGACCATAAAAGTTTTGGATCAAGCTGATATTTATTTTTTCCCTTCATCTGGGTCTTTATGATCCAATCAACAGATTAAATGTCAAATAAACAGTTCAGTGGGCCTTGGGAGGATTTTAATGGTGGATATCCAATCATTATTGTTTTCCTGTGGTGTGGTCCACCTGAGACTTATATCCCTCTTATTTTTGGTAAAAAGCACTAAAACGATATGTAAAAATGGATGAACGGCATGGATGAAACAAATACATCATGGTGGGGCCCACAGAGACCGACCACCAGTAACGTGTCCAGGGGAGTAGCCAATCTGTCTCCTACTGCAGCACTGCCGTGAGAGGACGAGCACTGACGTGGAAGCGGATTGTGTATTGACAGCGTACTGAGTAAACTCTGTGGGTCTACCTTTATTTATTTATTTTATCCACTCCGTTCATGCATGTTAACAGATAATTTTAGGCTTTATCCCAAAACGGAAGCATATCCAAAGCTCAAGTGGACCACACCAAAGGAAACAGTGTGATTAAACCTCTATCATTGAAAAATTCTTTTTGGCTACAGAAGTTTTGGATCAAGATGATGTTTGTGGTTTCACTTCATCCATGTCTTTTTATCTTATGAACAGGTTGGATGACAAATAAACATTACTGTGGGCCCTAGGAAGGTTTCAACGGTGGAAATCATTATTCTACACGGTTTACTATGGAATGGTCCACTTGAGCTTTGGATTGACTTCGATTTTGGGTTCAACCCCTAACATTAGCAGGAAAAATGGATGAACAGTGTGGATAAACCAGATACATTCAAAGTGGGCCCAACTTAGTTTACTTAGTACTATAAAAGCATACTGAATAACTCAGTACACAATCCGATTTCCACTGACGCAGTGACGCTCCTCGAGCTCTGAGTTATACGAACGGTTCAAAGTAGATCAAAGCTACGTGGCCCCACAGTGATGTATTTATTATATCTACACCGTTCATCTATTTTTTGAGATCATTTTAGATCATTATCTAAAAAATGAATCATATCCAATGATCATATGTACCACAACACAATTAACAGCGGAGACAATGATTTTCACCGTTAAACAATCCGTAGGGCCCACCATAACGTTTATTTTCAATCCAATCTACTCATAAGGTCACAAAGACCTGAATAAAGAGGAAAACAAATTTCATATTGATCCAAGACTTCTATGACCCCAAAAAGGTTCTAACGGTAGAAGTTCAATCCCCTAACTGCTTTCTGCAGTGTGGTCCAGTCGATAGTTAAATATTTCTTATTTTTGTTTTTTCCCTTCATCTGTGTTTTTATGACCTAATCAACCGATTGGATGTCAAGTAAACAATACAGTAGGCCTTAGGAATGGATCGTGGGTGTCATGTAGTAAGGGTCAAGGTGGTCATGTTATATGGGTCGTGTTTGTCAAGTTACATAGGTCGTGGTTGTTGTGTTATATGGGTCATAGTTATCATGGGTCGTGGTTGTCATGGTATATGGGTCGTGGTGACCACCATATAACATGACCCATATAACATGACCACCACGACCCATATAATATGACAACCACGACTCCCATGTTATAATGATGACAATGGCACCCACAACCCATGACAACCACGACCCATATAATATGACAATCACGACCCAAATGGGCCGCAGTCGTATGGATCGTAGTTTTTATGTTATATGGGTCTCACTTGTATGGATCGCAGTTGTCCTGTTATATGGGTCGTAGTTATCCTGTTATATAGGTCGCGGTCGCGGTTGTCCTGTTATTTAGGTCGCAGTTGTCCTGTTATATGGTTCGCAGTTGTCCTATTATATGGGTCGCAGTTATCCTATTATATTGGTCACGGTTGCAGTTATCCTGTTATTTGGGTCGCAGTTATATGGATCGCAGTTGTCATGTTATATGGGTCGCAATTATCCTGTTATATGGGTCGTGGTTGTCATGGGTAGTGGTTATCCAATTACCATTGTTTTCCTATGGTGTGGTCCACTTGAGATTTATATCCTTCTCATTTTTGGTATAAAACTCTAAAATAATCTGTAAAAATGGATGAACGGAATGAATGTAACACATACATCATAATGGGCCCACAGAGCACCGACCACCAGCCACAGGGCTGTTAGCAGCGGGGAGTAGCCAATCCATTTTCGTCCCAGATATGGAGGTGGATCAGAGAAAGTGCATTGGCTGGTGTACGTCACACCAACTATATAGGTGTTGTATTGAAGTCAGCAAGTTATGTGTGTCTGATCATGAGGTATATGTTATATCCAAACTGTTCATTCACTTGGTGAGTTCGTCTTAAGGCTTGATATGAAAAATAAGACAGATCTAATATATAACATGACAACCATAACCCATATAACATGACAACTGCGACTCATATAATATGACAATCACGACTCATATCACATGAGAACCATGACCCATATAATATGATAACTACGACCCATTTAACATGACAATCACGACCCATAAAACATGACAACCACAATCCATGACAACTATGACCCTTACCACATAACAACCACGACCCATATAACATGACAACCATGACCATGACAAGCACGACCCATATAACATGACAACCATAACCCATGATAATTACGACCTATATAACATAACAACCACGACCCATATAATATGACAGCTATGACCCATGACAACCACGATCCATTTTTGGTAGTGTAAATGGATCGAAGGCTATAGATTAATGTCATGGTATACTCTAATTGATCTTTGGATATGCTTCAATTTTGGGCTCAACCCCTTAAATTAGATGAAAAAAATGGATGGATGGCGTGAATAGACCACATACATTTAAGGTGGGCCCAACCGAGTACTCAATCCGATTTCCTCTCTCGCGCGCAACTTACACTAGGAAAGAAGGAAAAAAAAGGGCAAACCACACTCCTACCTCATGACAACCACGACCCTTTCCTCATGAAAACCACGACCCATATAACATGGCAACCACAACCCATACCCGGGTCGTGGTTGTAATGGGGTAAGGTTCGTGATTGTTATGTAGTAAGGGTCGTAGTTCTCATGTTATATGGGTCATGGTTGTCATGGGTGGTAGTTTTCTCAGGTCATGGTTGTTACATGTTTACTTCCTTTACTACCAAATGAAAGGATAGCCATTGGTACAATAGTCTGAGGCCAACAATGGGGAGATCTGTTCCGTCCATCTTGTCGGCCCGCTAGGTGTGGGCCCAAAAAGTCCTGACTTGGGCAGTGTCCACTTCTAACAAACATCACGGTGGGCCTGGAAAGTTTCAACAACGGGTTCCATTATCACCATTATTTTCTATTACGTGACCCACACGAGCTCTGGATCAGGCTGATATTTAGACCCTGGCCCTAAAATGACACGGTAAAAAGGATGGACAACATGGATTATACACATACATCAATATGGGCCCCACGAGTTTAGTCCTTGCCCACACGTAGAAAGGGTTCCGTACACATCACTTTACTGGCATTAAATACTATGTAACTTCTTAGTCCCTAGAAAATCGTGCAACTATTGAACTAAGGTCAGGGGCATTTTCATCCAAAACAATCTCTAAAAGCTGTTAGAAGGCCCTTTAGGGAATATATGGAGTGTCGTAGCGTTATAGGTAATTTGCCCAAACTTTGAGGCGAGTACAGTCAATTTCCCTTCATTTTTGGACTGCAGAATGAAATGTATGAAATTGCATTATATAGGATTTACACCATTATTGTACAATGTTTGTATGTTTGAAAATACCAAAATATTTTGAGCATCAAATGTTTGGGATCAAATTCTTCAAGCAAGAACATCCTGTTAAACGAATACCTTGTTTGGTGAATGATGGATTTGTAACCAATGGTCCAAATTCATAACATGTGGGTCACTTGCATACGCATACAACTCAAATGTCAGGCATAAACAATGCATATAGATGGACTGCATGGATAAAACACATATATCAATGTAAGGCTTGCAAATCTAGTGAATTTCGAAATCCACCAAAAATTCTACATGGTACAAAAAATGCAATTCCATTCCACCTAATGTGATTCCTTTATGTGTCTCCAAACATGCCATAGAATTCACAAGTAATCAAATGCAATTCCATCCCACTTATTTCTTCCTGAGCCCAAGTACCAAACATGCCCTAAATAGTAGGCAATTAACATCGTCCATTTCCTAATGCATTTTAAGTCGAAGACAACCTTAGATGAGTGTGGTCCTAAGGGCCTGTTTGGCCAGTTGCATTAGGTGGGATTAAGCTGGATGAAATTGTAAACGTTATAATAAATGCATGTCTAAGGTATTGTCCTTGGATTGGGTGTATCCCATGTTTTCTAATACTATGTTTGAAATGCATGCACGCATTAAAAAATAAATCCAAGGATTTACTTTCAAATTACATTTGGATTGAACTCGGATGAAACAAAAATTCATCATTGGCGGGATTAGTAATCCCATCTCACACTTTCCAACACAAGGTTCATTTTCCAAAGCTTATAAAGTTAATTTTAATCCCATTTCACACTCCTTCCAAACATGCCATTCTGAATTTCAAAGTAAGATTAGTAATGGAATCCCATTTAATACAGCTTAATACCACTATCCAAATAGGCCCTAAGTAACCAATGTCAATGGTATTTCATGATAGATTTTAATTATTTCAATTTTGCAGTTGCTTCAATAAGCTTCATAAATAGACCATGTAATATAAAGAAAATAAGCATATTTTATGAATTCTTATACCTACCTCCCAAAAAATTACATTTGATGGACCATTATTAGGTAGTTTTATAGGTGATAAAATTGTAATGACGACCTTTTGTGTCCTTTATTTTAAGGTCAAATCATCAAATTATTGGCATAAAATTTGAATCTCTTTCATTTTGGAATCATGATCTAAATTAGTTAGCAAAATAGATGGAAGACATGTTTGGAAGGCTAAATTCTAGTGCAATGGTGTGTAATGTCACTGAGTAATGATTATCACTACCACAGTAATTTGAAGTAAAGTGGCATGTAATACAATACCACTAATGCAAGTTCATCTTTTTAATATACACGTAATGTACTCACGTGATTGCATACATGTAGACATAACTTAACTGAGACATAAGGTAGCAAGCGCCCAACTTTAAAAAATATGAGGGAAATTATTCTAACAAGTGTTTTAGCAAAGATACTAGCGAGTTGATCCTTAGAAGGAAGATGTGCAGTACAACACTAATAGCCACTAAAAGGTGGCGGGTAGGTGTTACCCAAGCCCACTTTGATAATGTGTTGTATATTTATGCCTCCATCCATTTCTCCATCTGATTTTAGGTCATGATCCCAAAAATTAAGCAGATCCAAATCTTAGGTAGACCACACCATAGAAAAGAGCAGTGATTGAGTATCTTACCATTAAAATTTTCAAAGGCCCATCGTAAAGTTTTTCGCAATGTTTGTTTCCCATCCAACCCATTGATAATGTAAAGAGGACCTAGATGAAGGGAAAAATAAAATTGAAAGACCAGCGTTTGATTTGGGAGAATTATTCAATGATAAATAAAGAACTAATGAGAGAACAATGATCACAAGATATCTATTCATTATAAGTTCATTTATATCCTCGGATTCCCTTGATTCTGAAAATAGAGTACAATCAATGCAACGAAATGAATGAAATAGAAGGCAGTCTGATGGCGATTTTAGCAGTATTTGACGCTTTTGATATTCATCGCCAAGGCAGAAAAGTTTGTGTAGGCTTAAAATCCTTGATTTGGCCATGCGATAGATTCTGATCATCTTTCCATTCATCTTTCCAGTCGCACAGACAGATTCTTCTTTCTTTTGAAATTCTCTTCTGTACTTCACATTTCCTTTATTTTCCTTGAAATGTGGAACATACATCCTTGAAATGTGGAGAGCACGACCTTGAAATGTGGAGCGCATATCCCTTGAAATGTGGAGCGCGCTTCCTTAAAATGTGGAGCGCATATCCCTTGAAATGTGGAGCGCGCGACCTTAAAATGTGGAAATGTAGAGCACACTTCCTTGAAATGTGGAGTGCGCTTCCTTGAAATGTGGAGCACACATCCCTTGAAATGTGGAGAACACGACCTTGAAATGTGGAGCGCACTTCCTTGAAATGTGGAGTGCGCGACCCTTGAAATGTGAAGCGCGTGACCCTTGAAATGTGGAGCGCGCTGCCTTAAAATGTAGAGCATACGACCCTTGAAATGTGGAGAGTACTTCCTTGAAATGTGGATTGCATGACCCTTGAAATTTGGAGCGAACAATCCCTTGAGTATTCGTTAAGATAACAAAAGGCTTGTCATAGGACAAGTTCCTCTTGAAGTGGCGCATGTAGTATCTGTTAAGACAACAAAAGGCTTGTCTCAGGACAAGTTCCTCTTGAAATGGCGCATGGAGTATCTGTTAAGATAATAAAAGCCCGTCCTTAAGATATGAGGAGAGAGAAGTGGCGCATTATAAGGCCCGTATCCTAGACCATACCGTTCCGTAGGCTTCCACTATCCTCCCGGTCGAATTCTGACAACCCATGACTTGTAGTCGGCATTTGCACGCAACCCTAAGTCGTATCCCATATTTCAAAGTCAGCTCAACTCGAGATTTTATCCTTGCGATCGTGCCGTCTCTGCAGTTTTGACGCTGCGTCTTACACGCCTATACGATACCCAGGCCAAGAAATGTGGACCCTCGTTCAGTTCAAGGAAAATGCCACACATTTGCAAACCCAAGAGAACATGTCCCATCAATCACATCAATCATCTCAAGTACATATCTCATCCCAAGTACAAGCAACCCCTAAAGTCAACTCTCTCTCTCTCTCTCTCTCTCTCTCTCCACCCATCCCTTTTCAAGTACACCCATCACTCACCCATCCCTTTCTCTCTTACAACCTCTCCCTCTCTCTCTCTCTCTCATCTCTCTCTCATTTTTCCTCCCAAGCAACGATGAGAGACCATCCAAGCTCCATGAAAGAGTTAGGTGTGGCCCACCTTCCTACCACCCAATCTCACCCTTCAAAGATCATCTCAATCATTGAAATTCATCCCCTGGAGCTCTAGAATGCATCGGTGGAAAAATGAGTCTAAGATCTAACGGTGGGTGATCTACCATTGATTTTCAATTCAATGGCCCACTTGTAATGAGACCCAATTTGATGTATGTATTGTAATCATATGAGGGGCCTATAGTGACGGGGTCCCTCCATCTACACCGCAAATATATATATATATATATATATATATATATATATATATATATATATATATATATATATATATATATATATATATATATATATATTTGTGTGTTGGCGTGTGGCCCACTTGATCCATGCCTCATAGCCGTGAGGACCCACCTCATAGTATGGCTTCATCCAAGCCCTCCATTTGCCTAGCCCCGCTTCCAGTAGCTACAATTGCTATATGTGATGTTAGCAAGTTGTGGTCCCACCATGAGGTATGTGATATATCCATACCATCCATCCACTTTCATTGGACGTGGGGCCCACCTCACACGCATGGCACGTGTGAGGGTGGGGCCACCTTATGCATGTATTCTACATCCACACTGCCTAGTACTTTGGATGATGGGACCCTCCCAACCATGATGTATGTATTTTATACATACCGTCCATCCATTTTTCATATGGTGTGGGGCCCACCCCACACGTGTGGCACATGTGGGGGTGGGACCCACCTTGATGTATGTATCATGTCTCCAAATCGTCCATTTTGGATAGTGCTGTGAGGGATGCACCGTGATGTATGTGGGTATATCCCAACTGTCCATCTATTTTCTGTGCAGTGACGTGCGGGACCCACTTGAATGTACATATTCTATATCTGCACTGTCCATTTGGACGGTGCAGTGCTGTGGAACACACTTTGATGTATGTATTTTATCTGTGCACCGTCCATCTGGAGGGTGCAAGTGAAGCCCATCTTGAGGTATATGTTGTATATCTACGCCAGGCCATGGGGCCGTATGATGTATGTGTTTTGTCCTTGCTGACCATCAGCGATGGAGCCCACCATGATATATGCAGTGTAAATCCTAACTGTCCATCTAATGGGGCCCATATGGATTGTGCAGGCCCACCTGCTACTTGTGCAGGGCCCACCTTAATGTATATGTTGTACATGACTGCCCACCTATCTTGGTTGAACCATGGGCCACCTCATAAGGCCATTTTGTGGTGCATCAGGCCCACTTTGATGTATGTATTGCAGACACCCTATCCACCTTTTTTTTTTGAACCATGGGGTTGATCTGTGTTGTTTTATTTAAACCAACCTGATTTAAATTAATTTTAAACTCGTAAGTATATGAATCAGATGTAGACACGGTACGTATTACGAGATCGTTGCCACGAGGACTGGTTGTCACAATTCGAACTTTATGATTCTTCTTAACTAATCTAACAAATATTTTACCTAGTGATTAAGTAAACTAACGAAAATCAATGTAAAATAACTGAGAACAAGAATGAAAATTCAGTCAAGGAGAACACTAGGACTTTTGAATCCACCCCTAGTTATCCTAACTCTTGTTTTACTTGTTGATTCACCCTAATTTAGATTGATATACATTCAATAAATAAAGCACAATCTGTGTCCTTGGTCAGGCACACATGATGTATAATTCCCTTGAAGCACAATGATCACATCTTTCCATCCATGGTCAGGCATAAATAGATGTAAATTCTTATTTCTTTCTCTACAGGAAAACCTGTTCATGGTCAGACACAAGCACACCTTAGAATAAGATTCCAAACAAAATCCACTTCTAGACTTTGGCTGAGCTCATAGACTAAAGAGGTATGGAGTTTTCATTAAAGCATAATAGAGAAAGAAATAAATCAACCAAATCAAGATGAAATCAACAAATAACAAGAGTCATCCAAATTAGGGGCTTCATCTCAGCCCTAGCTAAGAAATTAAAAACTCATGGAATATAATAAAGATTCAAATGGAAAGAAGAAAAATATATTTGATAAAGAAAATATCCCTTTCCAATCTCTCTCTTTCTCGTTCTCCGCTCCACGTTCAAAATCTCCTCTCATCTAATGTCTTCGCTCTAATTCCCCCCTCTTTCTCTCTCTCACTTCTTCTTTATACAGGTGATGCAGTCGGCTAGGAGTGCATAAGGGCTGGAGTCAGTGGAAGTCTTTACGCACCCTCTGTTTGGTGCGGCAACAACACGAGAATCGCGATCAAATTTACAGCCTTTGAATCCAAAATCTAAGACATGCAATTGTCTTGGCCTTGGTCAGTCCTTCTTTGGAAACATTTTGGATCGTCCAGATGGACAGACCGACCCTCTTTAGGACTGCAAAATGGCCCGGATCGGCCGGGTCTCTCCGAAAGTGTGTAATGTGTAAGGAATCCAAAAACTGATCCTTTCGGCGTTAGTGGGGCCCAATTCATCCTTTTTTCGAGAAATCCACCCCGTCCATTGAATTCCTGATGAAAAACCAGTCAGGAATGGATGGTTTTGGATTGTTGTTAACACGGTTCGCTGATGTTTAGCTTCTGCCATCCATCTTATGTTTGAACGGTTAAAAAACTGATATCTGCTGTCATTTGAAATACCGCCACCTAAGAGATGGTAAGAAGAACCTAGGGATTCTAATGAACGGTCTAGATCAATCATATAGACCGAGATGGTGGGAACCCTGCGATCTAGCATTCTGGCTGACTTCCAGGCCATTTGAGCTTCAATTTCTAGAATTTCTCGGATCACTAGCGTATAAATCCGTTGATCTTGGTCCCCTGGGGTCCGTCACTTGCTTTGGTGACTTCGGAGTGTAAAATCCATGCTTTTTGCATCCTTTCCCATCCACGCTCCTAGATTCACCTTGCATCACAAACACAATTAAAATGGGGCATTAAACAGTATCATGTTCATAAAAGTAGGTAATAACTGGGGTCTAATATGCAATATTTGATCCTCAACACAACCCCCAACCAGCATTTTGCTAGTCTCGAGCAAAGTATGCAAAAAATAATTTCACAAATACAAGACAATTTCTGTAAACCCGAGTGACTTTTGAAAAAAAATAGTCAAGATACGAGAATTCTAAGATTCATGAATGGTGAGCAGTATTTTCTCTTAGAATCAAGCTCATGGTAAACTTCATAATCAAGTTCAAAATATTAATCCATTAATTAGAACAATTCTAAACATTGAGTTCCAAGAGTGTATAGTGTAATCTTGGCTTATCACTATTAAGAGATCCAATTGTTAATTTCATGATATCATTGGTAACCAACAAAGAAATTCTTGACAACTAACACCTAAACCAAAACTTGCCTTACAGATCAACTTTTCATTCTACCAGTCTTTGATTTTTCCATGAACATTAACGCTAAGGAGGGGAATCAAATCCTCACCTATAGGAAGCAAACCTATGGTGAAAACTAGTTGCCTAACTCTTTCCAAATGTCAACCATGGGGAATCGAATCTACACCTATAAGGAGCAAACCTATGGTAAAGTTCGATCGCCCAACCCTTTCCACAGGCAGCTATCTTGTAGCTAGGTATTTCCTTTTTCTTTCATTGATTATGACGGGCAAATTTTCCAGGCTGGTTCCCTACATGCTTAGTGAGTACCAAGTTAACCCTTCAATATCAAACTGAAACTTAATGTGTAAGCGAGATGTGACATGCGAAATCATGACTCAATAAATGTTTACAACTTCTAATTCTGGATTAACAATTCAAACTTAATTGTGAAATCTAACAGATAACTGATCAGATAACTAAATCCAAGAGTCATAAATTACCAATATTCTGTATCTTATAATTCTAAAATCACAACTATCCTTCAAAATCACTTCGAATTCACAAGAAATTCTAGAAATTTTTTTAAAAATTTTCACAATTTTTTTTCTTTTTAAGACCAAGAAAATACTGATTAGGTAACCTAATATCCCACCCCCAACCTAAAATCTACATTGTCCTTAATGTAAAAAAAATATGAGCATGTAATGCACATGAGACAACAAAAGTAAAAGAGGAGTGATGGAAAGATAGTACCTAGATGAAATAATCAAGAGGCTATCCAAAGATATCAGCGCAAGAGCGGGTTAGCATAAGAGAGAAACCAACAAAAGCAAATTAACCGAAAAATAACAAAAATAAAATCCTACCTACACCACTTTCACAGGTACTCTTGATTGCATTTAGCGTATGCAATAAGCCTTTAAACCCCTAGGTTGCCCCTAGTGGACGAGTTGTAGTCTCATGAGGGTTTGCAGTAATGTTACCCACAAACATTGAACTAACTAACGAGGAAAAAGAAATGAAATGAAAGGTTAGGTTGCCTCCCAGGAGTGCTAAGTTTAACGTCTTCAGCTAGACAAGCAATTCAAGCAACCATGGATCATGAATCAATCAATCTAAGTCAACCATGGTCAAGTTCGGGTGGTTTCTCAATAGACGGGACCAGTTTAGACTCAAATGGTGGGAGAAGTTCCACTTTAGCTTTCCATTTTGTAGTATCCATGATAGGATTAGAGTCAAGCAATGCATTGACTTCTTGGATGGAACAAGTCTCAAGAGTGTCTTCGGAAGATTTAAGGAAAGAGTCATGCACTAGACTCTCAATCATGTTCACTTCAAATATATCTTCCGAGTCTGCCAATTGTTGTACAACATTGAAAACATTGAGTTTAATCTTCATGTTACCAAAAGACAACTTCATAACTCCATTCCTGCAATTTATGATAGCATTGGATGTAGCCAAGAATGGACGTCCTAGGATAACCGGGATTTGACTAGTAAGATTTTGGACAGGCTGAGTATCTAGAATGATGAAATCAACTGGAAAATAAAACTTATCAACCTAGATTAGCACATCCTCAATAACACCACGAGGTACCTTGACAGATCTATCAGCTAGTTATAGTGTTATTTTAGTTGATTTCAACTCATCAAGTCCTAGCTGCTCATATATAGAATATGGCAACAAATTAACGCTCGCCCCTAAATCAAGCAATGTCTTCTCAATCTTATGATCTCCTATGACACAAGAAATGGTGGGAGCTCCTAGATCCCTAAATTTAGGAGGGGTGTTGTGTTGAATCATGGAGCTTAGTTGCTTCGCAAGGAAGACCTTCTTGTGGACTTTCAGCTTACGCTTTTGAGTGCATAAATCTTTAAGAAACTTAGCATAAGCAGGGACTTACTTGATAGCATCAAGCAACGGAATATTTATTCGCACTTGCTTAAACATGTCCAATATATCATTAAAGTTGTTTCCTTTCTTAAATGGTGCCAAACGTTAAGGAAAAGGTGCTTTAGGCACATAGGATGGCACATGAGTGGTTCATGGAGAGTTAGAGTGCTTTTGGACTTTAGATGCACTAGTGTGTCTCTGCTCTTCATTTTGGTCTTCCAATTTGGAATTTGATTCTTCCCTAGGCATGTCTACTTTGTTCTCGATCTGTTTGCCGGACCTAAGGGTAATGATTGATTTGGCTTGCTCATAATATTGTTCTTGGTTTTAATTAGAGCCAATCTCATACTATCCCTTTAGATTTGCCACAGGTTGGCTAGGGAACTTGCCCATCTCTTTCTCACTCAATGTGGTAGCAAGTTGACCCAACTGTATTTTCAGCTTGGCAATGGCTTGTGCATTTGCATGTAAGCTTTGCTGGTTAGCATGTAAAGTTTGTTGGGTGTCTTTTTGAAATTGAAGAGAACTTTGCATAAAAAGATTGAGTGTATCTTCAAGAGATGGTTTCCTTGATTGTGAAGGAAGTTGTTGATATTGCGGAAACTGTTGAAGTTGTCGACTGCTAACTTGGGGGTAAGGTTGCATTGGAGGATTTCCAGATGGTCCTCCTTATTGTGGTCCTTTTGCCCAAGAAAAAATTGGATGTCTAGCCCACCCTAGGTTGTGGGTGTCTGAGTAAGGATCATTCCCAGTTCTCCGAAAAGTATTCATAGCATGCACTTGTTCAGAGAGAAATTCTGAAAATACTGCACCAGATGGACAAGACTGCGTAGGATGGGCGGGACTGGAACATATGGCACATGACTCGATTTGAGTTGTTTTTGGAGGTCCATTATTTAACATCAAAGCATCAACTTTCTGTGTCAGGCTATCAATTTTGGCATAAAGATCTGGCATGACTCCTATCTCATATATACCACCGTTCTTCTACGGTTGGGTACTTCTTTCACCTTTATTTGAATAGTCCCATTGTTGGGAGTTCTCACACAAGGTTGCAAAGAAATTGCAAGCTTCGACATCACTTTTGGTCATGAATGACCCTCCACTGGTGGCATCAACCATGCTACGATTTTGGGGTGTCAGACCATCATAGAAGTATTGAACCTGTTGCCACTTCTCAAAACCATGGTGTGGACATTGAAGAGGTAAGTCCTACCATCTTTCCCAACATTCATGAAAGTGATCACCCTCTTTTTGTGTGAAATTAGTAATTTCTCTACGGAGAGCATTGGTTTTGTGAACAGGGAAGAACTTGTTTAAGAACTTCTTAGACAGTTGGTCCCATGTAGTGATAGACACAACTTCTAGAGAATTCAACCATGCTTTCACCTTATCCTTCAAAGAAAAAGGAAAAATGTGCAAACGGATCGAATCATCTGAAAAGTTTTGGAATCTAAAGGTAGAGCAAATGTCTAGGAATTCTTTCACATGATGATATGGATCCTCCTTATCTAAACCATAGAAGGAGGGCAACAATTGTATGACCCTAGGTTTAAGTTCAAAGTGTGCTGCCGTGGTGGCTGGCAACACTATGCATGAAGGTGCATTAAATTAGACAGGAGATGAATAATCTCTAAGAGCTTTAATTCTATTCTTGTCCGCCATTTCAAATAGAATGTTTCTCAATCTTCTATGAAGCGTTCTTTCTATTTCAGGATCAAAAGGTGCTAGTTCTATCTTCAGAGATCTACGTCCTAGCATAAACTGAATTACTGCAATGTAGGAAAGAAAGCTAAACTAAGATGCAACCTAAGAGAAATAATACTAGAGCTAAAAATTATGAATTCCTAAAAACAAGATGAAATTATGCAAACAAGAATTGGAAGAAAAAACCCGAAAAAGGAGATGATTGATTTTCGAAGAACTTGGGAGCTCCTCCTTCATTTTGAAGACAATTTTTTTCTTTTTCAGCTTCCTTCCTCAATTCTCGTAGAAAATAAAAACAAAAATAAATTAAGTTTCCTAAAATTTGAGAAATGATGCGAGAAAAATCCTAGGGCTATGAATTATGATAAGAGAGAATCCTAAATCCAATTGGACCGAAACAGCCCCTGACAACGGTGCTAAAAACTTGTTGTTTTATTAAAACCAACCTGATTTAAATTAATTTTAAACTTGCAAGTATACGAATCAGATGTAGACACGGTACGTATTACGAGATCATTCCCATGAGGACTGGTTGTCACAATTTGAACTTTATGTTTCTTCTTAACTAATCCAACAAATATTTTAGCTAGTGATTAAGTAAACTAACGAAAATCAATGCAAAATAGTTGAGAACAAGATGTATAAATAAAGCACAATATGTGTCCTTGGTCAAGCACACAGGATGTATAATTCCCTTGAAGCACAAGGATCACATCTTTCCATCCATGGTCAGGCATGAATAGATGTAAATTCCTATTTCTTTCTCTGTAGGAAAACTTGTTCATGGTCAGACACAAGCACAACTTAGAATAAGATTCCAAACAACATCCACTTCTAGACTTTGGTTGAGCTCATAGATTCGAGAGGTATGGAGTTTTCATTAAAGCATAATAGAGAAAGAAATAAATCAATCAAATCAAGATGAAATCAACAAATAATAAGAGTCATTCAAATTAGGGGCTTCATCTCAGCCCTAGCTAAGAAATTAAAAACTCATGGACTATAATAGAGATTCAAATGGAAAGAAGAAAAATATATTTGATAAAGAAAACATCCCTTTCCAATCTCTCTCTTTCTCGTTCTCTACTTCACGTTCAAAATCTCCTCTCATCTGATGTCTTTGCTCTAATTCCCCCCTCTTTCTCTCTCTCACTTCTTTATATAGGTGATGCAGTTGGCTGGGAGTGCGTAAGGGCTGAAGTTGGTGGATGTCTTTACGCACCCTCTGTTTAGTGCGGCAGCAACGCAAGAATCGCAATCAAATTTATAGCCTTTGAATCCAAAATCTAAGACGTTCAATTGTCTTGGTCTTGGTCAGTCCTTCTTTGGGAACATTTTGGATAGTCCAGATGGATGAATCGACCCTCTCAAGGACTGCAAAATGGCCCGGATCGGCCGGGTCTCTCCGGACGTGCGTAATGCGTAGGGAATCCGAAAACAGATCCTTTCGGCGTCAGTGGGGCCCAATTCATCCTTTTTTCAAGAAATTCACCTCGTCCATAGAATTCCTAGCGAAAAACTAGTCAGGAATTGATGGTTTTGGATTGTTGTTGACACAGTCCGCTGATGTTTAGCTTCTGCTGTCCATCCTGCATTTGAACCGTTAAAAACTAATATCTGTTGTCATTTGAAATACCGTCACCTAGGAGATGGTAAGAAGAACCTTGGGATTCTAATGAACGGTCTAGATCAATCATATGGACCGAGATGGTGGGAACCTTGCGATCTAGCATTCTGACTGACTTCCAGGCCATTTGAGCTTCAATTTCTCGAATTTCTCGGATCACTGGCGTATAAATTTGTCGATCTTGGTCCCCTGGGGTCCGTCCCTTGCTTTGGTGACTTCAGAGCGTAAAATCCATGCTTTTTGCATCCTTTCTCGTCCACGCTCCTAGATTCACCTTGCATCACAAACACGATTAAAATGGGGCATTAAACAGTATCATGTTCATAAAAGCTGGTAATAACTGGGGTCTAATATGCAATATTCAACCCTCAACAATCTGTGAGGCCCACCTTAATGTGATGTGTATTGGGCTCGTAAGAAAGGCCCATTGTGATGTATTCAAGGCCGATGGCTTGTGGCCCATTATGTGATGTATTCTAGGCCCATGGGTTGTGGCCCATAATGATGTGTTTGAGGCTCATGTATTGTGGCCCATTGGTGCAGTCCGTTGATGCGGCCCACTTGATGTTTATCAGTCCATTGGTGCGGCCCATTGATGCGGCCCACTTGATGTTTATGAGGCCCATTGGTGTGGCCCATTGATGCAGCCCACTTGATGTATGTGAGGCCCGATGTGATGTATTTATTGCCCATGTGCCGAGGCCCACTATGATTCATTTGAGGCCCATTGTTGTGGCCCATTGCGATGTATATAAGACCCTGAGATGTGGCCCATTTGATGCATATGCGGCCCTTTTGACGAGGCCCGACGTGATGTATATGTGGCCCTTGAGTGAGGCCCATGATAGTGTATATTAGGCCTTTGTATGGGGCCATGGGCCCCACTATACGTTTGGCTCTATGTGGGCCACTCCTTGGGAGTAATGATGGTTAAATGTCTACATTGATGGGCGATGATGGTTAAATGTCCACATTGTGACCTTCCTTTAGGCCCTTTGTTAGGCTGACTACCAATTCTGATTGTCAAGGCCGATTGTCGAGACCAATTGTCAAGGCCGATTCTAAATCTCGAGGTCGATTATTGAAGACGATTTTGATTATTGAGGCTAATTTGAATTATCGAGGCTGATTTCGATTGTCAAAGTCGATTTTAATTGTCGAAGCCGATTCTGATTATCAAGGCCGATTCCGATTATCGAGGCTGATTGTATAGGCCAATTATCGAGGCCGATTATCGGTGCCGATACCAATTATGAGTATGTGATAGCATAGCATCATGATATATGCCCATCACATCACCTGCTTGTTTGTTATGAGATGTGGTTGACTATTGCATATGTCATTGGGTAGGTTGTTATGAGACTCCCTGATAGGCGGAGATTGTCTCACATGAGCGCACGATATGCGTAGGATTGATGCATGACTGGATTGTATGACTTATGCATCTTGCATTGTTTGTTGTGATTATTGTACACCCTAGTGACATCAGGGCCGTATCCTCCATAGGCATGTCGTGGATGGCCAGATAGGACACTGAAAATCTGTTACTAGCATTCGGGGGCCATAGATGTCCCTGGGTGAAAATCTCTAAACTTTCATGGCCAGGAGATGCCCCAACATCTAGACCGAGTGGATATATGAGTGCCCGAATACCGAATACCAGTAGGTCGCGTCTCCCACTGTATCGTGGTTAGTTGGGAAGGGGTTGTGGCCTTACTCGCCCGAGGGTAGTGGGCATACTTAGGTTGAGTTTGACCAGCTCGTAATTGGGTCCGCTATTGATGTGCCGGGTAGATATTGTCTGACTACTGGCCAGAAAGATAGTGAGGTCTCTTCCAATTACATGGTTGCACGTTTAGTGGGCGGCGATTGCATGTAGAGTGTATTACACCCCAGTGATGATCCTAGAGACGTACGGTGTATATATGTGAACTTATTGAGCGGGAGTTGTATACTCAACATCTTACTCATTCATTCACAATCCACTTGGGCTGGTGGTGGGCAACTAATTTGATATGTGTACCTTCGCAATGGCCAGGATTTCAGTTAGGCACGTGACTAACCTGAGATCAGGAGTCTACCACAATAAGCCTAGCTATCCAAATTTAGGTATGGGACTAGTTTGGATAAAAGTCCCTTGTGATGGAGCCCATAGCCTGCGATACTACGTACTATCAACCCGACTTCACACTCCAGCTTGGTCATTTCATTCGCATCGCATATCGCATACCACATCCGTGGCATATGGCATTTTGGGTTGCTATGTTTCTGCATTTATATGGCCTAAATGATCCTGATGGTATTTATGAACTTGCTAGCATGTTTCCGTATTATTCTGATATTGATGATTTATGGATTGCCAGTATTTCTACGTACTTTGATATTCATATGCTTGGCACATACATCGCACACACTTACACTATCCTCTAAGCTTTCTATAACCTTATGCACGATAGATGCGTGCAAGTGGCGTTAGGTAACAGCAGCTTTGAGCTTAGAGCATACAGTTGTCTTCTGGAGCTTTGATTTTTGATATATGTATTTCCTTTTTAACATTATATTCAACTGTTTATATTAGTGGATATGTGATGATGATGTTGCCATTGTGATTTGGGTATACTTGTGGTTATGCTTCTTACGAGATATTTGTACGTTGAAAAATCCTCCTTGTAGGATCCTAAGGTTGGAACCTAGTGTATGAGCACTAGGAGCCGAGAATGGGGTACTACGAAGGCTGTCGACACTGGATTCGGCGATCGGAAATTCTGTAAGCCCATTTTTCGAGTTTGGGGTGTGATATGCATGAGGCTTTCTCTTAGACATGCTTCCACACAAAGTGGCATAGAGGCTTTTTCATAAATGGTCACGTCGCCTCGCACAATGGATTTCTTCACAAAAGTGGTTGTGTGATTCGCATAATGGATTTTCCTTGCAAAAGTAGTTGCACGGCTCACGCAATGGATTTTTCTTGCAAATGTAGTTGTACGGATGTCGCAATGAGTACTTCTTGCAAATATATTTGCGTGGATGGCACAATGGATACTTCTCCAAAAGGGAGTTGTGTGGATGGCGCAATGGATACTTCTCCAAAAAGGAGTTGTGTGGATGTGCAATGGATACTTCTCCAAAAGGGAGTTGCGTGGCTCGTGCAATGGACTTTCCCTCTCTCTCTCTCTCTCTTGTCTCCCTTCTTGTCTTCTAACCAATAACCACCTTGCAATGAGGAGAGGAAGGGGTATTGATAGGCATTCCTCCCTTTCACAGTGGTGTTCACCACCACTTCTTTCCTCATACAACTTCCATCTCTTTCCTTAGATAGTGGTGTTCACCAACCTCTCTCTTAAATAGTGGTGTACATCCTACTCCATTAAAATGACACCTGTGCACCCTTTTTTACCAAAATACCCTCTTCACCTCTTTTTACCAAAATACGCATTCACTCTTTTTTACCAAAATACCCTTCTTTCACTCATTTTTACCAAGATACCCTCTTTCACTCATTTTTACCAAAATACCCTCTTTCACTCATTTTTACCAAAACATCCTTCTTCACTCATGTTTACCAAAATACCCTCATTCACTCATTTTTACCAAAATAAGGAGTGAACAACCCTGGAAAGGATCCGCACCATGGAATTCTCTGACCAATGTAATGGCCATGTATTGAATATTTTTGTGCCTCAATAGATGCCCCCTTGATCCTTCTTTGATTGATTTATGAATTAAATGGAGGATCGATCTTCTTCTGGCTAAAGAACTAAATGAAGTACAACAGAAGGATGACTGAATGATCATGCTTGACCAGAAGATCGAATGATCACGCTCGAATGGAAGAATGAAACACTTACACTTAAACGGAAGACTTGAATGATCGCGCTCGAACGAAAGATTTGAATGATTGCGCTCAAACGGAAGATTTGAATGATCGCGCTCAAACGGAATATTTGAATGATCGCGCTCGAACGAAAGACTTGAATGCCTCCTGCCAGCAGCATCGAACGGATGCTTCACTAGAGAGGATAAAATTCTCTATTTATCAAAACTTACCACTGTAACAGCCGTGACGACTTTGTCTCTAAATATCTTGGTCAGGGAACTATCTTTCAATGTTGCTGCTGCTGCAACGGTCTCTTTGATCAACTCTAGCCACTCTTTCATTGAACTCTATATCTAGGGGGTTGTTCTTTAATGTTGCTCCTACTGCAACAACTTTTTTGATTGTTTCCTTTATTCATGATCTGCATAACCCAAGCTTTCAAATGATAGTCTTTACTACCAAATTAATCGGAATTAGTATCTCAATACATTATAATTTTAGCTTCATGGAGCATTAATAATTTTTTAAAATATATTAAAAACTTCTCCTCTTTTTAGGCTGATTGTGATATTCGCAATATGATAATGATTTAATCATTTCAATTTTGTGCTTGTCATCATTCTTCGCATTGTATTTGTTACTCATTATATCGCGCTTTCGAAGATGTCATTTCTAGCTCCAAAGGTTCAACCTTTGAGTCTTTTGCTGATCCTTTTTTGGTCTGTGCTCCTTGTCATTTCTTCATAGACTTTTCCTTGGATCTTTGCTGATTCTAAAAAATAGATAAGACTCTTTCAATTTTTATTTTAATAACTTTTTGAAGGCCATAGAAGTTACTAATGATGATTCTGTTTGTTCCTTGTCTCCATCAGATCCAGTACTTGTAGTCTTGTAATATCACCATTCATAATTCTCGGCACATGAATTCCTCTGCCACACATAAGAGATTATCATAAAGATCAAGTCATAAATTACTTTAAAGATAGATCATGCCCCCCTTTCCAAGCCAATCTTTGCATAAAGATTTCTTCAGAAGATAATATTTCTGAAGTGAAGCTTACTGATACCCTTGAAAGATGGATAATTTTTTGCTACTCTTTGAACGAATCCAAAGAATATATCTAAATCTTTAAATTGTCCAGGAGAGAATGATGATTCTTTGCTGCCGCCTTTGAGAATCTTGTACGATAGTATTTCTCTATCATCACGAAGGTAAGAGACAAAATCACCTCACGACTCTTGTCAGCAGAACAAATATATTGCAATTAAAGACTAATAGTTGATCTTCAAGATTTGAATTTTTGAGCAGATAATTGCTAATATTTTGAAGGCATTTGTTGTTGCTGTAATTTGAACCTGATTCAAGAGAAACACATTTTTTGCATGTTGTTTACTCAATATTTAAATTTTTCATCAGGAAATTGCATATTTGAGCATATTTAAAGTGAAATATGTATCTGCAGCATTTTGAATGCTACACATAGTTTATGCTTTTTGAGCAGTGGAGCTAATGTACTTTTGACTGACCATACTTTGACTGGACAAGACTAAACTTATCATGACTTGACTGGACTGACTTGAGTAGTCTAGATTGAACTAGACTGGGCTAGGCTGACACTACTGGACTTGACTGGATTGACACTACTGGATTGATACTTACACACACAGTTTAGGTTCTTGAGTAGTGGAGCAACACACAGTTTAAGCTCTTGAGTAGTGGAACCCATACAGTTTTTTAGACTCTTGAGTATTGGAGTCGGGTCTCACGTATGGTCTTTATAACTCTTATGAGTTCATTGGACTTCTCACAGCCTAGTGAGTTCACAAATCGCGATCCATCAGAGGGGCCCAATGAAGCTACCGGGGCTGTGAACTCGGTTGTATTTACGCAAAAGGGTTGGCCACAGTAACTCTCTAGAGTTCATGGGGCGCACATGGTGACATTTGGGGTACTAAATTTAGGGCCACCAGTCCATTAATGAGTAGGTTTAGGCCCTTCCTCATGAGTTACTACTGAATTCAAACAAAGGATCTGGGGGGTCTTATGCATGGTTGACCTATCTATTGATAATGGCCAAAGAGCGCACACTGCAACCTACATTTTGTTTGCCTGCAAGGTCAAACCCAATTATGGGAGGGCATTTTCATTTGTTAACCATGACATGGTCGGAAAGCTATACAGGCGGCATGAGTGTTTCGTATGACTAGCCGAGGACTTTTTGGCCCTTTTAGGGCTTTCAGTCGCTGGCTTCATCCGCTGCCCACTTGGTTATGCATATAATGGCCTTCACGGGCTTTTTAGCACCAATGGCTTCTCACTATTGCCTGAATGGCGATAGTGATAGGCCTTATGCGTAGTTAGTCGTATAGGGCTTGGATAGGCTGCCTTGAATGATAAACTGTTGTCGTTGACATGATAGTTGATCGTACAGGCTTTGCTGAAGATAACAAATCGATAACTAAAGATAATAAATCAATGATTGATATATCCCCCTTACTGCTGTTGATGATATTATAAAATTTGGTCTGAATGGAGCTTAAGCTTGGTAATAATATCAATTTCAATAAACTTCGATAATAGAATAATCTTCACTTCAGCGATTTGGCAATGACAATGGCGAATACTGCTGATTTAGTAATAACCGTCAACACTTGAATATAATATGCTTGAACTTGATCTGCTTGAAAGTCTACCTTTTCTTCATGTATAACATCAACGTTCTAGGACTTGGCATTTCGGAGACTTTGGATTCCTGACACTTTGGTTATCTGAGACTTTGGTTATCTTGGTATTCTACTTATCTTGCCCCCTTTTGATTTGGAAGTATTGTGCTAATAATCTTTGAAATCAAAACTGTAATTATCTTCAAGGATAACGTATTTTGTACGCTTTTGTCTGCCCCCTGAATAATTTTGCCGTGAATCTTCTTAGTGTTCAGGGATGATATATTTTGCTAAACTGGCAAGTATATTGATGAAAATTTGCCCCCATGATGAATATACTTGTCTTGTTTCTTCTTGCCTATTCTTCTATGGAGCGAATATTTTCAATTGGGACCATATGCCATTACTTCCATATATCTTTTTCATGACAATTTTGACTACCGTCTGTTATCTTCGGTAGAATACCCTTTTCTTCTTTGCTTCATTTCCTTTGATTCTCTCTGCAACTAGCCATTGATTCCTCATATGAAGTATATTGTCTTATTCAACTGTATATTTCTCATAGTCCTTGAATTGTCCGAACTCTTTTTAAAATTTCTTAATTGTAAAATCATTTGTGTTTTCTTTATCGAAAGATTCGATTCTTTACTTCTGACGACCCCTCGTTTTGCTTTTCTTTCTGTAGTAACATCTATTGCTGTTCTCTTAAGACTTTGAAATAGCTGATTCATATAAGGGTTGAGCAGCTTCACTTTGACTCTTTATAAATTGACTTGGTTTCCTACTCTGGCAAGTTTTGACGATGTCCCCAGGGTTCTCTATTGGTTGATGAATTCGTTAATTGATTCATCACCTCATTGGCGAGCATCGCCTAATTCAGTCGAACTAACTTCTCATCTGAAGGCTTTTCTTAGGGAGAAATGTTGTTCGCGATAGTCGTTGTTGGAGAATTAGGGTCTTTAGTAACATGTTCATCTGATGAAGGCTGATTAACATCTACCAGTAGATTTTCTAATTTTTGTACACTTTGAATGTACTGATATCAAAGGAGAAAGTGAAAACTGTATTGCTTATGCCATCGACAAGGATGAACTGAGTGAGGTAAAACTGGGCCTCGTAACATTTCACATGATCGACTTGTTATCCATACTCGGCAAATCGAACCCTTCATCTTTTATTTATTACCATCATCCGTCTTTTATCATCTTGTTGCGCTATTGGTCAAGCAGAAACTATACTGAACATTTCCTGCCATTGTCTGCTCTTGATCGCAACTGATTTGATCTTTCTCTAATACTTTCTAGTGGAAATCCATTGGATGTGAAGTAGACAACCATGTTAGTCGGGAGATAGGCTGTTGTAGTTTACCTATTATCCAGAACAAAGTGTTAGTTATTTTATTTAAATAAAATTATACTTTGTTTTTAGAGATGAAGGGGAAGATGTTCTCACTAAGAGTCACCATTTTGTTTTGATAAGAAAACAAATGCGTTTGATTTGGGAGAATTATCCATTGATAAACAAAGAAATAATGAGAGAACAATGATCACAAGATATATATTCATTCTGAGTTCATTTACATCTTCAGATTCCCTTGATTCTGAAAACACAGTACAATCAATGCAATGCAATGAATGAAATAGAAGGCAGTTTGATGGCGATTTTAGTAGCATTTGATGCTTTTAATATTCATCGCCAAGACAAAAAGTTATGCGAGCTTGAAACCCTTGATCTGGCCATGTAATAGGTTCTGATCATCCTTCCATTCATCTTTCCAGTCGCACAAACAGGTTCTTCTTTCTTCTGAAATTCTCTTATGTACTTCACATTTCCTTTATTTTCCTTGAAATGTGGAACGTACATCCTTGAAACATGAAGCGCGCGACCTTGAAATGTGGAGCGCACATCCCTTGAAATGTGGAGCGCGTGACCTTGAAATGTGGAGCGCACTTCCTTGAAATATGGAACATGCGACCCTTAAAATGTGGAGCGCACTTCCTTGAAATGTGGAGCGCGCGACTCTTGAAATGTGGAGTACACTTTCTTGAAATGTGGAGCGCATGTCATGCCCCGAACTCAGAAACCGGGCTCACAAAATTGTCGATTGCCAATCCGGCGCTGACAGCCTTCGTAGTACCGCATTCTCGGCTTCCAATGCCCGATCGCCAGGTTCCGATCCTGAGATGCTACGAGGAGGATTTTCAACATCAATTTGATTAGTAATAGCATAACCAAAGGTATAACCCACAAACAACAACAAAAAACTTCATCACATTTCCACTATGATCAAAAAATTTACAAGTACAATGAGCATAAAGGGAAATACAATGATAATGGACAAAAAGCTCCAAGACGATCTGCTATGTGCTCCTGCAAGACATGGTTTTCCCGTCCCTCGGCAGAGAAGACCACGATTGTTGGCTAGAAGTATAAGGCTGGCTGAGGGAATTTGATAAGGTCTCCTCGACACCCTTTGGGCTGTAGGTTGGTGATTACGAATAGAGAATCAAGAGAATGGCATATGGAATTCTATAATTAGGAGGATGAACGCTGCTGCGGTCCAACGTCACCTGCATGCAACGGTCGTGCATAAGCTTATGGAAAGCTTAGAGGCTGGTGAAAGTGTGTGCGCAAGGTAGTAATGCAATTATGCAATATCAGAGTAATGCGGAATATGCTGATGAATCCATATATACCATTAGCCGTACCAAGGCTATGCGATGCAAGGCATGAATGATGTCGGCCATACCAAGGCCATGCGATGCAAGATACAACTCAAGCATATAAATCCTCATATGAGTCCACATATCAATACAGTTCAACTCTGGAATATATCACCGGGGTCTAGTACACTCCAAACCAGATTGCGGTCCCATCGTATGCAATAAGGTGAGTGGAAGAGACCTCACTATTCGCCTGCCAATATCGGGCTCGGCTCATCGATAGCGGACCCATTCCTCCAGCTGGTCAAACTCAGCCTAGCTTTGTCCCCTCCTCTCGGGCGGGTAAGGCCGCACCCCCTTCCAACCGACCACAATACAGTGAAAAGCGTGGCCTTCTGGTAATCGGCACTCGGCGCTCCTGCACCCACTCGATCTGGACATTGAAGCAACCTCCTGGTACCATAAGGGTTTAGGGACTTTCACCTAGGGATATCTATAGCACCCCATGTAGAACAAAATTTTTCGTCTCCAATCCTGCCAACCACAATATGCCTGTGGAGGCTATGACCCTGATGTCGCTAGGGCATACAGTATACATGTCACATAATGCAAGATGCATGAATCACGTAATCCAGTCATACAGCAATCATGCGTGTACCGCGCGCTCATGGGGGCAGCTCCCTTTACCAGGGAGTCCCATAATAATCTGCCTAATGGCATGTACTATGATCAATCACTCATCTCATCACAAGCATGTAGATGATGCGTATGGGCATGTATTATGATGTTATGTTATCACATAATTATAATCGGTATCGATATTCAGGGTCGCTAATCGGCACCGATAATCAGCATATATAAGCAAGGCGGGGTCCATAGAGGATCGGCTGATCAACCATATATAAAGATCGGCACTTGGTCATGGTTATATCAAATCCGGTAACATGGAGTCATTCGTCTACAATGAATAGGGCCTACTTATTTGGGTTAACTCACGAAGAGAATGGGCCTAACAAGGCCTAAGGGAAGGTCACAATGAGGACATCTAACTATCATTACCCATCAATGTGGACATCTAACCAACATTGCTCCCATGGAGTTGCCTACATAAGAAATTCATACACAATGTAATGGCCACACATACATCCCATTGGCATCGTTCATGGGCCTCACATACATCGCATCAGGCTTCATACAAGGGCCTCAACTGTACCACAATGGGCCACACCCATGGGCCTTGAATACATTTCCACGGGCCTCACCCATGGGCCTTATATAACAAGTGGGCCGCATTAAATGGACCGCATTATATGGGTCGCATTAATGGGCCTAATACACGTCACAAGGGCCACATGGCCTGGGCCTAACCTTCCTCAAGTGGGTCGCACCATCTACATCGTTCATCTATCCTTAGGGATCATTTTAGAGTATTTAAATATATATATATATATATATATATATATATATATATATATATATGTATATCACATAGACTGCACTCCAATTAATAGTGGTGAAAATGATTCCCACCATTGGAATTCTCAAGGCCCACCATAACATTTATTTTCCATCCAATCTATTTATGAGGTCACACAAACCTGGATTAAGATAAAAAAAAAACAAGTTTCAAATCGATCCAGAACTGCTGTGACCCCAGGAAGGGTTTTAATGGTGGGCATTCTCTCAACACTATTTTCTGCAGTGTGGTCCACCTAATATTAGATCTATCTCATTTTGGTCTCAAGCCATAAACTGACTCGCCCTTTAGATGGATGGTTTGGACGTAACACATACATTAAGCATGGGCCCATCGTAAAAAAGGATGGACGACTTGTGTAGAACACATACAGCATGTGGGACATGCAACTTGCTGACATCAAGAGAGAGCCATGTAGCTGCTCCACGTACAGCTTGCTTCCCGTTTTGTAAAGCAGAGGTGAGAGGTGGGTCCCGTGCAGGGCCCACCCTCATGTATTTTATATAAAATATAAAAAATATATAATATATATAGCATACATAGCTGTTGCCGTGCAGCTTCCGCATTAAAAGGGTAGAGGTGGGTCCCATGTAGGGCCCACCATTCAGGAATATATATAATATACATACATATATATATATATATATATATATATATATATATATATAATATAATAATATTTATATTACCACAGTGCAACATCCAGGCCTTTGGATGGCCTAGACCATCACATACATTAAGGAGGGCCCCACACGTGGGGTGGGTCCCACCATCCAAGGATGGTGGACGGTTTGGATAAAACACATACATGATAGCGTGGCCCATCTGGATGGATAGAGGACGAGGGTGGGTCCCATGGACCCCACCATCACTCACACTTCTCTGTTAGCCACCCTCACTAGGGAGTGGTACCAGGACCTCAACATTGAAACGAGGTACCTTTCACTCAGCCCACCACTGGAGTTGTGGGATGACACATTAAGGAGGGCCCCACACAGATGTAGGTCCCACTATCCAGGGGAGGTGAAGACCCCACCCGCTGCATGGTGTGGCCCATTAATGTGAACGGATGGCATGGGTGGGTCCCATGGACCCCACCATCAGTCACACTTCATTGTTAGTACACCCACCCTACGTCAGTCCACACTTCACAGTCAGCACCCACTTAACGTCAGCCCACACTTTCATTGACAGTTAACACTTCACTGTTTAGCCCTACCTCACGATAATTAAGTCCAGTGTCCCTGGACGGATGGTGTGGATGAACACCTCATCAAGGTGGGTCCCATGTGAACCACCTGTTTTGGATCAGGCTAATATTTGTGTTTCCTTTTCATCCAAGCATGTGTGACCACCTGGTCATGCAAGCCCCAAAAAATGGACCAAGGTGGCCCACTATTTGGATGGCTTGGGTAAAATACACACATCATAAAATGGGCCATGATCATTGAGAGAGAGAGAGAGAGATAACGGAGGGGCCCTGCCACTATGGGCCCCTCTTGGATACAAGCATACATCAAAGTGGGTCCCACATATATGGACCCTTAACTCAAAAGAAATGAATGAAAGACAAAATCTAAGATCACCCACCATCTTCTTCTTGCTCCCTTGGCTTCCTTTACTCCTTAGCTTCGATCCTAATGGAGGGGATGGAGTTTGGATGGTTGAGATGGGAGATGAGAGGGTAGGAAGTGGGCCACATACAAGGTTCTCTTAGAGTTTAGAAAGGGCTTAGACGTATGGTATTTAGGTTGCTTGGAAATGAGTTTGAAAATTGAGAGAGTGAGGGTTGTAGAGAGAGAGAGAGAGAGAGAGAGAGAGAGAGAGAGAGAGAGAGAGAGAGAGAGATGGGTGATGGATGTGGTGGTGATGGATGTGTAAGAGACTTTTTGACTTTTGTGGTAGATGGTGTAAGAAAATTATGGGTGTGTAAGAACCTTTTTGACTTTGGGGTTTGCTTGGGGAAGGGTGTGAGGTGATGGTGTACTTGGTTAAGGTGATTGGTTGATTGGTTAATGGATGTGACAAGTTGTAAAGATTCTCTCGAAATTCGTACTGCGGTGTTTTCCTCGAACCGAACGCAGGCCCACATCTCCTGGCCTGGGTATTGCCTCGGCGCGCGAGACGTGACATCGGAACCGTGGCGACGGCGCGGTCGCTAGGGTATAAGTCTTGGGTTGAGTCAGCTTAGGTTGACGGCATGTGAATCAGAGTCGTGCGCAAATATCGGTTAAGGGTTGAAGGTTGTCGAAATTCGACCAGGAAGACCGTAGAAGTCTACAGAACGATACAGTCTAGGATACGGGGCTTACAACGCACATCCCTTGAAATGTGGAGCGCGCTTCCTTGAAATGTGGAGCATGCAGCCCTTGAAATGTGGAGAGAACAATCCCTTGAGTATCCATTAAGACAACAAAAGGCTTGTCTCAGGACAAGTTCCTCTTGAAGTGGCGCATGGAGTATCCATTAAGACAACAAAAGCATGTCCTTAAGACATGGGGAGAGAGAAGTGGCGCATGAGGCTTTCTCTTATACATGCCTCCACACAAAGTGGCACAAATGCTTTTTGCATAAATGGTTGCATGGCCTTGCGCAATAGATTTCTTCATAAAAGTGGTTGCGCGATTCGCGCAATGGATTTTCCTTGCAAAAGTAGTTGTGTGGCTCGCGCAATGGATTTTTCTTGCAAATGTAGTTACACGGATGGCACAATGGGTACTTCCTACAAATGTAGTTGCATGGATGGTGCAATGGATACTTCTCCAAAAGGGAGTTACGTGGATGGCGCAATGGATACTTCTCCAAAAAGGAGTTGCACGGATGGCGCAATGGATAATTCTTCAAAAGAGAGTTGCGCAGCTCGCGCAATGGACTTTCCCTCTCTCTTTCTCTTCTCCCTTCCTTCTTGTCTTCTAACCAACAACCACCTTGTAATGAGGAGAGGAAGGGGTATTTATAGGCATTCCTCCCTTACACAGTGGTGTTCACCACCACTTCTTTCCTCATACAACTTCCATCTCTTTCCTTACATAGTGGTGTTCACCAACCTCTCCCTTAAATGGTGGTGTACATCCCTTCTCCATTAAATGACACTCGTGCACCCTTTTTTTTTTTACCAAAATACCCTCTTCACCTCTTTTTACCAAAATACCCCATTGACTCATTTTTACCAAAATACCCTTCTTTCACTCATTTTTACCAAGATACCCTCTTTCACTCATTTTTACCAAAATACCCTTCTTCACTCATTTTTAACAAAATATCCTCATTCACTCATTTTTACCAAAATACCCTCTTTCACTCATTTTCATGAAAATACCGTTCTTCACTCATTTTTACCAAAATACCTTTATTCACTCATTTTTACCAAAATACCCTCTTTCACTCATTTTTACCAAAATAAGGAGTGAACAACCCTGGAAAAGATCCACACCATGGAATTCTCTGACCAATGCAATGGCCATGCAATAAATATTTTTGTACCTCAACACTTAGTCCAAAACTTTTGCGGCTCATAAAAAGTTTTTAATGGTCATTCATTACGGTTTTTTAGTGGTATGGTCCACCTAAGATTTGAATCTTCTTAAACTTTGGGATCTAATTATAAAATGAGATGGAATAACAGATAGACGCGGTCGTCCATATACGGAAACTATATTAACGTGGGCCTCACAAGGTTGGGGTAACATCCACTGAGCTGTTACCCAGGTAACATGTGGTTTATCCATTCCGTCCATTCGTTTTCCAGATCATTTTAGGGGTTGAACCCAAAATTGATGCATATCCAAAGCTAAAGTGGACCATACCAAAAGTAAACGTGGAAGTATTGATTTCAACCGTTGAAACCTTTCCAAGACTCCAGGGAAGTATTGATTTCCACCGTTGAAACCTTTCTAAGAGTCCAGTGATGTTTATTTGTCATCCAACCTGTTCTTAACATCAGATAGACATGGATGAAGGGAAAACACAAATATTAGCTTGACTTAAAACTTCTATAGCCCATAAGGACTTTTCAACTGTAGACGTTCAGTTCACACTATTTCCCGTGGTGTGGCCCACTTGAAGTTTGAATATGCTCCATTTTTGGGCTAGAGCCTTAAAATTATCTGATAAAAGGGATGGACAGTGGATAAAATCCGTGAATGATGGTGGGCTCCACAGAGTTTACAAAGCATGCTTATCATACTGAGTTACTCAGTACGCAATCCGCTTCCGATCCAAGAGGCAAGGATGGGCACCTATCCACCAAGGGCCTGTTTGGCCGAACCGATCCCATGGGGTTAGGAGGGATGAGATCATTTTTAAGGTAATGATGATGATATCAGTGGAAGGGTTGAGGTCCCATAGTTTTGCTATATCATGGGACAAATTCCTTGGGCTGTTTGGGCAGGTTGGAAAATTTCAGGATTATTGTTGTCATGTTGTTTGGATGTGACATGGGATTTAATGAATCCATTGGGTTATGATACTCTGCCTGTTTGGATATAGGGATCAGTGAATCATAAATTAAAAAATTGTTGCCTTTGTGGTTCGCTGGACGGTCAGGGCTACATGCATGCACATACAGTCATTACACGTGTGGGCATACTAAAACGCAAATCCAACTGTCCAAATTCTAGGGACCACTTTGGATTAACACCCTAAAGAGAATCAGACTGATTGGATAATCATAACTGGTGACTACAAAATGAACGTGTCATCATCCATTTGATGTTCGTCCATCTTTCCAAATAATTTTCTTTTATTATTATTCAATCATAACCTTCCCAGGTAACTGAACGGTTCAGATCGATTTCATCAAATGATACATGAAAATTATTCATGTGCAAGCCTATGTAAATCCAGCTTATTGTTTTCAAAACCTATATTTTATGGAAGCCCACCATGAAATGCAATCACCCAAACCAACTCATGTTAGCAAGTCCACATATCCAGTAGACCAGTGGACCACACCAACTGACTTATCATCATATTAATATCACAATCAAGGTGAAGTAGATGTAGTAGTGTAGCACCTCCTAATTTATGACACCCATGTCATGAAATCATCCACCATAAACAAGCAGTTCATAATAAGTACTCTCCCGTACACAACCAATAATATCCAGAATTTGAAAGTATTATATAAAGCAAAAAAATAACTAGAATGGCAATTATCAGTGCCAAGAATCTCTCTCCTGCTGACCGAGCGAGATCATCAATGGACGTGGCCTTAGAAACCATGGCCTAGGTCGTCACACTACAAGAAAGTGGGTTTTTACCGATGAAACTTTTAGCGATGAATTTTTTTCCATCGCTAAAAGTCACTTTCAGCGATGAATTTTTTTTCGTCGTTAAAGGTTTACTTTTAGAGACGAAAAAAAATTTCGTCGCTAAAAGTGACTTTTAGCGATGAAAGTTTTTGTTGGTAAAGGTTGTGTTTAAAATTTTGAAAAAAATTAAAAAGTTTACTTTTAGCTATGAAAATTTTCATAGCTAAAAAACGTGAATGAGACTTTTACCTACGAAAGGTTTCATTGCTAAAGGTAGTTAGCAATTTTTGCAAAAAATTCAAAGAGTTTACTTTTACCGATGAATATTTTTGTTGCTAAAGGGTGTTTTAAAAAATTTCAAAAAGTTTACTTTTACCTACGAAAATTTTCGTAGCTAAAAAACGTGGACAATACTTTTACCTACAAAAAGTTTCATTGCTAAAGGCTATTAACAAATTTTCCAACAACTTCGAAAAGTTTACTTTTACTGACAAACACATTCGTCGCTAAAGGTTATATAAAATTTTTGAAAAAAATTCGAAAAGTAATACTTTTACCTACGAATATTTTCGTAGCTAAAAAACGTGGATGAGACTTTTACCTACGAAAAGTTTCGTCGCTAATGGCTGTTAACATTTTTTTAAAAAAATTCATAAAGTTTACTTTTAACGACGAATATTTTCATCACTAAAGGTTGTTTTAAAAAATTTCGAGAAGTTTACTTTTACCTACAAAAATTTCTGTAGCTAAAAAACATGGATGATACTTTTATCGAAAACACGTTCGTCGCTAAAGATTGTTTTAAATTTTTGAAAAAAATTTGAAAAGTTTACTTTTACCTATGAAAATTTTCGTAGCTAAAAAACGTGAGTGAGACTTTTACCTACGAAACGTTTTACCGCTAAAGGCTGTTAAGATTTTTAAAAACAATTCGAAAAGTTTACTTTTTTCGACGAATATTTCGTCGCTAAAGGTTGTCTTTTACCTACGAAACGTTTCGTAGCTAAAAAACATGAATGAGACGTTTACCTACGAAATATTTCGTAGGTAAAAGTCTCTCTCTCTCTCTCTCTCTCATTTAAAAAATATTCCAACTCAAATTTCTTGATATACACCTGTTACAATACAATTCATCATATTCTTCTTGATATACACCTGTTATATAATATATGTCATCATATTCACATTCACAGCCATCTAAACCTAAACTGCGCAAATTCATCCAAACATAAACTACATTCATCCAAATATAAACTGCATCCATCCAAACACAAACAATCCTATGGAAAAAACAAATGAAAAGAGAGGTTATAGGTTTAGGTTTAAGTTAGGTTATAGGTTAAGGTTTAGGGAATTGAGAATGGGTTAAGGTTTAGGGAATTGAGAATAGGTTAAAGTTTAGGTTTAGGAAATCGGGTTCGGGTTCAGGATCGGGTTTAGGTTTGGATTTTCAAGATTAGGTTTAGGTTTAGGTTAGGGAGTTGAGATTAGGATTAGGTGTAGGTTTAGGTTTAGGGATTTGAGAATACATTTAGGTTTTAGGTTGAGGTATAGGTTTTAGGTTTTAGGTTTAGGTTTAGGTTTTAGGTTTAGGTTAAGGTTAAGGTTAGGTTATAGGTTATAAGCTTAGGTTATAGGTTATAGGTTATAGGTTAAGGTTTAGGTCATAGGTTTTGGTTTAGGTTAAGGTTATAGGTTTAGGTTTAGGTTAAGGTTTAGGTTTAGGTTATAAGTTATAGCTTTAGGGAATTGAGAATATGTTAAGGTTTAGGTCTAAGAAATCGGGTTCATGTTCGAGATCGGGTTTAGGTTTAGGTTAAGGAGTTGAGATTAGGATTAGGAGTAGGTTTAGGTTTAGGGATTTGAGAATACATTTAGGTTTTAGGTTATAAGTATAGGTTATAAGTTTAGGTTTAAGTTAGGTTATAGGTTAAGGTTTAGGGAATTGAGAATAGGTTAAGGTTTAGGTTTAGGGATTTGAGAATACATTTAGGTTTTAGGTTATAAGTGTAGGATATAGGTTTAGGTTTAAGTTAGGTTATAGGTTAAGGTTTAGGGAATTGAGAATAGGTTAAGGTTTAGGTTTAGGGATTTGAGAATACATTAGGTTTTAGGTTTAGGTTTAGGTTTTAGGTTTAGGTTAAGGTTATAGGTTTAGGTTTAGGTTTAAGTTTAGGTTATAGGTTATAGCTTTAGGGAAATGAAATAGGTTAAGGTTTAGGTTTAGGAAATCGGGCTCGGGTTCGGGATAGGGTTTAGGTTTGGGTTTTCAAGTTTAGGTTTAGGTTTAAGTTAGGGAGTTGAGATTAGGATTAGGTGTAGGTTTAGGTTTAGGGATTTGAGAATACATTTAGGTTTTAGGTTTAGGTTTAGGTTTTAGGTTATAGGTTTAGGTTTAGGTTTTAGGTTTAGGTTAAGGTTAGGTTATAGGTTATAAGTTTAGGTTATAAGTTATAGATTATAGGTTAAGGTTTAGGTTATAAGTTTTAGTTAAGGTTTAGGTTTAGGTTTTGGTTATAGGTTGTATGTTATAGGTTATAGCTTTAAGGAATTGAGAATAGGTTAAGGTTTAGGTTTAGGAAATCGGGTTCGGGTTGGGGATCGGGTTTAGGTTTGGGTTTCCGAGTTTAGGTTTAGGTTTAGGTTAGGGAGTTGAGATTAGGATTAGGTGTTGGTTTAGGTTTAGGGATTTGAGAATACATCTAGGTTTTAGGTTTAAGTTTAGGTTTAAGTCTTAGTTTATAAGTTTAGGTTATAGGTTTTGGTTTAGGTTTTAGGTTTAGGTTAAGGTTAAGTTATATGTTATAAGTTTAGGTTATAGGTTATAGGTTAATGTTTAGGTTATAGGTTTTGGTTAAGGTTTTGGTTTAGGTTATAGGTTATAGGTTATAGCTTTAGGGAATTGAGAATAGGTTAAGGTTTAGGTTTAGGAAATCGGGTTCGGGTTCAGGATCGTCTTTAGGTTTGGGTTTTCAAGGTTAGTTTTAGGTTTAGGTTAGGGAGTTGAGAGTAGGATTAGGTGTAGGTTTAGGGATTTGATAATACATTTAGGTTTTAGGTTTAGGTTTTAGTTTATAGATTTAGGTTTAGGTTTTAGGTTTTAGGTTTTAGGTTTAGGTTAAGGTTAGGTTATAGGCAATAAGTTTAGGTTATAGGTTATAGGTTAAGGTTTAGGTTATAGCTTTTGGTTAAGGTTTAGGTTAGGTTTGGGTTATAGGTTATAGGTTATAGGTTAAGGTTTTGGGAATTGAGAGTAGGTTAAGGTTTAGGTTTAGGAAATCGGGTTCGGCTTCGGGATCGGGTTTAGGTTTGGGTTTTCAAGTTTAGGTTTAGGTTTAGGTTAGGGGGTTGAGATTAGGATTATGTGTAGGTTTAGGTTTAGGGATTTGAGAATACATTTAGGTTTTATGTTTATGTTAAGGTTAAGGTTTTAGTTTATAGGTTTAGGTTTTGGTTTTAGGTTTAGGTTAAGGTTATAAGTTTAGGTTATAGGTTATAGGTTATAGGTTAAAGTTTAGGTTATAGGTTTTGGATTAGGTTAAGGTTATAGGTTTTGGTTTAGGTTTTAGGTTTAGGTTAAGGTTATAGGTTTAGGATAGGTTTACGTTATAGGTTATAGGTTTAGGGAATTGAGAATAAGTTAGGGTTTAGGTTTAGGAAATCAGGTTCGGGTTTAGGTTTGGGTTTTCAAGGTTAGGTTTAGGTTTAGGTTAGGGAGTTGAGATTAGGATTAGGTGTAGGTCTAGGTTTAGGGATTTGAGAATACATTTAGGTTTTAGGTTTAGGTTTAGGTTTAGGTTTTAGTTTATAAGTTTAGGTTATAGGTTTAGGTTTTGGTTTTAGGTTTAGGTTAAGGTTATAAGTTTAGGTTATAGGTTATAGGTTATAGGTTAAGTTTTAGGTTATAGGTTTTGGTTTAGGTTAAGGTTATAGGTTTTGGTGTAGTTTTAGGTTTAGGTTTTAGGTTTAGATTATAGGTTATAGCTTTAGGGAATTGAGAATAGGTTAAGGTTTACGTTTAAGAAATCGGGTTCGGGTTCGGGATCGGGTTTAGGTTTGGGTTTTCAAGTTTAGGTTTAGTTTTAGGTTAGGGAGTTAAGATTAAGATTAGGTGTAGGTTTAGGTTTAGGGATTTGAGAATACATTTAGGTTTTAGGTTTAGGTTTAGGTTTAGGTTATAGGTTTAGTTTTGGTTTTAGGTTTAGGTTAAGGTTATAAGTTTAGGTTATAGGTTATAGGTTATAGGTTAAGGTTTAGATTATAGGTTTTGGTTTTGGTTAAGGTTATAGGTTTTGGTTTACGTTTAGGTTTACGTTTTAGCTTTAAGTTAAGGTTATAAGTTTAGGTTAGGTTTAGGTTTAGGTTATAGGTTATAAGTGTAAGACCCGTATCCATACCCGTACTATTCTGTAGGCTTCCACGGTCCTCTCGATAGAAGTCTGACAACCTGCGATCTGTAACCAGCATTTGCATGTAATCCTGAGTTATATCCCATATTCCAGAGTTGGCTCGACCTGAGAGTTATACCTTAGCGACCGCGCCATTGTCGCGGTTTCAACGTCGCGTATTACGTACCAAGGCGATACCCAGGCCAGGAGATGTGGGCCTACAATCAGTTCAAGAAAATGCCGTACATATGCAATCCCAAGAGAATCTCTACAACATGTCAAATCAATCCCATCAATCACCTCTCATGTCAAGTACAAAACTCCATCCCCAAGCAACCCCAAAGTTAAAGCAATCCATCCCTCACATGTCAAAGTACACATCACCCATTACTCACCTTTTCACCCATCACACCCATCCCTCTCTCTTACAACCTCTCTCTCTCTCTCTCATCTCTCTCTCCCATTCTCCCAAGCAAAAAGAGAACATCGTCCATGGCTTCCCAAGGGAGAGGAGAGAAGCTAGTGTGGCCCACCTTCCTATTATCCAATCCCACCCTCCAAAGACCATCTTAATCGTTGGAGTTGTTCCTTTGGAGCTCTAGCATGCATTGGTTAAAGAAGGAAGAAGAGATCTAAGGTGGGTGCTTCTATAGGCTAGATTTTCATATTTTGATGATGGGCCAAGTGAGGCCTATCGATTGATGGTATGGATCTCACTTTGGACCCTAGATGTGGCCAATGGCCCACCTTGATTTTCATGATCATTCATGATGGGGCCATTCTCCATGGACCCCATCATGATGTTTACTTTCTAAGATTTAAAGAGATCATCTAGACCTTCCATCTTGGTGGAGAAGTAATCTCCACCGTTGATTTTTGATTTAGTGGACCCACATATATTGGGACCCACTTAATGTATGATTGAATGCATGGAAAGGGAGGGCCCATAGTGTCGGGGTCCCTCCATCACACGTGTGTCTCACTCTCTCTCTATCTCTCTCTCCCTCTCTCCCTCTCTCTTTCTTTTTTCCTATTTTATGTGATGATGTGGCCGTGTGGCCCACCTGGATGGACCCCACCATGAAGCATGTATTTTATCCAAGCCATCTGTAGGTGGGGCCCACCTTATATATGTATTGTAACCACACTATCCACCATTTAATAGACCACCTGAGCATGCCCAAACCGTCCAGCGTCCAGGGACATTGGACGTCAACTGAGAACATAAATATTAGCTTTGGTTCAAAGCTCTTGGAAAGGGCCACTTATATAGGCCCCACCTTAATGTATGTATTTAATCCAAGCAGTTCATCCCATTTCTCAGATCATTTTAGGCATTGAGCCAAAAAATGAAGCCAATCCGACTTTCTGGCGGGCCATGGCATAAGAAATAGTATTTTTTACCATTGAAATCCACCCTGTTGTTTCTATATCCCAAAATATATCGAATGTTAGGCTTGATGGGTCTGCCTTGGGCCATAGACACCAATGGTTGGGTTGGATTTTTTTGACGTGGGCCCCACCTATGAAAAATGGCAAGAAAATAGTTTAAAAATAAATAATAATAATAATAATAATAATAATAATAATAATAATAATAATACAACGCTGCTGTTGTTGCTACTACAGCAGCAGCGCTAGGCCGTGACGGACGGGCAGGGACCACGGGTCCTAACCGTGAGCCCCACTGTGTGTGTGAAAAATCCACATCGTGCATTTTAAGGGTCCCCTTCTGGCTATGGGCCACCCCAAAAATCAGCCGTATCTGGAACTCAGGTGGCCCACATCACAGGGCACAGTGTGATTGAACGTTTGCCATTGAAACCCTTTTTGGGTAACTGAAGTTTTGGATCATTGTGAAATTTGTTTTCCTCTTCATTCAAGGTCCATGGGACCCATCCACGCGGTCCATCCATTGGGGTGGGCAACACCATCATGTATGTGTTGTGTCCACCGTCCGTGTACGGTGGGACCCACCCCACGTCTAGGGCCTCCTTGATGTATGTGACTATCCAGGCCGTCCAAGGGCCTGGACGTTGCATTGTTATAATAAATATATTATTATATTGTATTATATATATATATATTATATCTTATATTATATATATACATGAGGGTGGGCCCTACGTGGGACCCACCTCTGCTTCTCTAAAAAGGCAGCAGAGCTGCATGTTATTTTATATTATAATATTAATATATTATATTTCTAATATTATGATGGGCACTACGTGGAACCCACCCCTACCTTTATTAAGCAGCAGAGCTGCACGTGCTGGAGCTATATAGCTGCCCTTTTGATGCCAGAGAGCCCGCAGGCCCTGCACTAATGTGTGTATTTTGACTACACCGTTCACTGTTTGGACGGTGGGGCCCACTATGATCCACACGTTGTATCCATACCATCCAAATGTTTTGAAATATCATTTTATGGCATGAGTGCAAGGATGAGTCAGATCTAAAGTTCAAAGTGGACCCCACCGTTGAAATAGTGGATAGTGACATCCACCGTTCAAACTTCTAAGGGCCACAGTAGTTTGCTTTCACTTCATCTATTGCTATGTTAACTTATGAATTGGTTGGATCTCAAATACATTACGGCGGGCCACACCATGATGTGATTATCCATTGATCAGGTGGACCACGCCACAAAAATAGCGGGGGATTGAACGTCTATCATTGCAACCCATTTGGGTCACAGAAGTTTTGGATCAATAGGGAATTTTTTCTCTCTTAATCCAGGTCTTTAAGACCTTATGATTAGATTGGGTGGAAAATAAACTTTATAGTGGGCTTTGTGTTTTATTTACTCGTGAAAATTATTATCTCCATTGCTATTTGTGGTATGGTCCAAATGATCCTTCAATATGACTCATTTTGGGAATTTATGAGGCCCATGAGATTAGGCCATCTTGATGTATTTGTGGCCCATCCGTTAAGGCCACCTTGATGTAATTGTGGCCCATGTGACGCGGTTCGATGTTTTGTATATTTGAGGCCCATGTGATGGGACCCACCTAACACGTATTGAGGCCCATGGGTCATGGCCCATTGTCATGATATACTTGAAGCCCATTTGGTATGACCTAATGTAATGTATTTTTGGCCCTTAGGATACGACCCGCTTTGATGTACATGAGGCCCATTGGCACGGCTAGATTTGATATAGATGAGGCCCATTAGTGCGGCCCAACTTCATATCTATGAAGCCCATTGGTGTGACCCATCATAATATATTTTGGGCCCATGGGCGGGGCCCGTCCATTTGTATTGTTAAGCCCATGTAATGAGGCCCACTCGATATTTGAGGCCTAGTATTGAGGCCCGTGCGATGAGGCTCATATGATATATCTGAGGCCCAAGTGCAAGGCCCACCTGTTATGTATTCAAGGCCCAATGTGATGTATGTTGGCCCATATAATGAGGCTGATGTGATGTAAATGAGGCCCATCGTGATGGTATGTGAGGCCATGGGCCTACTATATGTTTAACCCTATATAAGTCACTCCTTGAGAACAATGTTGGTTAGATGTCCACATTAATAGGCAATGACGGTTAGATGTCCTCATTGTGACCTTCCCTTAGGCCTTGTTAGGCCCATTGTCTTCGTGGGTTAACCCAAATAAGTGGGCCCCATTCGTCATAGATGGATGGCTCCATGCTATCGAATTTGATATAACCACGGCCGAGAGCTGATCTTTACATTATGGTTGATTGGTTGTCCATCTATGGACCCTGCCTTGTTTATATATACTAGTTGTCGGTGTCGATTATCGATGCTGATCGTCGGTGCCAATTATCGATGTTGATTATCGGTACCGATTATCGAGGCTGAGTATCGAGGCCGATTTCGATTTGTCGAAGCCGATTATATAGGCCGATTCTGATTGTCGAGGCCGAATATCGAGGCTGATTCTGAGTGTCGATTCCGATTGTTGAGGTCGATTTCGATTGTTGAGGCTGATTGCGATTGCCAAGGCCAATTATCGAGACCTATATGATGTATATGTGACCCGTAGTTGAGGCCCATGGGCAAGGCCCATTGTGATGTATTTGAGGCCCATGGACAAGGCCCATTGTGATGTATTCGTGGCCTATAGGAAAGGCCCATTGTGATATGTATTAGACCCACAATGCATGACCCATTTGATGTATTCGAGACCCATGTGTAGGGCTCACATGTCATGTATTTGAGGCTCATGAGTAGAGCCCACCTGTTGTGTATATGTGGCACTTGAGTAAGGCCCATTGTGTTGTATATTAGGCCTTTATGTGAGGCTGTGGGCCTATTATATGTTTGGCTCTATATGGGTCATTCCTTGGGGACAATGTTGGTTAAATGTCCACATTGTAGAAGCCGATTGTTGATGCAGGTGATTGATACCAATTATGAGTATGTGACAGCATAGCATCATGATACATGCCCATACGCATCATCTGTATGTTCGTTATGAGATATGTTTGACCATTGCATATGCGATAGGGCAGGTTGTTCATGGGACTCCCTGACAGGCGAAGTTGCCCCACATGAGTGCACGGTATGCACAGGATTGATGCATGATTGGACTGTGTGACTCATGCATCTCGCATTGTGTGATTATAATTACCATACGTCCTAGTGACATCAGGGCTGTAGCATCCACATGCATATCGTGGTTGGCCAGATGGGAGACCGAAAATCTATTCTACATGGGGTGCTATAGATATCTTTGGCTGAAAGTCTCAGAACTCTCTTAGTTCTAGAGGTTCCTCCAACGTCTAGAGCAAGTGGATACATGAGCGCATGAGGTCCGTATACCGTTAGGCTGCGTCTCCCACTGTGTCGTGGTCGGTTGGAAGGGGGTACGGCCTTACCTGTTCGAGAGGAGGGGGCAATACTAGGTTGAGTCTGACCAGCTCGAGGAATGGGTCCGCTATCGACGAGTCAGGCCCGATATTAGCAGGTGGATAGTGAGGTCTCATCCACTCACCTTATTGCATAGATGGGGCAGTAATCTGGTTTGGAGTGTAATAGATCCCGGTGATTCCTCAAAGAGGAACCGTACTGATATGTGGACTTATTAAGGAGGAATTACATATTCATTCATTCACTATCCACTCGGGTTGGTGGTGCGTAACTATTTGTTACATTTACCTTTGCATTGCCAGGATTTCGGTTGGGCGCACGACTAACTTGAGACTAGGAGTTTACCACATGGAGTCTGACTATCCAAATTTAGGTATGAGACTGGTTTGGATAGAAGTCCCTTGTGATGGACCCCGTAGCCTGCGATACTACGTATTATCATCCCGACCTCATACTCTAGCTTGGTGATTTCATTTGCATCACATATTGCATCCACATGCATATGACATTTTGGGTTATTATGTTTTTATACTTATATGGCCTAGACAGACTTAGCAGGATTTACATATTGCATTGTGCCCTCGGCATATGATATTTGGCTTTCTATAACTCCTCCTTTGTATAGTTGATCTGTATTGCATACTCTGATATTGTATAACTCATGAAATTATCAGTAATTTGTGCTTACTCTAATAACGTATGATTCATGAACTTGTCAGTACTTCTATTTACTTAGATATCATATGATTCATGAACTTGTCAGTACTTCTATTTACTCTGATATCGTATGATTTATGAACTTGTCAGTATTTTCGCTTACTCTGATATTTGCATGCTTGGCACTTACCTCGTGCATACACTTACACCACCCTCTAAGCTTTCTATAAGCTTATGCACGATAGTTGCATGCAGGTGACGTTAGGTTGCAGCAGCATTAAGCTTGAAGCGTGCAACGGTCTTCTGGAGGTTTGTTTTTGATATATGTCTTTCCCTTTTTGGTAATGAACTCAAATATTTATATTAGTGGATATGTGATGGTGATGTTACCTTTGTGATTTGGGTAAACTAGTGGTTATGCTTATTACGAGTTCAATGTACATTGAGAGAAAAAACTCCTCATAGGATCTTATGATCGAAATTTGGCATTTGGACGCTGGGAGCCGAGAATGGGGTACTACGGATGCTGTCAGCATTGGATTCGGCGATCGAGAATTTTGTGAGCCCGGTTTCTGAGTTTGGGGTGTGATAATAGGTTATAGCTTTAGGAAATTGAGAATAGGTTAAGGTTTAAGTTTAGGAAATCAGGTTCGGGTTCGGGATCGGATTTAGGTTTGGGTTTTCAAGTTTAGGTTTAGGTTTAGGTTAGGGAGTTCAGATTAGGATTAGGTGTAGGTTTACGTTTAGGGATTTGAGAATACATTTAGGTTTTAGGTTAAGGTTAATGTTAGGTTATAGGTCATAGGTTATAGGTTAAAAAGGTTTAGGTTATAGGTTTTGGTTTAGGTATAGGTTTAGGTTAAGATTATAGGTTTAGGTTTAGGTTTAGGTTATAGGTTATTGGTTATAGGTTATAGCTTTAGGGAATTGAGAATAAGTTAAGGTTTAGGTTTAGGAAATCGGTTCAGGTTCAGGATCAGGTTTATGTTTGCGTTTTCAAGTTTAGGTTTGGGTTTAGGTTAGGTTGTTGAGATTAGGATTAGGTGTAGGTTTAGGTTTACAGATTTGAGAATATATTTAAGTTTTAGGTTTAGGTTTAGGTTTTAGTTTATAGGTTTAGGTTATAGGTTTAGGTTTAGGTTTTAGGTTTAGGTTAAGGTTAGGTTATAGGTTATAAGTTTAGGTTATAGGTGATAGGTTATAGGTTTTGGTTTAGGTAAAGGTTATAGGTTTTGGTTTAGGTTTAAGTTTAGGTTTTAGGTTTAGGTTAAGGTTATAGATTTAGGTTATAGGTTTAGGTTAGGTTTAGGTTTAGGTTTAGGTTATAGGTTATAGGTTATTGGCTATAGCTTTAGGGAATTGAGAATAGGTTAAGGTTTAGGTTTAGGAAATTGGCTTCGGGTTCGGGATCGGGTTTTGGTTTGGGTTTTCAAGTTTAGGTTTAGGTTTAGGCTAAGGAGTTAAGATTAGGATTAGGTGTAGGTTTAGGTTTAGGGATTTGAGAATACATTTAGGTTTTAGGTTTATGTTTAGGTTTAAGTTTTAGTTTATAGGTTTAGGTTTTGGTTTTAGGTTTCGGTTAAGGTTATAAGTTTAGGTTATAGGTTATAGGTTAAGGTTTAAGTTATAGGTTTTGGTTTAGGTTAAGGTTATAGGTTTTGGTTTAGGTTTAGGTTAAGGTTATAGGTTTAGGTTATAGGTTTAGGTCAGGTTTAGGTTTAGGTTATAGGTTATAGGTTATCGCTTTAGGGAATTGAGAATAGGTTAAGGTTTATGTTTAGGAAATTGGGTTCGGGTTCGGGATCGGGTTTAGGTTTGGGTTTTCAAGTTTAGGTTTAGGTTTAGGTTAGAGAGTTGAGATTAGGATTATGTGTAGGTTTAGGTTTTAGGATTTGAGAATACATTTAGGTTTTAGGTTTAGGTTTAGGTTTAAGCTATAGGTTTAGGTTTTGGTTTTAGGTTTAGATTAAAGTTATAAGTTTAGGTTCTAGGTTATAGGTTATAGGTTAAGGTTTAGGTTATAGGTTTTGGTTTAGGTTAAGGTTATCGGTTTATGTTTAGTTTAAGTTTAGGTTTTAGGTTTAGGTTAAGGTTATAGGTTTATGTTATAGGTCTAGGTTAGGTTTAGGTTTAGGTTATAGGTTATAGGTTGTAGCTTTAGGGAATTGAGAATAGGTTAAGGTTTAGGTTTAGGAATTCGGGTTTGGGTTTAGGTTTGGGTTTTCAAGTTTAGATTTACGTTTAGGTTAGGGAGTTGAGATTAGAATTAGGTGTAGGTTTACGTTTAGGGATTTCAGAATACATTTATGTTTTAGGTTTAGGTTATGTTTAGGTTATATGTTATAAGTTATATGTTAAGGTTTAGGTTATAGGTTTTGGTTTTGGTTAAAGTTATAGGTTTTGGTTTAGGCTTAGGTTTAGGTTTTAGGTTTAGGTTACAGTTATAGGTTTAGGTTAGGTTTAGGTTTAGGTTATAGGTTATAGCTTTAGGGAATTGAGAATAAGTTATGGTTTAGATTTAGGAAATAGGGTTCGGGTTTGGAATCGGGTTTTCAAGTTTAGGTTTAGTTTTAGGATAGGTAGTTGAGATTAGGATTAGGTGTAGGTTTAGATTTAGGGATTTTAGAATACATTTCGGTTTTAGGTTTAGGTTTAGGTTTTAGTTTATAGGTTTTGGTTATAGGTTTAGGTTTAGGTCAAGGTTAGGTTATAGGTTATAAGCTTAGGTTATAGGTTATAGGTTATAGGTTAAGGTTTAGGTTATAGGTTTTGGTTTAGGTTAAGGTTATAGGTTTTGGTTTAGGTTTAGGTTTAGGTTTTAGGTTTAGGTTAAGGTTTTAGGTTTAGGTTATAGGTAATAGGTTATAGGCTATAGCTTTAGGGAATTGAGAATTGGTTAAGGTTTAGGTTTAGGAAATAGGGTTTGGGTTCGGGATCGGGTTTATGTTTGGATTTTTAAGTTTAGGTTTAGGTTTAGACTAAGGAGTTGAGATTAGAATTAGGTGTAGGTTTAGGTTTAGGGATTTGAGAATACATTTAGGTTTTAGGTTTAGGTTTAGGTTTTAGTTTATAGGTTTAGGTTATAGGTTATGGTTTAGGTTATAAGTGTAGGTTATAGGTTTAGGTTTAAGTTAGGTTGTAGGTTAAGGTTTCCAGAATTGAGAATAGGTTAAGGTTTTGGTTTAGGAAATCGGGTTCGGGTTTAGGTTTGGGTTTAAAAGTTTAGGTTTAGGTTAGGGAGTTGAGATTAGGATTAGGTGTATGTTTAGGTTTAAGGATTTAAGAATACATTTAGGTTTTAGGTTTAGGTTTAGGTTTAGGTTTTAGGTTTATGTTAAGGTTAAGGTTAGGTTATAGGTTATAAGTTTAGGTTATAGGTTATAGGTTAAGGTTTAGGTCATAGGTTTTGGTTTAGGTTAAGGTTATAAGTTTAGGTTTAGGTTAAAGTTTATGTTATAAGTTATAGCTTTAGGGAATTGAGAATAGGTTAAGGTTTAGGTGTAGGAAATCGGGTTCAGGTTCGGGATCAGGTTTAGGTTTTGGTTTTCAAGTTTAGGTTTAGGTTTAGGTTAGGGAGTTGAGATTAGGATTTGGTGTAGGTTTAGGTTTAGGGATTTAAGAATACATTTAGGTTTTAAGTTTAGGTTTAGGTTTTACGTTTAGGTTAAGGTTATATTGGTTTTGGTTATAGGTTTAGGTTTAGGTTATAAATGTAGGTTACAGGTTTTAGTTTAGGTTAGGTTATAGGTTAAGGTTTAGGGAATTATGAATAGGTTTAGGTTTATAAGTGTAGGTTATAGGTGAATGTTTAGGGAATTGATAATAGGTTAAGGTTTAGGTTTAGGAATTTGGGTTTGGGTTCGGGTTTTCAAGTTTAGGTTTAGGTTTAGGTTAAGGAGTTGAGATTAGGATTAGGTGTAGGTTTAGGTTTAGGGATTTGAGAATACTTTTATGTTTTAGGTTTAGGTTTAGGTTTTAGGTTTAGGTTATAGTTTTAGGTTTAGGTTATAAGTGTAAGTTTAAGTTAGGTTATAGGTTAAGGTTTTGGGAATTGAGAATAGGTTAAGGTTTAGGTTTAGGAAATCGGGTTCGGGTTCAGGATCGGGTTTAGGTCTGGGTTTTCAAGTTTAGGTTTAGGTTTAGGTTAGGGAGTTGAGATTAAGATTAAATGTAGGTTTAGGTTTAGGGATTTGAGAATACATTTAGATTTTAGGTTTATGTTTAGGTTTTACGTTTAGGCTAAGGTTACAGGTTTAGGTTATAGGTTTAGGTTTAGGTTATAAGTATAGTTTATAGGTTTAGGTTTAGGTTAGGTTATAGTTTATGGTTTAGGGAATTAAGAATAGGTTTAGGTTTATAAGTGAAGTTCATAGGTTTATGTTTAGGTTAGGTTATAGGTGAAGGTTTAGGAAATTGATAATATGTTAAGGTTTAGGTTTAGGAAATCGGGTTCAGGTTCGGGTTCGAGTTTAGGTTTGGGTTTTCAAGTTTAGGTTTAGGTTTAGGTTAGGGAGTTGAGATTAGGATTAGGTGTAGGTTTAGGTTTATGGATTTGAGAATACATTTAGGTTTTAGGTTTATGTTATAGTTTTAGGTTTAGGTTATAAGTGTAGGTTTAAGTTAGGTTATATGTTATAGTTTTGGGAATTGAGAATAGGTTAAGGTTTAGGTTTAGGAAATCTGGTTCAGGTTCGGGTTTAGGTTTGGGTTTTCAAGTTTAGGTTTAGGCTAAGGAGTTGAGATTAGGATTAGGTGTAGGTTTATGTTTAGGGATTTAAGAATACATTTAGGTTTTAGGTTTAGGTTTAGGTTTTAGTTTATAGGTTTAGGTTATAGGTTTAGGTTAATGTTAGGTTATATGTTATAAGTTTAGGTTATAGGTTAAGGTTTAGGTTATAGGTTTTGGTTTAGGGTTAGGTTTAGGTTATAGGTTATAGGTTATAGGTTTAGGGTGTGGTCCCTGCAAATGCACATAAAAACACGGCCTGTCCAGATGGCCAGGCCACTCTAATGCTTTCCATAGGAAATAGACAGCTTCGTCATGGTCATAATAACTGTTCCCACTTTTCAGGGACCCTCACTCAACATATAGATAGCTCCGACGTACATCCAGGTATGCTCCATCAATTTCAAGTAAATACATAAACACGGCCTGTTCAAATGGTTAGGCCACTCCAATGCTGCCCATAGGAAATGGATAGCTTCATCATGGTCATGACAGTGGTTCCCACCTTTCAATGACCCCTGCTCAACATCCGTATAGCTCCGATGCATATCCGGGTTTGCTCCATAAATTTTGAGCAAATACATAAACACGGCCTGTCCAAATGGCCAGGTCACTTCAATGTTGTCCATAAGAAATGGACAGCTTCATCATGGTCATAACAACGGTCCCCACCTTACAGGGACCGCCACTCAACATCCGGATAGCTCTGACGTACATCCAGGTATGCACCATCAATTTCGAGCTAATACAATTAAAAACAAGCTACGCATCTATTTTTTATGGATGAGAACCAATCTTCCAGACTATTCATCAGGTAGTCCCTATAATGGAATATTTCATCTATACAGATGAGGTTAAATAATGTATAGTAGTTGGACATTGAATGATTAAAAGCATTAATCACTTCTGTTGCTTTTCTGCATATACACAAGATTCATAGGCTGAAAAATTGCCATTGAGTTCGTGTTTTATGTTCGGTTAGTAAAGAAGGACAAGCTCTTTAAACCAGATGACCTACAGCTGATGAAAATTTCTAAGTAAATTGTACAAGGTTTACAGTAATCTTAGAGTGCAGAAAATTTTCAAGTATGTGCATATCAATCCGAGTAATTTATCTAATCACGATAGCCTTGAGAGGGTTGATACGAGGGATGGGTTGATTGCAAAAGGGCTAATTAAAATTATATTAGGTTATCTTATTGCACATAATGATTTCAAGACCAACAAGATAACCCAATATAGTTTTAAACGGCCCTTTCGCAGTCAACCCATCTCTCGGATCAATCCTCCCAAGGCTATCGTGACTAGAGAAGGAACTCGGACTAAAATGCATAGACTTGAAAATTTTCTACACTCCAAGATTACTGTAACCCTCGTACAATGTATATTCAACGATGTATATAATATAATGTATATAACATGAAATGGTACATGAGTGAGACAAGACAACGTAACCTTTTATATATAAGCCAGAAATTGATAGGTTAAGATTGTCCTATCGATGAGATTCTTAGGCGTAGTACATCTACTGTTGGGACAAACAGGCATGGGTTTGGATTATTGGACCATGAACCCCACCTGTCATTGAAAACCAAGGATTAAAATCAGTGTATTGGGTATCATATCATTCACCACTGATAAGGCGGCCAATACTTCAAACCTTGTTCAAAACTGTTTTATTTTGTGCAAAGATGTAACATTACTTCATGATACTTGTGATTGTGGTTTAAATCCAAATTTTGTTGCTACGAAGTGCTAAATTAGTATTAATGTAATGATGTTTTTGATTAACAAAGAAGCACAAAGGAATTAGAAAATGAGATATTGGGAAGTGCTATTAGCCTGAGCCCTTTATATAAGTCTATTGAGGAGATAAACAAGGCAGCCACTAAAATAAATGACCAAAGAAAGGTTAGGCATCCCTTAATTTTTCTATAATATAATTTTTTTTTCTTGATTTGTTGGTGTTTGGTTTGTAGCCATTTTTGGAGTGGAGGAAAATAATTTCTTTTACATTATAACACAAATAGTGGGGTACAATGTAATTCGAGTCACAATATAATAAACTGGACATGCTGAGAGAGAGAGAGAGAGAGAGAGAGAGAGAGAGAGAGAGTGTCACGCCCCAGACTCGGTAACCGGATTCACAAGGAACCAGATGGCCGGTTCTGGCCGCAACAGCCTCCGTAGTACCCCATTCTCGGCTCCTGAAGCAGGTTCCGATCCTGGGATCCTACAAGGAGGATTTCCATAACAATATAACCATTTCCAATACGAGCATACCCAAGATCACAACAAGTAAATCTGAGAATAAAAAAGGCACTTATCACAAAATCCACTAAGAATTTGAACTTTTACAAGTTACATAAGGTCCAAAAGGACATACATAAGATAATAGAAGAAAGAAAGGAAGGATGCAATACTGGGTCCTCAAGCTCAGCTCTAATCCAAACTCTGCCACTGCAACACCTGCCTAGGATCTCCTGCACGCATCAATCGTGCATAAGCTTATAGAAGCTTAGAGGGTGGTGTAAGTGTGTGATAATAGTCCACAGAAGAATAATAGGAGATACAGGAAGGAGACATGCTCAATAAGAATATCACTAGCCTTACCAAGGCTTATCATGAATATGATGCAATGAGTACTGGACGCCATAACAAGGCAATGCATGAAGGGGCTTACATAGCCAATACTAATGCGATGCAAGTAATGCCAGTGCTCATAACCAAACCATATGTCAAGTATATTTCCAATCATAAGGAAATCACCGGGGTCCATTACACTGCTTGCCGCTCTACAGACCCCGTGCAGTCAAACGAGCGTAAGAGACCTCACTACCCTCTGTGGACAACCAATCACCAGTGAGGCCCGACGGTAGCGGACCCATTCATGAGTTGGTCAGACTCGGCCTAGCAATGCCCTCTTACATCAAGGCTAGTAAGGCCACACCCCTATCCAACCGACTACACGACAGTGGGAGTCGCGGCCTAATAGTATAAGGCCCTCGTGCGCTCATATATTCCACTCGGTCACGGCGTTGGAGCAGATCCTTGGTACCATGGAAGTTTTGGGAATTTCACCCATGGGCATCCTATGCACCCGGTATGCTCAAGTAATATTTCCGGTGTCCAAACATGGCCATCCACGATGTATCTGTGGAGGCTACAACCCTGATGAAGCAAGGGTGATAATGCTCATATATTATGCAATGTCAGATGCATGAATCACACAATCAACTATGCATCAATTCCAAGCATCCAACATGCTAAAGAGGGAATATTACGTCCCTCGGAAAGACAGCATGCAATGCTCAATGGCACAATCATAACCACACACACAGTGTCATCCAAGCATACAATGATGCACATGGGTCATGAAGATGGGTCTAGGCGAATCATGCGGTGATATACAAAGTAAATTACATTCCTCCTATCCAAGAAGGAATCAAGACTAGGTACTTAGACAATATCCATAAGGAATCCCACCTCTAGTGGGGGTCCATTTACCTGGGGTAGCCCACAAGACTAAGCATACAACTACGGGTCTAAGTAATATAGAAATGAGCCTAGCAACTGTCTAAGATAAATATCCAATCACTTTTAAATACAATCAGACCTAGAGGGGTCCATAATGGGGACATTTAACCACCATTCCCCAAAAATTCATATCAACCATGAACTATATGGATAAAAGGCCCAAGGCCTACATTTAAGATAAAAATAAAAGTAACCACATACATATATTCCTCATAATAGGCCATAAAAAGATATAATACCACTTTTAACAACATGGGCTCTAAGAGGGAAATTAAGGCCCAAGGCCCAATTCCCAATGGCCATAGAATCCATGCATTAAGTTGGACTTGGTGGGCAGCCCGCGTACACAATATACGGCCCAAAAATAGGTTTAAGTTTGGATGAAATGGGCCCCACTACATCATCCCAATAATTAGTAATTTAAGTAGGCAACCGAGGGCCCAATACTATCCTTACCTCAGCCCACAAGTCCATCAAAATGGTGGAAGTCGGCCCAATGTATGGTTGGGCCAAGCTAGGATGTCCCTGCCCAATCTGGGCTCACTGGATGTCCCAAAATTCTGATCTTAAGATGGGGTCTTCATAAGATCACTAAAAGTGACCTAAAAGAATGCACTGATTAAGCCCAAGGATTATAAGAAAGCATAAGCATGTAACACGTACACAAGTTCTCAATATGGTGAGCCCCACAGTTAAATAAAGTTGTAACCATAAAATTGTACATTGAAGGCCCTTTGATAAACTTTTGGCCCGTTTGACTTCCTGGGCCTGTTAAGGTCCAGAAATTAGTTGAGTATGTGGAAATAATCTCATGAAGGCCAACTATACTCACTGGGGAACCCCACCAGATGGAGAATGTGTATATATCATGAAAAGATCAAGTGGGCTTGTTACTGGATTGTGAGTCCAGCAGCAACCCAAGGCAGAGAGTGCTTCCACAATCGGGCGATCCAAGGCTTGGACGGCCTGGACCAAACATGCATTAAGGTAGGTTCTACATACATGCATATTGAGCCTTAAATAAATAGCCTAAGGTCTATGGTGGGCCTTTAACCACCCATAGAGAAACCTATGAGCTTACCTTAGGATCACCCAGGAGGACATCCAACCTCAACTGGTTTCCAAGAGGTAGCTCACCACTACCCATATAATGAAAGATCTAAGGCGTAAGCAATGTGTGGACTAGTAGGCCATACACCAAGCCCAACTCATAAGCCATATAGTGGGCCCTCAAGTAAGGTTTGGGCCCAACCACAAAGGTCATAATTCCACATATTGTGGTGGGCTTCATGGGCAGCCCAGTAATTCATTTACATGGGCAAGTTTCACATTTAACACAAGTGAGTTGGGCCTCACTTTTGGCCTAAGTACAGGGTCAGTTTAATGGGCAGCCATGGGCCCGACTTCTTGTGTATCATTGCCCCTAAGCCCATCACAATAGATAGGAGAGTATAGGCTCAAGATCAATGGGCCTATCCAAAAGAACTGAGTCCACAAGGCCTACTTGCTAACACAAACATGCATATACTATATCACATAATGGGCCCTAAAGATATAGCCCAAAACAAAAGTCATCCAATTCATACATTATGGTGGGCTTGAGGGCAGCCCAAAAACCCAAGAATACACATAGGCAAGGCCTATACTGATAGTGTGGGCCTTGCCACATCAGCCCAAAGACTTAACAAGGCCCTCCACAATATACATTTATGTGGGCCCCGCAAGTCAGCCCATAATTAAGCATTTCATGAGGGCATCACAGCTAATAAATACACATGGTCAGCATGTAGACGGCTCATTGGGCCCGTGAAACAATAAGGTCAGGCCCTACACGATCTTGGGCTCAAGAAATAGGTTTCCAGCCCATTGGGTCTATAAACTTTCAAAAATCTGGTTAAGGCTAACCCCCAACATCACCACAAAGGTGAGCCTTAAGAGCCACTAATTACGGCCAAAAATATCTAAGGAAATAAGGCAAGGAGTGTGTGCAATACTCCCTTAAATCTGGTGGGCCACAACAACTCCAAAACAATCCACTATGGAGCAAATTTGGGCCCCTTGTTGGAATTCCAGCCCACCCACTTCCTGGGCCTGCTGGAATCCAGAAATTTATTTAATTCAGATGGGTTACTGGCCCATGGTGACCCACACATATCACAGTGGGTCCCACCGGATGAGAGGGGAATGCACAACACACATTAGAAGTGGGCCATGCCGCTGGAATACAGGCCCAGCAACCGCCCAAGGTAGGGGCGTCCCGTGGTGGGTAGTCCTACGGGCCTGAGTATCTGGCCCAAAACTGGCCCAAGTTTGTAGCCACACCACGATCAGTACAGGGGCCCGATGGCCATGAAAATTTACAAGATGGTCCTCCCATAGGTGGACCACGAATCCTCAAAATTTTGTGATTTTTGGATGATCATAAGTATTTTAATTAATTTAAATAAATCAGACCATTAAGAAAATCTGGTGAATCGGGACACCTGGACGTGGTGAGCCATTCCAGCACTTGTCACGGTGTACACAGGGCTCCATTGGCCCCAAAAATTTGTAGGTGAGTCCCACCATGGGTGGATCACCTCTCTGTAAATTTTCATGATTTTAGGATACTCAGAAGTATTTAAATTAATTTAAAGCATACAATCTATCCAGGGTGAAATATTGCTGGAATATAACTGTCCTGAATTTGGGCCATCCAATGGGTGGGTTCTGGGCCTCCAAAATTTCTGAAATTTGGACCCAAGGTCCCTAATCAAGCCTAAAACAAGTTGGCATCCAGAAATATGGTCCACCTTCTTAGAAATTATTTTTTTAATATTATTTTTATGGGACTATGCTGCTGGACTGCACAGCAGAAATTTCTGGCAGTCCAGTATATTGGCCCACCCTTTTGGATGCCCAAATAGGATTCCTTGGCCCTGAAATTTTGTGGATAGGTCCTACTATAGGTGGTACACCTCCCTACAAAAATTTAAGATTTTTGGGATAGTAAAAATATTTTATTTAACTCATACAATTTATGGACAGCAAGGTCCAGATTTTTATTTTCCTGCTGCAGCAATGCTGCTGTCCCTAACTTTAGCACCCCATTTGAGTGGGCCCAGGTCTATGTAAGTTTGGAAAAATACAAGGCCAACCTTCCTATACAAGTATACATTAAGGTGGGGTCCACAAAGGTGGCCCAGCATTTCAAAATCAGGCTGATATTTATGAGTTTCCAGCAAACAGTGTAGCTGGACAGTCCAGAAAAATCTGGACCGTCCACCCTCCTTGGCCCACCCTTTTGGGTGATCAAATAGGGACATTTGAAGCTGAGGTTTAGCATACTTTTAGGTGGGGTCCATACCTCAAAGAGAAGTCTAAGAAATCAGGAAAAATGAGACCACAAACAAGGCCTACAACACATACATTACAGCATAAAAAAATCCAGCAATCTGGACAGCAACATGTTGCTGTCTAGATCAGCCCCAAAATTTAATAAATGGGAAATAAATCATAGATTCCATAAGGTGAGTTCCACCCTGATGTGTCACACAACTCCTTGGCCCAGCACCTCCCCAAGAAAATCCATAAAATCAGGCCCAAAGGCTTTCCAAATCAAGCAGCAAAACTAGGCAGCACAGTTGGGCCTGGGTGTCCAACAACTTGGGCCTGGATGTCCCAAAATTTAAAAATTCTGGTTGCATGGCACATCAGGTGGGCCACATAATCATTACATCCAAACCATAGAAAGTGGAGAAGAGAGGAATAAAGGAAATCTCATCAAGATGGGGTCCATGGAGAATGGCCCCATCAAGATCACATGCATGCAAGTGATGGCTAAAAAGACCTTATCCAAGGAGTGGTGGACCTTCACCATTGATGTGGTGAGTCCTACACTCTCCATATGATGCAACAAAAGATCTATGAAAATAAGAACCATGCAATCTATCCTACATGCTCACCCACTTGATGGATCTTCAAGATTCTTCAACCACCATGCTCCTTAAGCTTCAAGGAAGGGGGTTCAATGGTGATGATGGATCTTTGATGGTTAGATCTAGGGGGAGAAGAAGAGGATAGAGGGCTGGAAAAAAATTCAGCAATGGAGGACATTTGCAAAGAGGAGAAGAGAGAAATGAAGAAAGAGAGAGGGAGATGAGAGAGTTTCTAAGGTTGAAATGATTGCTTTCTTAGAAAAAGATGAATTTTTGAAAAGAGAAATAATCATTGCTCATGGGATAAGGTGGCTCATCATTGCCTAGAGAAGCTAATCTCATCATGGTTTTCTTGAGAAAAGAAGCCATTATTGCTGGGCTAAAGGTGGCTTACATGGGGAATAGTGCACATGGGGAAATGTGCAATCAGGTGGGTCCCACCAAAAATGCAATCAACGGTCCAAATAATGCGCGGCCCATAACTTTCGATGGACACGCCGGATTTATGCATGAGATGCGGCGCTAGAACCGCGGCAACGATCCGGTCGCAATGGCATAGGTCTTGGGTCAATCCGAGTCGGGTCTACGTGACCAAACTCATGGGTGACCGCAATCACTATCCGAAGGTCGCGGGTCGCCAAAATTTAACCGGTAGGACCGCGGGACCAAAATACACGAGATGCATACTCACACACACACATGCGAACTCGGGTCAGGTCTCACAGAGAGAGAGAGAGAGAGAGAGAGAGAGAGAGAGAGATATTATTTATAAGTCTCTTTTCTCATATGTGAGGGGAAATGGCAAAAAATAAGGTTTTTTTTTTTAATTTTTTCTTTTGGTGTAGACAGAAAATAAGTTTTTTCTTTTGATATTATAGTCTAAGACGGATTTTAAATTTTAATTATTTATGAGGGGCATCAATGAAATTGTCCCTTGTAAATTGACTATCTTTTACATTATAACACAAATTGATGATGATGAATGATGAATGAATGAAATTATACTCGCAGGGACAAGATAGAGCTCTCTCTCTCCAATACAAAACATAAGAGCTCCACTTGATGATTTTGAAATGAGAACAAATCGACCTTTGTACTAAATGCATTTAATGCAATTCCCAAATCTATCATCAGATTCATAGTGTATGGTTGAAATTTGAACATGCAAGCAAGAGTTAATTTGGTCCAAAAGAAGTGTAAAAGGTAAAGCTGACTGCAAGTATCATTATCCTCAGACATGAGAGAAACAAAAACGCTTATGTTTTTATGGATATGAAGGGCATTACTTTCTCTGACGTAGATGTGTGTGTGTGTGTGTGTGTGTGTGTGTATCCGAAGAAGGCCTAGACTTCTATTATATTTCACCACCATTGAAAGTGGCGGTGACTCTCCAGCTATAGTCATGCCATAGTTTGATGGCAATCTAGACCATTCAAATTTCTCAACCAATTGTCGATGGAGCATAACCAAAAACTCCAAAGAGAAGATGATAACATCCATCTGATTTTGCCCCTTGGAATTTGTACCACTTACTATTTTACTTTTAAAAATTCATATGATAGCCATTAATTGGATGGTCAGGATTGGCCGATCAATGTGACTTTAGAGACATATGTCATCCACAATGTACACTTGATTTATCAAATGGCTGTTATCTATCACAGGAGTATAGCCCGCAAAGAAATGATCCTATTTGTAATCCCAAACCATACTTCAGTTCAAGGCATTTCCACCACCACTTGATCATTGATTTAGTTTGATTGGACAGCTAGAAATAACAATCGGCCCATAATTCCATCTGGATTGTTCACTCTAAACCATTACCATGACCCACATTAATCACAAATGACAAATTGAAATGGAAACTGAAACAAATAAAGAATGGGGAAAGCTATGTAAATTCATGGGATTTTCAAATCAGAGGCATTGCATCCAGAGCAAAATTCTAAATAGTGACTTATACTTTAACAACACTCAAGTTTTGGCCTCAAGCTCATAGGCATTGGGTGTAAGATCCATATCCTAGCCCATACTGTTCTGTAGGCTTCGCCGGTCATTCCGGTTGAATTCTGACGACCCGCGATCTGTTATCGACATCTACGCGTGACCTTAAGACGTGTCTTGTATTTCAGAGTCGGCTTAACCTGAGACCTATACCCTTACGACCGCGTCGTCGCTGCTGTTCTGACGCCGCGTCTCGGTCGCCGAGGTGATACCCGTGCCAGGAAGTGTGGGCCCGCGTTCAATTTGAGGAAAACATCGCACATTGCAAATTACAAGAGAATCTATCAAATCCATCACATCAATCACATCACTTGTTAAAAGTACACCTATCACTCAACCCATTAATCTCCCCATGCCCAAGTACAAAAACAACCCCAAAAAGTCAACAAGCACCTTACCTCTCATGTCACTCCACCATCCCTCTCTCCCATCACACATCTCTTTTTCACTCTCTCTCTCATTCTCCAAAGACAAGCAACTCCAACGTCGATGAGTCTGTCTCGAGCTATGGAATTCAATGGCTGGATCGGATTTGTCTAAGGTGGGCCCCACCTACTAAAAACTGTAGAAAAACTTTAAAAAAAAAAAAAAACAAAGCACAATGAGCAGTAGCGCTACTGCTGCTGTCAGTGCACACGCAGGCGCTGCTTGCGCCTGGCAGATGGACGACCGAGCTGGGCCTCACGGCTCCAGCCGTGGGCCCCACTGTGATGCGTTTCGAACATCAATGTCGTGCATTGGGTGGACCCTTGAGACGGTAGCCTCCCTGCCAAAAATCAGCCGTATACAGAACTCAGGTGTGCCACACCATCTAAAATCATGTGAAGACATGCCCAAAACATATAAAATCATTTGGTGAGGCCTACCTGAGTTTTGGATGTTGCTGAAACTTGGTCTGGACCGTCAGCCAGGTGGGACTCACATAATGGGTGGGCTGGATTTGTGAACCACATTTCGGTGGGCCCCACGCCCACCCACAGGTCCAAGTGACCTTATAAACAGGTTGGACGGCATATAAATATTATGGTGGGCCCAAGGCCCACGTGACCTTATAAACAGGTTGGACGACATATAAATATTACGGTGGGCCCAAGGCCCACGTGACCTTATAAACAGGTTGTATGACAAGTAAACATTACAGTGGGCCCCTGGCCCATGTGACTTTATCAACAGATTGGATGCAAGTAAATATTGCAGTGGGTCCCATGATCGTGTGACCCTATCAACAGGTTGGGAGAAAAATAAATGTTGTAGTGGGCCCCAGGTCTATATGACCTTATCAACAGGTTGGATGCAAATAAATATTATAGTGGCCCAGGTTGGATGACAAATAAATATTACAGTGGGCCTGTCACGCCCCAGACTCGGTAACCGGACTCACAAGGAACCCGATGGCCGGTTCTGGCCGCAACAGCCTCCGTAGTACCCCATTCTCGGCTCCTGAGGTAGGTTCCGATCCTGGGATCCTACAAGGAGGATTTTCATAACAATATAATCACTTCCAATGCGAGCATACCCAAGATCACAGCAAGTACATCTGAGAATAACAAAGGCACACATCACAAAATCCACTAAATATTTGAACTTTTACAATCATCCAAAAGGTCCAAAAGGACATACATGAGAATAAAAAGGAAAAGAGAGAAAAATCAGCAACACTGGAGTCCTCACTGCTCAACTCTACTCCATGCTCTGCTGCTACGGCGCCTACCTAGAGTCTCCTGCACGTATCAATCGTGCATAAGCTTATAGAAGCTTAGAGGGTGGTGTAAGTGTGTGACAATGGTGCACGAAGAATAGTAGGAGGTATAAGGAGATAATCATAATCTTTGATCTTATCACTAGTCTTACCAAGGCTTACCATGATTGGGATGGATTAAGTAATTAATGGCATACCAAGGCTTTGTATGAAAGGTGGGCTTGTACTGCCTATGCTATTGCGTTGTATGTAATGTCGGTGCTCATATCCAAACCATAAGTCAAGTACATTTTCAATCATAAGGAAATCAACGGGGTCCATTACACTGCTGAATGACTGCCGCTCTGCAGACCCCGCAGAATCAAACGAGCGTAAGAGACCTCACTACCCGCCTATGGACAACTATCACCAACAAGGCTGAAGGTAGCGGACCCATTTACGAGCTGGTCGACTCGGCCTAGCAATGCCTCCTCACACCGGGCGGGTAAGGCCACACCCCTATCCAACCGACCACACGACAATGGGAGTTGCAGCCTAACGGTATAAGGCCCTCGTGCGCTCATGTATTCCACCCGGTCACGGCGTTGGAGCAGATCCTTAGTACCATGGAAGTTTTGGGAATCTCACCCATGGGCATCCTGTGCACCCAGTATGCTCAAGTAATATTTCCGGTGTCCACATAGGCGGCCATCCACAAATGTCCCTGTGAAGGCAAGGCCCGGATGAAGCAAGGGCGGTATCCTCATGAAATGCGATGCCAATGCATGAGTCGCACACACAAATCATGCACAAGTTTCAGGCACTCAAGGTGCTAAAAGGAAGAAACTCCATCCCTGAATGACCACTATACAATGCAATCAATTCATACAGATGATGCATATGGGTTGCAACGATGTAAGTGTGCTACCTGAGGAATATGAAATCGTCTGTCCCAAGGAGGGTCAAGATCTAGGCACATCGACAGGTATTCTAAGAAGAAGAGAAGTCCTCTAGTGGGAGCCCAGTACTTTGGGATGACCCACAAACTAAGAGAGTCAAAATCCTAAGGAGGAACAGTCCTAGCCAGGCCCAAGGTGGGCCTTTAACCACCTATAAGGGCCTCTATGGGCCTACCTTAGGGCCACCAAGGAGGACATCCAACCTCAACTGGGTCCCAAAAGGTAGCCTACTATATATGCAAAGAAAGGTCCAAGGCACAATCAACCCATGGCCTAGTGGGCCATACACTAAGCCTAAAAACAAAGGCAACCTGGTGGGCCCTTAAGCAAGGTTAGGGCCCAACCATAAGGGTCATAGGTTCATTCATTGTGGTAGGCCTAATGGGCAGCCCATTATCCCAACATATGGAAAATTCTTAAATTTTTAACACATGTAAGTTGGGCCTCACATCTCGGCCCAAGTATGGATTTATTATAGTGGGCAAACAAGGGCCCAACTACTTGAGTATTTAGTCCATAAGGCCCATTACAATGACATGGTAAATATAGGACCCAAGGGTTCAATGAGCCTATCAAAAGTTCCAGCCCAACCAAGGCTATAAGGCCCTTACTTAACTAAGAGACTAGCCCAAGAAGAATCCTATTTGGGATGGGCCTTTAATCATACACTAATTAAGCCCAAAAAAATAAAAATTAAGATGATAAGATACTGACATAAATCCTCCTCAAATCTAGTGGGCCATATTGCCCCAAAGAACATCTATAGGCAATAGTTATTGGGCTCAATGCCAAATTCCAGCCCACCCAAATTTCTGGGTTGGTTGGAGTTCAGCATTAGAAGTATTTTTTTAGTATAATTAATTCTGGATGGCTCACACACATCACTGTGGGCCCCACCAGATGAGAGAGGATATACAATACATATATGAAATGGGCCAGACTGTTAGAATGCAAGCCCAGCAGCCTAAGGCAAGGATGTCCCATGTGTAGGCAGTCCTATGGGCCTGGGGTATATGGCCCAAAAATCCACCTAATGTGTTCTAATTGAATAAAAAGGGGGCAAGTATGATCAATCCCCTAAGGACCCTACATGGATGGGTGGTGGGACATTCAACACATCGAGGTGGGCCCACGAAGCAGGCTAGATGCCCCAGCCTGGGCGTCCCTGCCTAGCAGACCACTTCCAGCCATACCACGGGCAACTCAAATGTATTTTGGATCTGAAATTTTACAAAGTGATACTTCCATAGGTGACCTACACCCCCACAAAATTTCAAGATTTTTGGACACTTATAAATATTTTAATTTATTTAAATAAAATAGACTGTCCAGAAAATCGGACTGACCTGGACGTCCCAACGTGGTGGGCTAGTCCGGCCCTTTCCACGGTGTACAAAGAGGTCCATTGGCCCTGAAATTTGGTAAGTGGGTCCTAGAATGGGTGGAACATATCTCCACAAAATTTCAGAATTTTTAGACATATATAAATATTTTAATTTATTTAAAGAAATTAATCTGTCCTAAAAATCGGACTGATCTGGACACCGTATTGTAATGGGCCAGTCCAGCCACCACCATGGTGTGTACAGGTGTCCATTGGCCCCAAAATTTTGTAGGTGGGTCCTACCATAAGTGAACCACCTCTCTGTAAAATTTTATGATTTTTGGATACTCATAAATATTTTAATTAAATTAGGAATTTCAATCTGTCCAGGAAGGGATGTTGCTGTCCATGCATTGTTTACCCAATAAGGTGGGCCCAACCTTCATCCAAGAGGGGAAAAATGGAGGTTTAGTATTTTCTTCATAAAATAAAGTAAGGTGGGGTCCATAAAAGTGGCCCATCCTTCAGAGAGACCAAGCTGAAGTGTATGTTTTCCCTCCATACATGTGGGTTGGACAGCCCAACAAGGTGGACCGCCCACCCCTATGGGCCTCCTTTTTGGGTACCATATCATGGACCATCTGAGGTATGACCCATCACACCTCATGGTGGGGTCCACACCTTCTCATTACACTCCCTACTTATAAAGAAAATAATGACAATCATGATCCAAAAATCCATGCCAAAGATTGAACATGACAATCCATGCAACAGTCCAAGTTTTTGGACAGCAATACATGGCTGGACACATCAGCTTATATCTCAATAATCTCAGCCATAAAAAGGGTGTGTAGCCTTCCTCAGTGGGCCCCACATAAGTCCAGATCACATACTAGAACTAGGACACTTGCATGCATTTGATTAAGGTGTCCGATGATCATGGAGTTAGGTGATAAGAGCATCCCACCTTGCTGGATTTTTATTTTTTATTTATTTTGGGACATCCAAGGCCCACTATAAATGGGCCACACACACACTATCATCCATACATCAGAGAAAGAAAAGAAGGAAAGAGAGTAATCCGGCCATGGGGGTAGGGCCCCGCCACTAGTGGGCCCTCCCAAGAGTGAATCATACCCATACAACTACATTGATTTTACATGCAACATAAAATCACTACATGCATGATATATAATTGTTATGGATGGTTGGGATGCCATCCCAACATGATCCTTAGGGTCTAGATGACCTTAAGATGGAGTGGATTATAAAATACATCATGATGGGGTCCATGGAGAATGGCCCCATCATGGATCATGACATGCATGTAGGATGGGCCAAAGGGCCACATCCATGGGATCAAATGGGATCCCCACCATGGATTGGTGGGTCCCATATGATCCATATAGAAAGAAAAAAAGATCAAAGGGTAGAAAATAAGATCAACAATTATAATCACCCACCTTGAATCTTCAAGCTACCACCAACACTAGGTACTCCAAGCTCCAAGCTTAAAGGTTCAATGGTCAAGATGAATTTGTGGTGGCTAGATGGAGGAAGAAAGGAAGGAAAAGTTGCTGGAAATTGGGAGAGGGAGGGCTGGAAATTCTTCCATGGAAGAGGAAAATGAGAGAATGAAGGAGGAGAGAGAGGAAGGGAAGGTTGTAGGGGAGTCATCATTACTCTCCCTCCTTGGTTAGAGAAAGAAATCATAACCTATGGTGATACAAACAATGCTTGCTAGGGTAGGTTAGGTGTGGGTAGTGTTTATTCCATGGGAATTGTAGTGTGTGTGGGTGGTGTGCATGGGAACTTGTGCCTGAGAGTGGTCCATATGCTTTTGTACAAAAAGTGGGCCACATGATGAAATGCTCACAACTTTTGATCTATAAGTCGGATGAATGCACAAGACGCGTCGTTGGAATCGCAACGACGATGCGGTCACAATGGTATAGGTCTCAACTCGATCCGAGTCGGGTCTTCATGACTGGGCTCACGGATGACCGTAAACACTATCCAAGGGTCACGGGTCACCGGGATTCGACCGGTAGGACCGCGGGATCAAGATGGACGGAATGCATACTCACACACACACATGCACACATGCGAACTCGGGTCGGGTATCACAGGGCCCTAGGCCCATGTGACCCTATGACCAGTTTGGATGGAAAATAAACATCATGTTGGCCCCATTTTGGATGGATAGTATGTTGGGCCCTAGGTTTGGTGGAAAATAAACATTTTGGTGGGTCTTACTTAAGACCCATTTATGTATGTGTTATGTCCACAATTGTGGACCCCAGGGTCTTACTTAAGACCCATTTATGTATGTGTTGTGTCCACAATTGTGGACCCCCATCACGGAATATGCGACTTATCTATGCCTTCCATCCCTATGGGACCCACCATGATGCATGTGTTTTATCCAACCGTCCAACCATTTTTTTTGGAAAATGATTTTAAGGTTTGGGACGAAAATAAGACAGATTTATTTATCAAGTGGACCATAGTGCATGGTGAGGATTCAATGGCTATCTTTGAAATCCTTGAGATCTTATGATTAGATGGATGGGAAATAAATGTTATGGCGGGCCTTGGAAATTTTAGTAGTGGAAATCATTATCACCACTTATATTTGAGTGTGGCTCATTTGATATACATATGGCCATGTGGTGTGGCCCACTTACCATATTTATGGCCCATTGTTAAGGCCCACCTTGTTATATATGAGGTCCCTGTGATGCGGCCCATTAGATGTATTTGGGGCCCAAGGGTCGAGGCCCAATATGATGTATATAAGGCCCATTTCAATGTGTGATTCCGCCATGATAAATGTATTGTATATCCGCACCATTTAGCCCGCTGGATGGTTGGACTCTCCCCCCCTGATGTATATATTTTTATATCCGCACTGTCTACCCGTCTTGATGGCGCAGGGCTCGCTTGCTGCATGTGCTGGGCCCGCCTACATTGTACAGGCCCACCATGCTGTGTGTACTTCACCCACACCGTCCACTTGTGCGGCCCGCCTAGACGCACGTATTTTGTATCCACACCGTCCATAATGTTGGGATAGTGCTGGACAATGTTTGGTTGGTGCCGATTTACATGGATATGTTTGTATAAGTGCTGATCATCATATGTGGGCCATGGGTGTAGTGATACACATGTTATAACTACAACTATTGAAATAATTTTTGGTGCGACCCATATAATGAGGCCCACCTTGATGTATTAGTGCGGCCCATTGTGACGTATGTGGCCCATTATGATGTGTTTGGCCCATGTGCGGGCCATCTATTTGTCTTGTTAGGTCCGTGAGACGTGGCTCACTATGCTATATCCGAGGCCAATGGGCGAGGCCCATTAGTGCAGCACATATGATACAACCCACTTGATGTGTATGAGGCCCATTGATGTGGCCCACTTATTGTATTTGAGGCCCACGGGTTGCGGCCCATTATGATTTAATGAGGCCCATGGGTCATGGCCCATTGAGATGTATACTCGGCCCATACGTTGTGGCCCATTGAGATGTGTTTTCGACCCATTTAGTGAGATATATTCCTGCTCATATGATGAGGACCATTGAGATGTATTTCTGACCCATGTAAGGCGGCCCATAGCGATGTGCATTAGGCCCATGTGATGTGACCCGCTTGATTTATGAGATCATTGTGTGAGGCCATGGGCCCACTATATGTTTGGCCTTATGTGGGTCACTCGTTGGGAGCAGTGTTGGTTAGATGTCTACATTGTTGGGCAATGACGGTTAGATGTTCACATTGTGACCTTCCCTTAGGCCTTGTTAGGCCCATTCTCTACGTGGGTTAACCCAAATAAGTGGGGCCCATTTGCTGTAGACGGATGGCTACGTGCTTTCGGATTTGATATAACCATGGCCGAATACCGAACTTTATACTATGGTTGATCGGCTGATCATTTATAGACCCCACTTTGTTTATGTGTTGGTTATTGGTGCCATTGTCGTGACCAATTTGCCGATTCCGATTATTGACCGATCCCAATTGTCATGGTCGATTGCCGAATATCGATCGAGGCTAATTATCAATCGAGGCCGATTACCGATTTTGATTTGTCTTGGCCAATTGTTGATTATTGATCGAGACTAATTATCGATCGAAGCCAATTACCGATTCCAATTGTCGAGGCCGATTTTGATTGCCGAGGCCGATTGTTGAGACCTATTTGATGTATATGCGATCCATAGTTAAGGCCCATTGTGATGCATTAGAGGGTCAGGCGATGGAGTCCATTGTGATGTATGTTAGGCCCATATGAAAGGTCCATCGTGGTGTGTATTACGCTATTGAGAGGGACCCATGGTGTTATATATTTGGCCCTAGTGTGAAGCCATGGTTTCCTTGGGGGACAATGTTGGTTAAATGTCCACATTATTGTGATTGATGGTCGATGCCAGTTATTGATACCAATTATGAGTATGTGACAGCATAACATCATGATATATGGCCATACGCATCATCTGCATGTTGTTTATGAGATGTGATTGATCATTGCATATGTCATTGAGCATGTTGTTATGAGACTCCCTGATAGGCGGAGGTTATCTCACTTGAGCAAGCGGTATGTGCAAGATTGATGCATGACTGGATTGTATGACTCATGCATCTCATATTATGATTACTGTACGCCCTAGCGACATCAGGGCCGTAGCCTCCACAGGCATATCGTGGATGGCCAAATGGGACACCGAAAATGTTTGGTTCTAGCATACGGGCGTCATAGATGTCCCTGGGTGAAAATTCCTAAACCTCCGTGGCCAGGAGACGCCCCAATGTCGAGACCGAGTGGATATATGAGCACATGAGGGCCGTATACCAGTAGGCCGCGTCTCCCACTGTGTCATGGGTGGTTGGGAAGGGGTGTGACCTTACCCGCCTGAGTGAGGGGGCAATGTCTAGGTTGAGTTTGACCAGCTTGAGGAATGGGTCCGCTATTGACGAGCCGGGCCCGATATTGGCAGGCGGATAGTGAGGTCTCTTCCACTTACCCAGTTGTGTGCTCGGATAGAGGCGGCAAGCTGGCATAGAGTGTAATAGACCCCGGTGATGATCCCAAAGAGGAACCGTACTGATTTGTGGACTTACTGAGTAGGAATTGCATACTATACATTCATTTCATTCATTATCCACTGGGGCTGGTGGTACGCAACTAATTGTTGTGTACCTTCGCATGACCAGGATTTCGGTTGGGCGCGCGACTAACCTGAGATCAGGAGTTTACTACATTGAGTCTGACTATTCAAATTTAGGTATGGGACTGGTTTGGATAGAAGTCCCTTGTGGTGGACCTCGTAGCCTGCGATACTGCGTACTATCATCTCGACTCCACACTCCAGCATGGTCATTCCATTCACACCGCATATTACATTGCATCTGCAGTACTTAGCATTTTGGGTTACCTGTGTTCTGCATTTATATGGTTTAGATAGGGCATCTGATATTTGACTCTTTATGACTCCTCATTGGTATAGTTGGTCTATATTGCGTATTCTGAAATTGCTTGACTCATGGGCTTGTCAGTATTTTCTCTTACTCTGATACCATATGATTCATGACCTTACACCTATTTCGATATTGAATGATTATGACATTGTGTTGAATACTTAGCACTTACCTTGTGCACACACCTATACCACCCTCTAAGCTTTCTATAAGCTTATGCACAATGGATGCGTGCAGGTGAGGTTAGATTGCAGCAGTGTTGAGCTTGGAGCGTGCAGCGGTCTTCTGGAGCTTGATTTTTTGATTTATGTATTTCCCTTTTAGCATTGTACTCAAATTATTATATTAGTGGATATGTGATGTTGATGTTGCTTTTGTGAATTGGGTAATCTTGTGGTTGTTCTTATTACGAGTTAAATGTACAAAAAAAATCCTCCTTGTAGGATCCTAGGATCGAAATCTGGCGTATGAATGCTAGGAGTCAAGAATGGGGTACTACGGAGGCTGTCGATACTGGATTCGGCAATCGAGATTCCTGTGAATCCGATTTTTGGGTTTGGGGCGTGACATTGGGACCATCTGCATGCCCTTGTCTTGGCCCTAACTTTAAATTCCATGGCCCCAAGAATCAGGTCGGTGGATTCATCAGGTGATCCACAAAGTGCAAACAAAATGGACGGTTTAAATCAATTGGCAAATAGCCCCTATTCAACACAGGTGCCTAACCCATTTCTTGGGCTATGACATACATACATGCATACATACATTGGGTCAATTGCCTTTGGGATCAAAACAATGTTTGGGCCTCAAATGCCCTACTGGAGGGTATGTCTAAATAGATGACCAGAAAAACTAATCCATTCTATGTTCCAGAAAATCCACAGATGGGTGGATCCTTGTTGCTAAATCCCCAAATCCCTAATTGCTAAATCCCCAAATCCACAAATTGCTAAATCCCCAAATCCATAAATCGGTATTGAGATTGAGAGAGAGAGAGAGAGAGAGAGAGAGAGAGAGAGAGAGAGATAACTCACTGGGCTTCAGAGACAGAGAGAGGGCGTGTGTGGGTAGGGCGTGCGACAACGATGGGGTGGAGAGATCAGAGAGAGAGAGAGAGAGGAAGAGAGAGATAGAGAGAGAGAGAGAAGAGGGAGAGGGTGTGAGAGAGACAGAGAGAGAGAGGAAGGATTTCGGGTGGTCGGGCGTCGAGCGGGCGTGCGGTGGGCAGAGAAAGAGAAGAAGTGGAAATGGGGCTAGGGTTAGGTGGGGTCAAAATTAGTGGGAAAATGTTCTGTACGGTCGAGCTCATGGGAACTTCCCACGATGTCGAGTTGTGTGGGCCCCACTGTGATGCGTGTCGACCATCAACACCGTGCATTTGATGGGCCCCCTTTAAATTATGGGATATCCCTAAAATCAGCCATATACGGAACTTAGGTGGGCCATACCATTAAAATCATGTGAAGAAATTCCTAAAACATATAAAATCACTTGGTGGGGCCCACCTGAAATTTTGATGAATAACAAACTTGGTCTGACTCCTCATCCATGTGGGTCACACATAATGGATGGGCTGGATTTGTGAACCACATCTTGGTGGTCCCAACAAATGATTATGAATACTTTAATGGAGGGTAACCTCTCTCAACTTTTACATGTGGTGTGGCCCAAAAAAGTCACGGATTGACTTGATTTTTAAGCCCCACGCCCCCCATGGAATGGTGCATCTGACTGATTGGGTAGATGTTCGACACCCATCATGATGGGGCTCACACAGCTCGACCGTATGAGAAGTTCCCATGAGCTCGACTGTATGGAACCTTTTCCCATACATACATATATATATAAAATAAATTATAAAATTATTATATATCCATCATTAAAATCCTCCTAAGGCCCACTGTACTGTATATTTGACATCCAATATGTTGATTAAGTCATATAGGGCCAGATGAAGGGAAAAACAGAAATCAGTTTAATCTAAAACTTTTATGGCCCCAAAATGTTTTCTTAATGGTTGACGCTCATTCAACAATGTTTCATGGAATGTGGTCCACTTAAGATTTGGATATATCTCATTTTTGGTCTCATACTGTAAGATGATCTTTAAAAATAGATAGATGACATGGATTAAACACATACATCATGGTAGGGCCCACAGAGCACCAACCACCAGCCATTTGATGGTGTCAGGGGGAGTAGCCAATCCGTTCCCCTTATTTGTGTTGTGGTCCATTTAATCTTTAAATATGAATCATTTGTTAGATAATTATCTAAAATTATCTCGAAAAATGGATGAACAGTGTGGGTTGATCCCAAATTTTCGGTAAATCCAAAACTCAAGTGTACCATGCCATGTGAAACAGTGTGGAATAATGATTTCCACCATTGAGACCTTCCTTGGGCCCACAATAATGTTTATTTGACATCCAACATGTTCATAATATAAAAAAGGTATAAATGAAGAGAAAACACAAACATCAGCTTGATCTGTAACTTCTATGAATGTTATTTTTAATGGTGGACGTTCAGTCCCTACTTTGTAGTCCACTTAAGCTTTGGACCCGCCCCATTTTTTTGTTAATTACTTGAAATGATCCGAGAAAAGCATTGAATGGTATGGAGAAAGTCAATCCATGACTTAGGTGGGCCAAGAGCTTAAAAATAAACAACCACGTTGACACCTTCCATGGATTCTCACCCATGAAGTAGACTAAAGGTGTGCAAACAACCAATGGTCAACTCACAATAAACAACCAATACACATGGCGTTAAGTGATAGACCATAGCTATTTACAACCCAACCCAACACAACACAACTCCACATAACACAACTCCACAACATAATGCTGCTCACCTTACTTTAGCTTCTAGCTCTTGCTTAGTTGTAGTGTAATCTAGTAGTGGGACATTAGTAGATTCTCCAAGCCCTCTACATTAGACTACTCCGAGCTAGTAGTCTCGGTCCTTGCTCGCCTATCGGAAGCCTCAGAGAGAGTGTAACTAAGGTCGAGCTAGGAATCTTTCCCTCCTGCTGTCCCCGTAATCTTAGATTCATTGAATGTCTCCAATTGGGGAGAGTGGATATTTTTTTATACATCTCTGAGAATCCGATAGTCAGATGATAGGAAAAAATAATAATCTTAGTTTTGGTTCATAATACATCTACACTGGATATCAAAATTTGGATGATTTAATTTAACAAAGTTTTTTAGAAAAGAGAAGGGGAAAAAAAGTTCCAGCAACGTATTAACGGCCGAATTTCAAGCCAAACATCTTCCTTAATCATGTAATTACCTGTTAACAATGTAAAGATTACGTTAATGTAATAAAGGCCGTTTATTGGGTATGATCCATCCATGATGGGGAATAAGTCTAATGGTCTGGATAAAACAAACCATTAGGCCCATATATACAAAATTTTAGCACAATAAGGAATTCCATGTTATCCACTAATTGAGAAATTGGACTCTTAAGAGCCCGTTTGTGTGTCAATTAAAGACGAGTTCAACTCATTTTATTTAACTATCATTTTTAAGTGGCCACGAAGCATTCAATTTAATTACAATAAACAACTTGTGGCATAAAAAATCATTGAATTTAATTACAATAGACAATAGATTTTTCCATTTTTTAAAATATTATATTATATATATATATATATATATATATAATATACGGTGGAGCTCATGGGAACTCCCCCTGAGGTCAAGCTGTGTGGGCCCCATCATGACGTGTATCAAACATCAACACCATGCATTTGATGGGTCCCCTTTAAATTATGGGATATCCCAAAACTCAGTTGTATACGGAACTCCGGTGGGCCATACCATCTAAAATCATGTGAAGACATGCCTAAAACATATAAAAGCACTTGGTGGGCCCCACCTAAATTTTGGATGCTTCTGAAACTTAGATGACCCCTCATCCAAGTGGCACACACATAATGGATGGGTTGGATTTGTGAATGACATCTCAGTGGGCCCCAAAAATAATGAATGGCATTAGGATAGTTTCAGCAGTGGGTCCACTATAGATTTTTATCTCCCTCATTCTTTGGCTCCTGACTTAAAATGATATCTCAAAATGGATGGACGGTGTGGATATAACACATACATCATAGTGGGGTACACAGGCCAAACCCGTTTGTTTAACCTAAACGGTGTAAAACACACATTACACGGAAATTTTCACCAAATTTCATTTTCCCCCTCTCGCTCTCATTTCTTCCCCCTCTCTCGCTCTCGTTTTCTGATTTTTGGCACCCTAAAATCTCCCCAATCCTCTCTCCCCCTCCCGAGCTCTACTTCATCTTCTCACTCTCATGCCTCTCTCTCTAATGCATCTCCGCCCTCTGTATCTCTCTCCATTACAGCAGTTGTGAAGCTCCTACCCAAAGAAACACACACCATTCAATACCCTTCTCATATCTTTGAGGTATCTTTTAATTCTAAAGGAATATGAGGCTCATGCATCTCCGCCCTCTGTATTTTCTTCCTCTCTTTGTCTCTCTTTTTCTGTCTTTTAGATTTCATGCATGCTAACTGTTTGATGAAATGGCATGCTATCTGTTTGATGAAATGGCTAGATTTGATGCATTCTTTCTATTTGATGAAATGGCATGCTAACTTTTTGATGAAATGGCATGCTCTGTTTGATGAAATGGCATCACTCTAGATCCTTGGATGCTAAGAAGCATTTAACCATTCTTTTCTCATTGTTTGACCCTGTGAATATGCCTTCTGCTGGGCTTGTGATGTGCATTGACTAAACCTACCAAGGTTCAAAATGGATACTTGGGCTCACTTGTATGGGAATGAATCCCAACTTTATTTAATTTTGAGAAGTTCCCATGAGCTCGACCGTATGGAATTTTGATTTTGTTATCTGAAAGGATTATGAAAAAGTAGGGTGTGCTTGGATTCTCCTAAATGCTCTAGGCTTGAGGAGCTTCTTGAAAGGTGCCATTCTTTGATGTCTTTCATTGTGTGAAATGAAATGGATGGTGGTGGGGATATCCCATCTGATTCAACCAGATCTGCTTCCATGCAAATAGGCCCTTATGCATCCAAATAAATCATATTTAGTTATGCCATTGAAGTTGCAACCATCATAGGATGGGAAGGAATCTATATTCCTATGCCCCTTTAATGCTTTGCCACTTAAAAATGAGTTCATCTCATCTTAGTTAATGGTTATTATGTACTAGACTACATTCCCAGTATTGACTTGCATGGTATTAAAACATCTATAGATTATTAGTTGTTACTTTTGTTCCTTCTTGTGAGTATTACAAGTTTTAGCTGCTAGAGAAATTATAGTGTGTATGCATGTCTGTGAATGTTAGCTCATGAGAAGGTTTGGTGCTTCCTTTCGTGGGTTATACTTGCTCCTTATGTGCTTACATTTCATCTTTCAGAAGACCTTTGCTAAGAAAACAACCACCTCTCAACATGAGCATGGGTGGGTACCATTGATTTGATGACCTTTGTAAATGTTAGGAAATTCTAAGTCATCAGGCTGGCTTAAAATGTGTGAAGATGATAGACGGCCTTAAAAAACTTGCCAATGGTTACACATGGCCCCAAGTGTTGTTCCTGCTTTGAATTGCATCCCTGCCCCCAGTTCCTAGCTGGTCACAGTTGATAACATGTTGAAACAGATGCTTTCCCATACCCTAACCTGATCTATGCACTCCTCCAAATATATACTAGATGATCTTGAAAGAAAAATATAGTAGAGATTCACATTCATTATCATTGTCGTTGTATCACCATCATCATAGCTTGTTAGAAATGGTGTTTCACTAAAATAGTGATCTATAGTGATCTATGCACTCACCCAAATTGAAGTCATTTATTTGACTTTAGGATATTGCATTCATTGCCTTCTGTTCCCTAAAAATGTCTTTGCAAACTTTAATGAGCTTGTATATTACATTTTTTATTTTAAATTATTATTGTGATTAGTTAGTTTATAGTTGTGACTTGTAATTGTGATTTGTAAGTTAGATAGTTAGTTACTCGTTTGAGGATTTCTATAGGGCCATACATAGATATGGTGTATTTTTGGTGGCATAGAAATCGCTCAAATTGTCCTATTTTGGGCAGTTTAAGGTTAGATGGATAGTATGCTTTTATATAATCTATTTAAATGTTCATACCTCATCTACAGTCCATCTCCTCATTTCTCTCTGGATATGTTTCTATTTAAATGGCAAATATCTTTATATTACTTTAGATATTTGGCATCTGAATGTAACGAAAAATCAACTTACCTGGAGAGGCATGGGGAGATGCTGCCGGATTTTCGGTGTGGATGTTTAAATGAGAATATAAAAGTATTACAATCTATCTAACCTTGGAAGAGTAACTAATTTAGGATTTAATTATATTAGCTTAGAATTGATGGAGCAGACCCGGATGTACGTCAGAGCTATTCGGATGTTGAGCAGGGGTCCTTGGAAGGTGGGTACTGCTGTTATGACCATGATGAAGCTGTTTATTTTCTATAGACAGCATTGAAGTGGCCTGACCATTTGGACGGGTTGTGTTTATGTATTTGCTCGAAATTGATGGAGCATACCCAGATGTGCGTCGGAGCTATTCGAATGTTGAGAGGGGGTCCCTGGAAGGTGGGAACCACTGTTATGACCATGATGAAGCTATCCATTTCCTATGAACAACATTGAAGTGGCCTGGCCATTTGGGCAAGTCGTGTTTATGTATTTGCTCGAAATTGATGGAGCATACCCGGATGTACGTCAGAGCTATCTGGATGTTGAGTGGGGGTTCCTAGAAGGTGGGAACTGCTGTTATGACCATGATGAAGCTGTCCATTTCCTATAGACAACATTGGAGTGGCCTGGCCATTTGGACAGGCCGTGTTTTTATGTGTATTTGCAGGGACCACACCCTTAACCTAAACCATACCCTAAAATTATAACCTAAACTTGAAAACCCAAACCTAAACCTGATCCCGAACCTGAACCCGAACCCGATTTCCTAAACCTAAACCTTAATCTATTCTCAATTCCCAAAACCTTAACCTATAACCTAACTTAAACTTATACATATAACCTAAACCTAAAACTATAACCTATAACCTAAACCAAAACCTAAACCTAAACCTAAACCTTAACCTATAACTTAAACCAATAACATAAACTTAAACCTAAACCTAAACTCATAACCCATAACTTAAACCACCTATAACCTACGATTACAACTTACTTATAACCTAAACTTATAACCTATACTTATAACCTATAACCTATAACCTAAACTTAAACATAAACCTATAACATTAACATATAAGGATAACCTATAACCTATAACTTAAACCTATAACCTAAAACCTAAACTTAAACCTATAACCGGAATGTATTCTCAAATCCCTAAGCCTACTACACTTAATACTAATCTCAACTCCTTAATCTAAACCTAAACATATACTTGCAAATCCAAACCTAAACCTAAAACCTATACCTATGAGCTAGACCTAAGCCTATACTTATAACTATTAACCTATAACCTAAACCTTAACCTATAACCTAAACCGATACTTATAACCTAAACCAAAACTTATAACCTTAACCTAAACTCATAACCTTAACCTAAGCCTATTCTCAAATCCCAAAACCTATAATTATACCCAAAACCTAAACCTTAACCTATAACCTAGACCTATAATTATAACTTTAACTTAAACTTATAACCATAACCTAAACTTATAACCGTAACTTAGACCTATTCTCAAATCCCAAAACATAAACTTATAACCTAAACCTAAGCCTTAGCCTAAACCTACACCTATACTTATAACCTATAACCTATAACCCAAACCTAAACATAAACCTTAACCTATAACCTAAACCTATACTTATAACCTTAACGTAAACTTATAACCTTAACCTAAACTCATAACCTTAACCCAAACCTATTCTCAAATCCCAAAACCTATACTTATAACATAAACCTAAACCTTAACCTATAACCTTAACCTATACTTATGACCTTAACCTAAACTTATAACCTTAACCTAAACCTATTCTAAAATCCTAGAACCTATACTTATAACCTAAACCTAAACCTTAACCAATAACCTAAACCTATACTTTTAACCTTAACCTAAACTTATAACTTTAACCTAAACTTATAGCCGTAACCTAAACATATTCTCAACTTCCAAAACCTATACTTATAACCTAAACCTAAACCTATACTTATAACCTATAACCTATAACCTAAACCTAAACCTAAACCTAAACCATAACCTATAACCTAAACCTATACTTATAACCTTAACCTTAACCTAAACTCATAACCTTAACCTAAACCTACTCTCAAATCCCAAAACATATACTTATAACCTAAACCTATACTTATAACCTTAACCTAAACTTATAACTTCAAACTAAACTCATAAGCTTAACCTAAACCTATTCTCAAATCCCAAAACCTATACTTATAACCTAAACCTAAACCTTAATCTATAACCTAAACTTATAATCATAACCATAACCTTAGCTTATAACGTTAACCTAAACTAATAGCCATAACTTAAACCTATTCTCAAATCCCAAAACCAATACTCAGAACCTAAACCTAAGCCTTAACCTAAACCTAAACCTACACTTATAACCAATAACCTATAACCTAAACCTAAACAAAAACCTTAACCTATAACCAAAACCTGTACTTATAACCTTAACCTAAACTTATAACCATAACTTAAACCTATTTTCAAATCTCAAAACCTATACTTATAACCTAAACCTAAACCTTAACCTATAACCCAAACCAATACTTATAACCTTAACCTAAACTTATAACTTTAACCTAAACTCATAAACATAACATAAACTTATTTTCAAATCTCAAAACCTATATTTATAACCAAAACCTAAACGTTAATCTATAACCTAAACCTATACTTATAACCTTAACCTAAACTTATAATCGTAACGTAAACCTATTTTCAAATCCCAAAACCTATACATATAACCTAAACCTAAGCCTTAACCTAAACCTAAACCTATACTTATAACCTATAACCTATAACCTAAACCAGAACCTAAACCTTAACCTGTAACCTAAACCTATACTTACAACCTTAACCTAAACTTATAACCTTAACCTAAACCTATTCTTAAATCCCAAAACATATACTTATAACCTAAATCTAAACCTTAACCTATAACCTAAACCTATAATTATAGCCTTAACCTAAACTTATAACATTAACCTAAACCTATTCCCAAATCCCAAAACCTATACTTATGACCTAAACCTAAACCTTAACCTATAACATAAACGTATACTTACAACCTTAACTTGAACTTATAACCATAACCTAAACCTATTCCCAAATCCCAAAACCTATACTTATAACCTAAACCTAAGCCTTAACCTAAACCTAGACCTATACTTTTAACCCATAAGATAAACCTAAACTTAAACCTTAACCTATAACCTAAACCTATACTTATAACCTTAACCTAAAATTATAACCTTAACCAAAACTCATAACCTTAAGCTAAACCTATTCTCAAATCCCAAAACCTATATCTATAACCTAAACCTAAACCTTAACCTATAACCTAAACCTATACTTATAACCTTAACCAAAACTTATAACCTTAACCTAAACCTATTCACAAATCCCGAAACCTATACTTCTAACCTAAAACAAAGCCTTAACCTAAACTTAAACCTATACTGATAACATATAACCTATAACCTAAAGCTAAACTTAAACCTTAACCTATAACCTTGACATAAACTTCTAACCTTAACCTAAACTGATAAGCTTAACCTAAACCTATTCTCAAATCCCAAAACCTATACTTAGAACCTAAACCTAAACCTTAACGTATAACTTAAACCGATACTCGTAACCTTAACCTAAACTTATAACCTTAACCTAAACCTGTTGTTAAATTTCAAAACCTATACTTATAACCTAAACCTAGACATACAACTTATAACCTATAACCTAAACGTAAACCTTAACCTATAACCTTAACCTAAACTTATAACCTTAACCTAAACTAATAACCTTAACCTAAACCTATTCTCAAATACCAAAACCTAAACTTATAACCTAAACCTAAACGTTAACCTATAACCTAAACCTATACTCATAACCTTAACCAAAATCTATAACCTTAACCTAAACCTATTCTCAAATCCCAAAACTTATACTTATAACGTAAACCTAAACCTTGACCTAAATCAAAACCAATACTTATAATCTATAACCTAAACTTATAACCCAACCTAAACCTTAACATATAACCTATAACCTAAACATAAACCTCCATAACCATAACCTTAACCTTAACCTTAACCTATAACTTAAACTTATACTTATAAGCTTAACCTAAACTTATAACCTTAACCTAAACCTATTCTCAAATCCCGAAACCAATACTTATAATTAAACTTAAACCTTAACCTTTAACCTAAACCTATACTTATAACCTTAACATAAACTTCTAACCTTAACCTAAACTTATTCTCGAATCCCAAAACCTATACTTATAACCAAAACCTTAGCCTTAACCTAAACATAAACCTATACTTATAACCTATAACCTATAACCTAAACCTAAACTTAAACCATAACCTATAACCTCAACGTATACTTATAACCTAAACCTAAACTTATAACCTCAACCTAAACTCATAACCTTAACCTAAATCTATTCTCAAATGCCAAAACTCATGCTTACAACCTAAACCTAAACCTTAACGTATAACCTAAACCTATACTTATAACATTAAACTAAACTTATAACCTTAACCTAAACTTATAACTGTAACCTAAACCTATTCTCAAATCTGAAAACCTATACTTATAGCCTAAACCTAAACCTATACTTGTAACTTATAACGGATAACCTAAACCTAAACCTAAACCTTAACCTTAACCAATAACCTAAACCTACACTTATAACCGTAAGCTAAGCTTAAAACCTTAACCTAAGCTTATAACCTTAACCTAAACCTATTTTCAAATCGCAAAACCTATACATATAACCTAAACCTAAACCTTAACCTATAACCCAAACCTATACTTATAACCTCAACCTAAACTCATAACCTTAACCTAAACTCATAAACTTAACCTAAACCTATTCTCAAATCCCAAAACCTATACTTATAACCTAAACCTAAACATTAAGCTATAACCTAAACCTATACTTATAACCTTAACCTAAAGTTATAACCGTAACATAAACCTATTCTCAAATCCCAAAACCTATACTTATAACCTAAACCTAAACCTATACTTATAACCTATAACCTATAACCTAAACCTAAACCTAAGCCTTAACCTATAACCTAAACCTATACTTACAACCTTAACCTAAACTTATAACCTTAACCTAAACTCATAAACTGAACCTAAACCTATTCTCAAATCCCAAAACCTATACTTAAAACCTAAACCTAAAACTTAACCTATAACCTAAACCTATACTTATAACCTTAACCTATACTTATAACCTAAACCTAAACCTATTCTCAAATCCCAAAACCTATACTTATAACCTAAACCTAAACCTTAACCTACAACATAAACTTATACTTATAACCTTAACTTGAAATAAAAACCTTAACCTAAACCTATCCTCAAATCCCAAAACCTATACTTTTAACCTAAAGTAAAGCCTTAACCTAAACCTAAACGTATACTTATAACTTATAACCTAAACCTAAACCTAAACCTTAACCTATAACCTAAACCTATACTTATAACCTTAACCTAAATTTATAACCTTAACCTAAACTCATAACCTTAACCTAAACCTATTCTCAAATCCCAAAACCTACACTTCTAACCTAAAACTAAACCTTAACCTATAACCTAAACCTATACTTATAACCTTAACCTAAACCTATTATCGAATCCCAAAACGTATACTTATAACCTAAACCTAAGCCTTAACCTAAACCTAAACCTATACTGATAACCTATAACCTATAACTTAAACCTAAACCTAAACCTTAACCTATAACCTAAACATAAACTTATAACCTTAACCTAAACTCATAAGCTTAACCTAAACCTATTCTCAAATCCCAAAACCTATACTTATAATCTAAACCTAAACTTTAACGTATAACCTAAACCTATAGTAGTAACCTTAAACTTATAACCTTAACCTAAACCTATTCTCAAATCCCAAAACCTATACTTATAACCTAAAGCAAAGTCTTAACCTAAACCTAAACCTATACTCTTAACCTATAGCCAATAACCTATAACCTAAACCAAAACCTTAACCTATAACCTTAACCTAAACTTATAATTTTAACCTAAACTCATAACCTTAACCTAAACCAATTCTCAAATGCCAAAACGTATGCTTATAACCTAAACCTAAACCATAAACAATAACCTAAACCTAAACTGATAACCTTAACCTAAACTTATAACCTTAACCTAAACTTATAACCGTAACCTAAACCTGTTCTCAAATCCGTAAATCTATACTTATAACCTAAACCTAAACCTATACTTGTAATATATAACCTATAACCTAAACCTAAACCTAAACCTTAACCTTAACCTATAACCTAAACCTATACTTATAACCTTAACTAAGCTTAAAACCTTAACTTAAACTTATAACCTTAACCTAAACCTATTATCAAATCCCAAAACCTGCACTTATAACCTAAACCTAAACCTTAACCTATAACCCAAACGTATACTTATAACCTTAACATAAATTCATAAACCTAACCTAAACCTATTCTCAAATCCCAAATCCTATACTTATAACCTAAACCGAAACATTAATCTATAACCTAAACCTATATTATAACCTTAACCTAACGTTATAACCGTAACGTAAGCCAATTTTCAAATCCCAAAACCTATACTTATAATCAAAACCTAAGCCTTAACCTAAACCTAAACCTATACTTATAACCTATAACCTATAACCTAAACTTAAACCTAAGCCTTAACCTATAACCTATACCTATACTTACAACTTTATCCTAAACTTATAACCTTAACCTAAACTCATAACCTTAACCTAAACCTATTCTCAAATCCCAAAACTTATACTTATTACCTAAACCTAAACCTTAACCTATAACCTAAACCTACACTTATAACCTTAACCTAAACCTATTCTCAAATCCCAAAACCTATACTTATAACCTAAACCTAAACCTTAACCTATAACATAAACCGATACTTATAACCTTAACTTGAACTTATAACATTAACTTAAACCTATTCCCAAATCCCAAAACCTATACTTAAAACCTAAAGCTAAGCCTTAACCTAAACGTAAACGTATACTTATAACTTATAACCTATAACCTAAATCTAAACCTAAACAATAACCTATAACCAAAACCAATACTTCTAACCTTAACCTAAATTTATAACCTTAACCTAAACTCATAACCTTAACCTAAACCTATTCTCAAACCCCAAAACATATACTTATAATCTAAACCAAAACCTTAATCTATAACCTAAACCTATACTTATAACCTTAACCTAAGCTTATAACCTTAACCTAAATCGATTCTCAAATCCCAAAACCTATACTTATAACCTAAACCTAAACGTTAACCTATAACCCAAACCTATACTTATAACCTCAACCTAAAATCATAACCTTAACCTAAACTCATAAACTTAACCTAAACCTATTCTCAAATCCCAAAACCTATACTTATAACCTAAACCTAAACATTAATCTATAACCTAAACCTATACTTATAACCTTAACCTAAAGTTATAACCGTAACATAAACCTATTCTCAAATCCCAAAACCTATACTTATAACCTAAACCTAAACCTATACTTATAACCTATAACCTATAACCTAAACCTAAACCTAAACCTAAGCCTTAACCTATAACCTAAACCTATACTTACAACCTTAACCTAAACTTATAACCTTAACCTAAACTCATAACCTGAACCTAAACCAATTCTCAAATTCGAAAACCTATACTTAAAACCTAAACCTAAAACTTAACTTCTAACCTAAACCTATACTTATAACCTTAACCTATACTTATAACCTAAACCTAAACCTATTCTCAAATCCCAAAACCTATACTTATAACCTAAACCTAAACATTAACCTACAACATAAACCTATACTTATAACCTGAACTTGAAATAATAACCTTAACCTAAACCTATCCTCAAATCCTAAAACCTATACTTCTAACTTAAAGTAAAGCCTTAACTAAAACCTAAACGTATACTTATAACTTATAACCTAAACCTAAACCTAAACCTTAACCTATAACTTAAACCTATACTTATAACCTTAACCTAAATTTATAACCTTAACCTAAACTCATAACCTTAACCTAAACCTATTCTCAAATCCCAAAACCTACACTTCTAACCTAAAACTAAACCTTAACCTATAACCTAAACTTATACTTATAACCTTAACCTAAACTTATAACCTTAAACTAAACCTATTATCGAATCCCAAAACCTATACTTATAACCTAAACCTAAGCCTTAACCTAAACCTAAACCTATACTGATAACCTATAACCTGTAACTTAAACCTAAACCTAAACCTTAACCTAAAACCTAAACATAAACTTATAACCTTAACCTAAACTTATAAGCTTAATCTAAACCTATTCTCAAATCCCAAAACCTATACTTATAATCTAAACCTAAACCTATAGTAGTAATCTTAAACTTATAACCTTAACCTAAACCTATTCCCAAATCCCAAAACCTATACTTATAACCTAAAGCAAAGCCTTAACCAAAACCTAAACCTATACTCATAACCTATAACCAATAACCTATAACCTAAACCAAAACCTTAACCTATAACCTTAACCTAAACTTATAATTTTAACCTAAACTCATAACCTTAACCTAAACCAATTCTCAAATGCCAAAACGTATGCTTATAACCTAAACCTAAACCATAAACTATAACCTAAACCTAAACTGATAACCTTAACCTAAACTTATAACCTTAACCTAAACTTATAACCGTAACCTAAACCTGTTCTCAAATCCATAAATCTATACTTATAACCTAAACCTAAACCAATACTTGTAATATATAACCTATAACCTAAACCTAAACCTAAACCTTAACCTTAACCTATAACCTAAACCTATACTTATAATTTTAACCTAAACTCATAACCTTAACCTAAACCAATTCTCAAATGCCAAAACGTATACTTATAACCTAAACCTAAACTGATAACCTTAACCTAAACTTATAACCTTAACTTAAACTTATAACCGTAACCTAAACGATTCTCAAATCCGTAAATCTATACTTATAACCTAAACCTAAACCTAAAATTGTAATATATAACCTATAACCTAAACCTAAACCTAAACCTTAACCTTAACCTAAACCTATAACCTAAACCTATACTTATAACCTTAACTAAGCTTAAAACCTTAACCTAAACTTATAACCTTAACCTAAACCTATTATCAAATCCCAAAACTTGTACTTATAACCTAAACCTAAACCTTAACCTATAACCCAAACCTATACTTATTACCTTAACCTAAACTTATAACCTTAACCTAAATTCATAAACCTAACCTAAACCTATTCTCAAATCCCAAAATCTATACTTATAACCTAAACATAAACATTAATCTATAACCTAAACCTATACTATAACCTTAATCTAAAGTTATAACTGTAACATAAGCCAATTTTCAAATCCCAAAACCTATACTTATAACCAAAACCTAAGCCTTAACCTAAACCTAAACCTATATTTATAACCTATAACCTATAACCTAAACCTAAACCTAAGCCTTAACCTATAACCTATACCTATACCTACAACCTTATCCTAAACTTATAACCTTAACCTAAACTCATAACCTTAACCTAAACCTATTCTCAAATCCCAAAACTTATACTTATCACGTAAACCTAAACCTTAACCTATAACCAAAACCTACACTTATAACCTTAACCTAAACCTATTTTCAAATCCTAAAACCTATACTTATAACTTAAACCTAAACCTTAACCTATAACATAAACCTATACTTATAACCTTAACTTGAACTTATAACATTAACCTAAACCTATTCTCAAATCCCAAAACATATACTTAAAACCTAAAGCTAAGCCTTAACCTAAACGTAAACGTATACTTATAACTTATAACCTATAACCTAAACCTAAACCTAAACAATAACCTATAACCAAAACCAATACATATAACCTTAACCTAAACTCATAACCTTAACCTAAACCTATTCTCAAACCCCAAAACATCTACTTATAATCTAAACCTAAACCTTAACCTATAACCTAAACCTATACTTATAACCTTAACCTAAACTTATAACCTTAACCTAAACCTATTCTCAAATCCCAAAACCTATGCTTATAACCTAAACCTAAACCTTAACCTATAACATAAACCTATACTAACCTTAACTTGAACTAATAACCTTAACCTAAACCTATCCTCAAATCCCAAAACCTATACTTATAACCCAAAGCTAAGCCTTAACTTAAACATAAACATATACTTTTAACTTATAACCTAAAACCTAAACATAAACCTAAACATTAACCTATAAACTAAACCTATACTTATAACCTTAACCTAAATTTAAAATCTTAACCTAAACTCATAACCTTAACCTAAACCTATTCTTAAATCCCTAAACCTATACTTATAACATAAAACTAAACCTTAACCTATAACCTAAACCTTTACTTATAACCTTAACCTAAACTTATAACCTTAACCTAAACCAATTCTCGAATCCCAAAACATATACTAATAACCTAAACCTAAGCCTTAACCGAAACCTAAACCTATACTGATAACCTATAACTTAAAACTTAAACCTAAACCTAAACCTTAATCTATAACCTTAACATAAACTTATAACATAAACCTAAACTCATAAACTTAACCCAAACATATTCACAAATTCCAAAACCTATACTTATAGCCAAAACATAAACCTTAACTTATAACCTAAACCTATACTCGTAACCATAATGTAAACTTATAACCTTAACCTAAACCTATTTTCAAATCCCAAAACCAATACTTATAATCTAAAGCAAAGCCTTAACCTAAATCTAAACCTATACTCATAACCTATAACTAATAACATATAACCAAAACCAAAACCTTAACATATAACCTTAACCTAAACTTGTAATTTTAACCTAAACACATAACCTTAACCTAAACCTATTCTCAAATGCCAATACCTATACTTATAACCTAAACCTAAACTTTAACTTATAACCTTAACCTAAACTTATAACCGTAACCTAAACTTATTCTCAAATCCGTAAACCTATACTTATAACCTAAACCTAAACCTATACTTGTAACGTATAACCTATAACCTAAACCTAAACCTAAACCTTAACCTCAACCTATAACCTTAACCTAAGCTTAAAACCTTAACCTAAACTTATCACATTAACCTAAACCTATTATTAAATCCTTAAACCTATACTTATAACCTAAATCTAAACATTAACCAATAACCCAAACCTATACTTATAACCTTAACCTAAACTTATAACCTTAACCTAAACTCATAAACTTAACCTAAACCTAATCTCAAATCCCAAAGCCTATACTTATAACTTAAACCTATACATTAATTTATAACCTAAACTTATAACTATAACCGTAACCTAAAGTTATAACCATAACGTAAACCTATTTTCAAATCCCAAAACCCATACTTTTAACCTAAACCTATACTTATAACCTATGAACTATAACCTAAACCTAAACCTAAGCCTTAACCTATAACCTAAACCTATACTTACAACCTTATCCTAAACTCATAACCTTAACCTAAACTCATAACCTTAACCTAAACCTATTCTCAAATCCCAAAACTTATACTTATAACCTAAACCTAAACCTTAACCTATAACCTAAACCTATACTTATAACCTTAACCTAAACTTATAACCTTAACCTAAACCTATTCTCAAATCACAAAACCTATACTTATAACCTAAACCTAAACCTTAATCTATAACATAAACCTATACTTATTACCTTAACATGAACTTATAATCTTAACCTAAACTTATAACCTTAACCTAAACCTATTCTCAAATCACAAAACCTATACTTATAACCTAAACCTAAACCTTAATCTATAACATAAACCGATACTTATAACCTTAACATGAACTTATAATCTTAACCTAAACCTATTCTCAAATCCTAAAACCTATACTTATAACCAAAAGCTAAGCCTTAACCTAAATCTAAACGTATACTTATAACTTATAACTTATAACCTAAACCTGATCTTAAACCTTAACCTATAACCTAAGCCAATACTTATAACTTTAACCTAAATTTGTAACCTTAACCTAAACTCATAACCTTAACCTAAACCTATTCTCAAATCCCAAAACCTATACTTATAACCTAAAATTAAACCTTAACTTATAACCTAAACCTATACTTATAACCTTAACCTAAACTTATAACCTTAACCTAAACCTATTCTCGAATCCCAAAACCTATACTTATAACCTAAACCTAAGCCTTAACCTAAACCTAAACCTATACTGATAACATATAACCTATAACCTAAACCTAAACCTAAACCTTAACCTATAACCATAACATAAACTCATAAGCTTAACCTAAACCTATTCTCAAATCCGAAAACCTATACTTATAACCTAAACCTAAACCTTAACGTATAACCTAAACTTATACTCGTAACCTTAACCTAAACTTATAATATTAACCTAAACCTATTCTCAAATCTCAAAACCTATACTAATAACATAAAGCAAAGCCTTAACCTAAACCTAAACCGATACTCATAACCTATAACCTATAACTTAAACCTAAACATTAACCTATAACCTTAACCTAAATTTATAATCTTAACCTAAACTCATAACCTTAACCTAAACCTATTCTTAAATCTCAAAACATATACTTATAACCTAAACCTAAACCTAAACCTATACTTATAACCTTAACTTATACTTATAACTTTAACCTAAATTATAGCCATAACCTAAACCAATTCTCAAATTTCAAAACCTATACTTTTAACCTAAACCTTTGCCTTAACCTAAACCTAAACCTATTCTTATAACCTATAACCTATAACCAAAACCTATAACCTAAACCTATACTTATAACTTTAACCTTAACCTAAACTCATAACCTTAACCTAAACCTATTCTGAAATCCCAAAACCTATACTTATAACCTAAACCTAAACCTTAACCGTTAACCTAAACCTAAACCTATAACCTTAACCTAAACTTATAATCTTAACCTAAACTCATAAACTTAACCTAAACTTATTCTCAAATTCCAAAACATATACTTATAATCTAACCCTAAACCTTAACATATAACCTAAACCTATACTTATAACCATAACCTTAACTTATAACCTTAACCTCAAGTTATAACCGTAACCTAAATCTATTTCCAAATACCAAAACCTATACTCAGAACCTAAACCTAAGCCTTAACATAAACCTATACCTACATTTATAACTTATAACCTATAACCTAAACCTAAACCTAAACCTTAACCCATAACCATAACCTGTACTTATAACCTTAACCTAAGCCTATTCTCAAATCCCAAAACCAAAACTTATAACTTAAACCTAAACGTTAACCTATAACCTAAACCTATACTTATAACCTTAACCTAAACTTATAACCTTAACCTAAACCTATTCTCAAATCCCATAACCTATACTTATAACCTAAACCTAAGCTTTAACTTAAACCTAAACTTATACTTAAAACTTACAACCTTAACCCAAACTTATAACCTTAACCTAAACTCATAACCTTAACCTAAACCTATTCTCAAATCCCAAAACCTATACTTATAACCTAAACCTAAACCTCAACCTATAATCTAAACCTATACTTATAACTTTAACCTAAACTTATAACCTTAACCTAAACCTATCCTCAAATGCCAAAACCTATACTTATAACCTAAACCTAAACATAAACCTTAACTTATAACCTAAACCTATACTTATAACCTTAACCTAAACTTATTCTCAAATCCATAAATCTATACTTATAACCTAAACCAAAACCTATACTTGTAACATACAACCTATAACCTAAAACTAAACCTAAACCTCAACCTTAACCTATAACCTAAACCTATACTTATAACCTTAACCTAAGCTAAAAACCTTAACCTAAACTTATAACCTTAACCTAAACCTATTATCAAATCCTGAAACCTGTACGTATAACCTAAACCTAAACCTTAACCAATAACCTAAACCTTAACCAATAACCCAAACCTATACTTATAACCTTAACCTAAACTCATAAACTTAACCTAAACCTATTCTCAAATCCCAAAACCTATACTTATAACTTAAACCTAAACATTAATCTATAACCTAAACCTGTACTTATAACCTTAACCTAAAGTTATAACCGTAATGTAAACCTATTTTCAAATACTTATACCTTTACTTTTAACCTAAACCTAAGCCTATACTCATAACCTATAACCTACAACCTAAACGTAAACCTAAGCCTTCACCTAAAACCTAAACCTATACTTACAACCTTATCCTAAACTTATAACCTTAACCTAAACTCATAACCTTAACCTAAACCTATTCTCAAATCTCAAAACTTCTACTTATAACCTAAACCTAAACCTTAACCTATAACCTTAACCTAAACTTATAACCTTAACCTAAACCTATTCTCAAATCTCAAAACCTATACTTATAAACAAAACCTAAACCTTAACCTATAACATAAACCTATACTTATAACCTTAACTTGAACTTATAACCTTAACCTAAACCGATTCTCAAATCCCAAAACCTATACTTATAACCAAAAGCTAAGCCTTAACCTAAACCTAAACGTATACTTATAACTTATAACTTCTAACCTAAACCTAAACCTAAACCTTAACCTATAACCTAAACCAATACTTATAATCTTAACCTAAATTTATAACCTTAACCTAAACTCATAACCTTAACCTAAACCTATTCTCAAATCCCAAAACCTATACTTATAATCTAAACCTAAACCTTAACCTATAACATAAACCTATACTTATAACCTTAACTTAAACTTATAACCTTAACCTAAACCTATTCTCAAATCCCAAAACCTATACTTATAACCAAAAGCTAAGCCTTAACCTAAACCTAAATGTATAGTTATAACTTATAACTTATAACCTAAACCTAAACCTAAACCTTAACCTATAACCTAAACCAATACTTATAACCTTAACCCAAATTTATAACATTAACATAAACTTATAACCATAACCTAAACCTATTCTCAAATTCCAAAACCTATACTTATAACCTAAAACTAAACCTTAACCTATAACATAAACATATACTTATAACCTTAACCTAAACCTATAACCTTGACCTAAACCTATTCTCGAATCCCAAAACCTATACTTATAACCGACACCTAAGCCTTAACCTAAACCTAAACCTATACTGATAATCTAACCTATAACCTAAACCTAAACCTAAACATTAACCTATAACCTTAACATAAACTTATAACCTTAACTTAAACTCATAAGCTTAACCTAAACATATTCTCAAATCCCAAAACCTATACTTATAACCTAAACCTAAACCTTAACGTATAACCTAAACTTATACTCGTAACCTTAACCTAAACCTATTCTCAAATCCCAAAACTTATACTAATAACCTAAAGCAAAGCCTTAACCTAAACCTAAACCTATACTCATAACCTATAACCTAAACCTAAACGTTAACCTATAACCTTAACCTAAACTTATAATCTTAACCTAAAGTCATAAGCTTAACCTGAACCTATTCTCAAATCTCAAAACCATTATACTTATAACCAAAACCTAAACCTATACTTATAACCTTAACCTATATTTATAACTTTAACCTAAACTTATAGCCGTAACCTAAACCAATTCTCAAATTCCAAAACCTATACTTATAACCTAAACCTAAACCTGTTCTTATAACCTATAACCTATAACCTAAACCTAAACCTAAACCTTAACCTATAACCTAAACCTATACTTATAATCTTAACCTTAACCTAAACTCATAACCTTAACCTAAACCTATTCTCAAATCCCAAAACCTATACTTATAACCTAAACCTAAACCTATACCTATAACCTTAACCTAAACTTATAACCTTAACCTAAACTCATAAGCTTAACCTAAACCTAAACCTATACCTATAACCTTAACCTAAACTTATAACCTTAACCTAAACTCATAAGCTTAACCTAAACCTATTCTCAAATCTTAAAACATATACTTATAACCTAACTCTAAACCTTAACCTATAACCTAAACCTATACTTATAATTCTAACATTAACTTATAACCTTAACCTCAAGTTATAACTGTAACCTAAACCTATTCCCAAATAGCAAAACCTATCTCAGAACCTAAACCTAAGCCTTAACATAAACCTATACCTACATTTATAACTTATAACCTATAACCTAAACCTAAACCTAAACCTTAACCTATAACCAAAACCTGTACTTATAACCTTAACCTAAACCTATTATCAAATCCCAAAACCTATACTTATAACCTAAACCTAAACCTTAACCTATAACCAAAACCTATACTTATAACCTTAATATAAACTTATAACCATAAACTAAACTCATAACCTTAACCTAAACCTATTCTCAAATTCCAAAACCTATACTTATAACCTAAACCTTAACGTTAACCTATAACCTAGACCTATACTTATAACCTTAACCTAAACCTATTCTCAAATCCCATAACCTACACTTATAACCTAAACCTAAGCCTTAACCTAAACCTAAACCTATACTTATAACCTATAACCTATAACCTAAACCTAAACCTAAACCTAAACCTATAACCTAAATCTATACTTACAACCTTAACCTAAACTTATAACTTTAACCTAAACTCATAACCGTTACCTAAACATATTCTCAAATCCCAAAACCTATACTTATAACTTAAACGTAAACCTTAACCTATAACCAAAGCCTATACTAATAACCTTAACTTAAACCGATAACCTTAACCTAAACCTATTATCAAATCCCAAAACCTATACTTATAAACTAAACCTAAACCTTAACCTATAACATAAACCTATACTTATAACCTTAACTTAAATTTATAACCTTAACCTAAACCTATTATTAAATCTCAAAACCTATACTTATAACCTAAAGCTATGCCTTAACCTAAACCTAAACCTATACTTATAACCTATAACCTATAACTTAAACTTAAACCTAAACCTTAACCTAAAACCTAAACCTATTCTTATAACCTTAACCTAAATTTATAATCTTAACCTAAACTCATAACCTTAACCTAAACATATTCTTAAATTCCAAAACCTATACTTATAAACTAAACCTAAACCTTAACCTATAACCTAAACCTATACTTATAACCTTAACCTAAACTTATAACCTAAACCTAAACCTATTTTCAAATCTCGAAACCTATACTTATAACCAACACCTAAGCCTTAACCTAAACCTAAACCTATACTTATAACCTATAACTTATAACCTAAACCTAAACCTAAACCTTAACCTATAACCTTAACCTAAACTCATATGCCTAACCTAAACCTATTCTCAAATCCTAAAACTTATACTTATAACCTAAACCCAAACCTTAACGTATAACCTAAACCTATACTCGTAACCTTAACCTAAACTTATAACCTTAACCTAAACCTATTCTCAAATCCCAAAACCTATACTTATAAACTGAAGCTAAACCTTTACCTATAACCTAAACCTATACTTATAACATATAACCTATAACCATCTAAGTTTCGATCGTTTCAGATCGAGATTCTAGATTTACGTCTCAGTTTTGGAGGAGTTTTCAACAAGCATTAGGGGTCACTTTACATCTCAGCACTGCATATCATCCGCAGACGGATGGGCAGACCGAAAGGGTCAACCAGATCCTTGAGGATATGCTCAGGAGTTGTGTGATTGACTTTGCGGGCAGTTGGGATGATCATATGCGCCTCGCCGAGTTTGCGTACAATAACAGCTATCAGGCAACTATCGGCATGACTCATTTTGAAGCACTTTATGGTAGACCGTGCACATCTCCTAGTTGTTGGACCGAGATTGGAGAGCGTCGTCTCTTAGGACCCGAGCTTGTGCTACAGATGTCAGAGATTATTGATGTTATCGGGCAGAGGATGCGAACAACTCAGAATCGGCAGAAGAGTTTTGTTGATCGTCAGCGTCGACCCCTTGAGTTGGCAGTTGGGGACATGGTATATCTCAAGGTCTCACTTATGAAGGGTGTGGTTCGTTTTGGTGTGAAGGGCAAGCTCGCCCCGAGATTCATTAGACCTTTTGAGATTACTGAGCGCGTGGGCGCTGTTGCCTATAGGCTTGCCTTACCTCCTAAGTTGTCTGCGATCCACGACTTGTTCCATGTTTCTATGTTGTGGAAATGTGGGTTGGACACTATTCCCGTGATTGATTGGCAGCCACTTGAGGTCCGTGAGGATGCTTCTTACATTGAGCAGTCAATTCGTATTCTTGATCGGAAGGAGAAGGTCCTGAGGACCAAGGTCATTCCCTTGGTGAAAGTACAATGGGGTCATCATTCGGAGGCTGAGGCATCTTGGGAATGCGAGGCCGAGATTAGAGAGCGTTATCCCCATTTATTCGATGATTGATTGTTTTTCTTCCATTGCCTTCTCTGGTGTGTGATGATTGAGATACATATACGATGATGATGTTAATGCAATTTGAGGTTTCGATTTTGACAATTTCGAGGATAAAATTTCTTTGTTGGTGGGGAGGATTGTGAGACCCGACCCGAGTTCGCATGTGTGCATGTGGATGCGTGAGTATGCACTCTATCTATTTTGGTACCGCGGTCCTACCGATTAAATTCTGGCAACCCGTGACCCTCAGATAGTGTTTGCATTCATCCTTGACTTCAATCACGTAGACCCGACTTGGATTGACCCGAGACCTATGTCATTGCGACCGTATCGTCGCCGTAATTCCAACACCCCGTCTCATGCATAAATTTGAAATGTAGATCAAAAGTTGCGTACATTTCATTATATGACCATTGATCATGTGACCCACTTAGGTGGAATGCATGTGGACCACCATCACCCATGGCACAAGTCCCCATGCACACTACACACACCACACAAATGCTATGGAAACACAACCCAAGCCTAGTCTAAAGGCCTAAACATTATAATCTCCTCCCTATGCTATGATGACTTCTCTTACAAATAATAATGGCATTTTTCTCTCTCTTTATTCTCTCCCTCCCTCTCATTTCCCTCCAATGCTAGAATTTCCAGCAACCTCCCTTCCATCTTCCTCTCTTCTCCAGCCCCTTCTCCCTCAAATCCCCTCCCATCTAACCTTCAACAATCCATCTCACCCATTGAAACATGTCCCTTGGAGCATAAAGAGAATATTGATGTAACTTTGGAGTGGGATCCATTAAGGTAGGTGATTATAATTTCTAATCTTTTTTTCTACCCTTTGATCTTATTTTTCTTCCTAGATGGATCATATGGGACCCACCAATCCATGGTGGGGATCCCATTTGATCCCATGGATGTGGCCCTTTGGCCCATTCTACATGCATGTCATGATCCATGATGGGGCCATTCTCCATGGACCCCATCATGATGTATTTAATAATCCACTTCATCTTAAGGTCATCTAGACCCTAAGGATCATGTTGGGATGACATCCCAACCATCCATAGCAATTATAAATCATGCATATAGTGATTTTATGTTGCATGTACAATCAATGTAGTTGTATGTGTATGATTCATTCTTGGGAAGGCCCATTAGTGGCGGGGCCCTACCCCATGGCCAGATTGTGTTTCTTCTCCATCTTTTCTTTCCTGTTTTTATGGTAAATCTGATGTATGTGTGGTTCACTTGATGTGCCATGCAACTAGGCCCAAGTGGTTAGATGTCAAGGCCCACCTTGTTACCCCATATTCTTGTCATGTTTTGGACAGCCTTTGGGCTTGATTTTATGGGTGATCTTGGAAGGGGCTTGGGTCTGAGAGTTGTGTGACCCATCTAGGTGGACCCCACCCTAAGAAAATGGTGATTTATTTTCCTTTTAATTATCTTTTGGGGTGGTTTGGACAGCAATATGTTGCTGTCCAAATCTGTCTGGATAGATTTTTGGGTCATCTTGAGGCCAGATTTTTGGCCATTTGGAGGGGTGTTTGGTCCCATGTAATATATGTTTCTTAAAGGTGTGGACCCCACCTACATGTATACCAAATTTCATCCCCAACTGACTCCATTTTGTTATCCAAAAGGGTGGGCCAAGAGGGGTGGTCAGCCTGATTTTCTGCTGTGCAGTCCAGCAATGTAGACTGTTGTAAACTGAAATTCATAAATTATTTTGATGATGGTGGGCCACCTTTTGGGGTTTTCAATTATTTTATACATGATGAGAGACCTTGGCCCTCAATTTCTAGAAATTTGGAGGCCCATGACTCGGCCATTGGAATGGCCCAAATTCAGCACAGTCATATTCCAGCAATACTCCACCCTATATAGATTGTATCCTTTAAATTGATTAAAATACTTCTGGGTATCATAAAATCATGAAAATTTATATAAAGGTGTTCCACCCATGTTGCAACCCGCCTACAAAATTTTGGGGCCAATGGACACCGATAAACACCATGGTGGTGGCTAGACCGACCCATTACAATATGGTGTCCAGATCAGTCCGATTTTTTGGACAGTCTGTATCATTTAAATAAATTAAAATATTTTTAAGTGACTAAAAATTCTAAAATTTTTTGGGGGTGTGACACACCTATGGAAGCATCACTCTATAAAATTTTAGACCCAACAGACATTTGACCTGTCCGTGGTGCGGCCGGGAGTGGCCAGCTAGGCATGGACGCCCAGGCTGGGGCGTCCAGCCTGCTTCATGGGCCCACCTTGATGTGTTGTATATCCCAGCCGTCCCATCTATGGGTGGCCCACATAGGGAGGGTCTACCCTACGTGTACATCCCTTATAGGACCCACTTTAGTTTATGTGGAGCCCGCCTTGATGTATGTATAGCCAGGCCGTCCAGGCCTTGGACCGCCCAGGCCCATAAGGGACGGCCCATGTGGGCTACCTGCTAGACTTTGGTCTAACAGTATGGCCCACCTACTCCCTTCTGCCGTATGTCCCATGTGGGCTACCTGCTAGACTTTGGTCTAACAGTATGGCCCACCTACTCCCTTCTGCCGTATGATGTAACCCTTTGTAGTGGGGCGCTCTAACTTGATAGCTGGACCACTTGGGCTAATGTCCTAATCAAATGAAATAATTACTAGACTCTAAAAGGCCCATAAACTTATTGGGTTAAAAATCTAGCAACTTGTTATAATTATGCTTGGCCTTTGGGCTGAAATTTTGAGGAGTGGGGCCCACCACATTGTAAGATCTTAGAGAGAATAATTTATACCTTTGGCTCCTTAATTGTTGGGCTTAATAAATGGACTTTTGAGGCCCACCACAGTTGAATTTAATCGGGTCCATGAATATACCTAGTTGTTGAACTCTTTAGGCCCAATTGGGCTGAAACTTTCCAGATAGGCCCATTAAATTCTTGGGCCATTTTTACCATACTATTGTATTGGGTTAGTGGGCCGGATTACACAAGTAGATGGGCCCTTGGTTGCCCACAAAATCAACTTTAATACTTGGGCCGGGTTGTAGGCCCAACTTACTTGACTAAGAGTATGACATTTGCCCATGTGGTTTGAGCAATGGGCTGCCCACTAGGCCACCACAATATATGTGATTAGTGGCCTTTATGTTGGGCCCTAACCTTTCCCCTATGGGCCTATAGTGGTATACATAGGTCGGGCTATGTGTGTTTCCCTTGGACCATGTTTTGGATAGGCCTTGGGCTGCCTTTCTGAAGCCCAACATGAGTGTTTGTGGTATGATTATGGCTGCTCGTTTCTTATTTATGATGTTGTGTGGGCCTTGGCCCTTGATCCATGATCAATTAGAGATGAGCTACCTCTTGGGGACCAATTGTGGTCGGATGCCCACATTTGTGGCCCTAAGGTAGGCCCATAGGCTTCTATGGGTGGTTAAAGGCCCACTATAGACCCTTGCTAGGCCCGTTTCATCTATTTAGGCCCATACCATTGTTCTCCTTAGTCTCGTGGGCTACCCCAGGTATATAGGGCCCCACTAGAGGTTGTATTTCTTATGAGGAATTGGTTAAGTACCTAGACCCTTCATGGTTAGGTAGAGAGTTCATCTTCACCTCATTAGCACCCCTATTCATCTTCACGGCCCACTCCCATATGCATCATATGCATGCTTGGTTAAGGTATGATTAGTCATGGTCATGCCATTGTGTAGGACATGTTGGTATCTCCTCGAGAGATGGATGCTTGGGATTGATGCATGGGTGATTATATGATTCATGCATCTGGCATTACATAGCTTGTGGATATCCGCCCTTATTCCATCAGGGCCTTACCTCCATAGGGGTATTCGTGGATGGCCGTATGTGTGGATACCGAAAATATTAGTTGAGCATACCGGGTGCATAGAATGCCCTTGGGTGAAAATCCCAAAACTTCCATGGTACTAAGGATTTGTTCCAATGCCGTGACCAGTGGAATATATGAGCCCACGAGGGCCTTATACCGTTAGGCTGCGACTCCCACTATCGTGTAGTCGGTTAGATAGGGGTGTGGCCTTACCTGCTTGGTGTGAGGAGGCATTGCTAGGTTGAGTCTGACCAGCTCGTAAATGGGTTCGCTACCGTAAGGCCTTGCTGGTGATTGGCTGTCCACAGGCGGGTAGTGAGGTCTCTTACGCTCATTTGACTGTGCGGGGTCTGCAAAGCGGCAGTCATTCAATAGTGTAATGGACCCCGGTGATTTCCTCATGATTGGAAATGTACTTGACTTATGGTTTGGATATGAGTACTAACATTACTTGCATCGCATTAGCATTGGCTGTACAAGCCCCTTCCTGCATTGCCTTTGTATGACACCCATTACTCATTGCATCGCATTCATGGTAAGCCTTGGTAAGGCTAGTGATATGCTCATTGATCATGCTTCTCTCCTTATACCTCCTACTATTCTTTTGTGCACCATTGTTAAACACTTATACCACCCTCTAAGCTTCTATAAGCTTATGCACGATTAATGCATGCGAGAGATTCTAGGCGGGCGTCGTAGCAGCAGAGCGTGGAGTAGAGTTGAGCAGTGAGGACTCCAGTGTTGCTAATTTCTCTTTCTTTTCCTTTTATTCTCATGTATGTCCTTTTGGACCTTATGGATGATTATAAAAGTTCAAATTCATAGTGGATTTTACGATGTGTGCCTTTGTTATTCTTAGATGTACTTGCTGTGATCTTAGGTATGCTCATATTTGAAAATGATTGTAGTTTTATGGAAATCCTTCTTGTAAGATCCCAGGATCAGAACCTACCTCAGGAGCCGAGAATGGGGTACTACAGAGGCTGTTGCAGCCAGAACCGACCATCGGGTTCCTTGTGAGTCCGATTACTGAGTCTGGGGCGTGACATGAGCGCACGGTATACACATGATTGATGTATGATTGGACTGTATGACTCATGCATCTCGCATTTTGTGATTTTGATTACCGTCCCCCTAGCGACATCAGGGCTGTAACCTCCACATGCATATCGTGGATGGCTAGATGGGACACCGAAAATCTATTCTATATGAGTTGCTATAGATATCCTTAGGTGAAAGTCCCAGAACCCTCTTGGTTCCAGAGGTTGCTCCAACGTCTAGACCGAGTGGATGCATAAGCGCATGAGGGCTGTATACCGTTAGGACCCATCTCCCACTGTGTCGTGGTTGGTTGGAAGAGGGTACGACCTTACCTGCCCTAGAGGAGAGGGCAATGGTAGGCTGAGTTTGACTAACTCGAGGAATGGGTCCGCTATCGACGAGCCGGGCCCGTATTGGCAGGAGGATAGTGAGGTCTCTTTCACCCACCTTGTTGCGCGCGATGGGAAGGCAATCTGGTTCGGAGTGTAATCGACCCCGGTGATTCCCCATAGAGTAACAGTATTGATATGTGGACTTATTGAGAAGGAATTGTATATTCATTCATTCATTTATTCACAATCCACTCGGGCTGGTGGTGCGTAACCATTTGTTACATGTACCTTCGCATGACCAGGATTTCGGTTGGGCGCGCGACTAACCTTAGATCAAGAGTTTACCACATTAAGTCTGACTATCCAAATTTAGGTAGGAGACTGGTTTGGATAGAAGTCCCTTGTGGTAGACACTGTACGCTACGATACTACATACTATCATCCCGACTTCACACTCCAGCATGGTCATTTCATTCGCACTGCATATCACATTGCATCGCAGTACTTAGCATTTTGGGTTACTATGTTTCTGCACTTATATGGCCTAAACGGACTTAGTCGGATTTACATATTGCATTGTTCTCTCAGCATCTGATGTTTGGCTCTCTTTGACTCCTCATTTGTATCGCTGATTTGTATTGCGTACTCTGATATTATATGACTCGTGAACTTACCAGTATAATTCCGCTTACTCTGATATCGTATCTTATCTGTATTTCCGTTTATTCCAATGTATGATTTATGACATTGTATTGCATACTTGGCACTTACCTTGTGCACACATTTTCACCACTCTCTAAGCTTTCTATAAGCTTATGCACAATAGATGCGTGCAGGTGGCATCAGGTTGTAGCAATGTTGAGCTTGGAGCGTACGACAGACTTTTGGAGCTTTGATTTTTGACACATGTACTTCTCTTTCAGCATTGTATTCAAATGTTCATATTAGTGGATATTTGATGATGATATTGCCTTTATAATTTGAGTATACTTGTGATTATGCTTCTTACGAGACAAATGTACATTGGAAAATTCTCCTTGTAGAATCCCAGGATCGGAACTTGGTGGTAGGACGCTGGGAACCGAGAATGGGGTACTACGGAGCCTGTCAGCACCGGGTTCGGCGATCTGGATTCCTATGAATTTGATCTCCGAGTTTGGGGCGTGACATGACCCATGAGGACTGGCTGATACTCTGCGATAGGTTTTTGTCTGATTCTTTTTAGGTAATATTTACATATTTACGATATCTTAACATAATAATTAAATTCACAATTAATAACAATGTATTATGAATAATGTGTTTAGAAGAGGAGCAAAATAAATTCTGATAACATGGGAAAGTTAAAAGTGAACCACGTAGCTAGTTCAAAGTCATTTGTACGACTTCGTCACGACATGGTAAGAAATTACTGGTAATTATTATGTTTATATATTCTTTTTATGCATTTATATTAACTCTATTGTCCTTTCGATTGCGTAGCGAGATTCCGTCGCTGGCCAGGAGCCTGGACTAGTAGACTTTTACAGAGGGATTCACTATCGGCAGGTGACGAGATCTTGGGTACATCCTAGAGCCAACGAGATTTGGGTAAAAATTCTTACATCGTAAAATTTAATTGCATTAAATTATAATAATGACATTTATTATGAAAATTCATATGTTTTCATTACAGGAGGAGATGGGCACCTTACGCAGTCAGCCCACTCCCGATGGTACTCAGTGAAATGAGCTAGAGATCCTGAGTCAGGTGCTTGACACTCGTTTTGGATATGTGTGTGAGCTTGGCCATGATGCCAAGCTCATGACACTCGCTAGAGCTGCCTCCAGCCGATCCATCGTCATTGGCGACAGCACCGTATGCCGAGTTGATATCACAGAGAGAGAGATGTTCATCAGCTACGGTTCGTTGTCCATGACATCAGAGAGCAGCTGGACATGCAAATGGAGGAGCAGGAGAGGAAGATGATGGAGGAGCTAGCGAGGCAGAGGGTGGAGTAGAGGAGGATGGAGGAGATGCGGGTGGAGCATGAGCGATGGATGACGGATATATTTCAGGCTTTCGTTGCATACTTACCCACCAATGCCCCACCACCTCCACCTTCATCTTTGTGATTTTTTGTATTTTTGTTTATGATGTTAAACTTATATGAATTTATTCGTGAATGAATGTGATGTGGATAAGATTGTTTGTGTTTGGATGAATGTAGTTTATGTTTGGATGGATTTACTAGTTTGGGTTTAGATGGATGTGAATGTGAATATGAAGAAATATATTATATAACAGGTGTATATTAGGATGAATATGATGAAATATATTGCAATAGGTGTATATCAGGAATTTTGTGCCAAATTTTATGCTGTAATATTTTTTTAAAAAAAGAGACTTTTACCTACGAAAATTTTCGTAGGTAAAAGTTTTGTAAATATTTTTACCTACGAAAATTTTTGTCGGTAAAAGTTTTTTACATATTTTTTAGCGATGAAAATGTTCGTTGCTAAAAGTTTTATGATTATTTTTAGCGATGAATACTATCGTCACTAAAAGTCTAACATTAATTTTTTAGTGATGAAAATATTCGTCGTTAAAAGGTTTGTGATTATTTTTAATGACGAAAACTATCGTCGCTAAAAGTTTTATAGTTATTTTTTAACGACAAAAATATTCATCGCGAAAAGTTTTGTGATTATTTTTAGCGACGAAAACTATGGTCGCTAAAAGTTTAACATTTATTTTTTTAGCGATGAAAATGTTCACCGCTAAAAGTTTTGTAATTATTTTTAGCGATGAAAACTATGGTCGCTAAAAGTTTAACATTTATTTTGTGGCGACGAAAATGTTCGCCGCTAAAAGTTTTGTAATTATTTTTAGCGACGAAAACTATCGTCGCTAAAAGTTTAACATTTATTTTTAGCGACAAAAATATTCGTCGCTAAAATTTTTGTAAATGGTTTTTAGTGACGAAACAATTTGTTGGTAAAAGTTTTTTTAGCGATGAAAAAATTCGTCATTAAAAGCTTTCCTTTGTCGCTGATTAAAATTTTTCATCGATAAAAACCTTTTGCTTCGGTCTTTTAGTGATGAATTTAGCGACAAAAAGTTTCATCGCTAAAACTTTTTAGTTACGAAAATTTGGCTTTTAGCGACGAAAATTTTCATCGCTAAAGGTGGGATTTCTTATAGTGTCTGTTGGATAGATGAAGTTGATGAATGATGGATATCTACCTCGTCCACTGATGTGGCCACATATCCCAAATGAGATCCTTGTCCATGTCCCGTCGGTGCACTGGTAAGACCGAAAAAACTGTCCCACCATGCCCTAGCTTCCTTCTAATTCTTGAATGCTTAATGTCGGCCTCCATTGTTGTTCACCTCCCCAAGTATAGGGTTGCGATGTAGTAATAATGTCGATAAGACTGAGGTCGAATCCACAAGGACTGAACCTTGTATGTAATCTGAAAGTAACTAGAACTAGAACTAGAAGAAGATGTAACCTAATCAGGAAAATTTAAGAGACTAATGGTAAAATATTAAACTAAAACTTGTAAAATTCAAAGATGGGAAACTAAGGTTTCCAAGGATCTACTTGTAGTAATCAGGGAGATCTATGCTTGATTCATAAACACAACTGGAATCAGAGTCCCATCTTCATCCAATTGGAAGATAATTCATTAAAATCCAAATATGAACTTCCTTTGATCTAGTTTTCATTAGAAGATAGGAATGAAAATTAGAATTGATTCCATCACAAAACCATGCCCATAAGATAAAGCAAACAACAAAATTTAACTAATTTATATCCAATCTGAGAGAGTTATGAATGTAGGGAAGGATTCCATCATCCAACCATGTCAATGAGACAATGGTGAACAATAGGGCTTCCTAACTTCGTAATCATAATAATGAAAAGGACATGCTCAGAGCTATCGGAGGTTCATTGTAATTTAAGTCACAACAAACCATTAAAAACTAAAAACATTTCTTATAATCAAACTATAACCAAAGAGAGTTCATTAAACATGAATTAAATTATAGAAACAACCCATCACACTACAAGCTTCACCTCTTCACCCTAGCTAAGAGATTTAGCCATACATGATCAAACTAAAGGCACTTAAGGAAAGACATAAACAAAGAAAAACCAGGAAGAATGAAGGAGAACTCTTGCAGCCATTTCACTCTCTCTCTCTCTCTCTCTCTCTCTCTCTCTCTCTCCAAGTCTTGCTCTCCATGTCCAAAGATGGTGCTCACCTCCATTTCTCCTTCTCTTTATAGAGGTGGGAATCAGTAGATATTGTGTACGCAGCTACAATAGAACACGCGAAGAAACTGTAAGGAAATCTTACTTTTGGCCTAGTACTTGGGAGGATGAAGACCTAACCTTGATTCCACCTTCATGGATGGTCCGGATCATGGATCTAATTGTGTCTATGATCGCAGAATGGCCCACTATGGTCGGGTGTGTCCAGATGTGCGTAATAGGAAGGTTCTTGTGCTAAGATGCTCGGTGGGCCCCACAGTGATGTTTTTGGAGAAATCCACTACATCCATTAGATTCGTGGTGAAATTTTAGTCAGGAGTGGACGGGTTTGCTCGAGTTTGGTGTGGCCCACTGTATCAAATCTTCCTGTCTTTCATCCTGTATTTGACGATGATTTACGTGTGTACACGTGCATATGATCAAATGAGCTTTATGGGTACAATCAGCCCAACCCCCTTAACACAATGAATGGTTCAGATCGTCCAAATGATGTACGGTGGTGGGCCACTAACCACCTTCGCTGGACAGACATCTGCAAATGTTGCGTAAGACGTGAGAACGGTCGGGTCAACGTGCGCTGACCGACCTCGTGGTTCTGGTGTGGTGCACATGGACCTACCATGGTGCAGGTGCATCTCATTTACTTTAAGGAGTTGAGACCAAAATTGAATCATATCCAGATATCAGGTGGGCCCCAAATCAGTGATTTAGTAGTTGATCTGTCCGTTGGGCGACTTTCACAAAGATCCAATGGCTAAAATTTTACATGTACAGTTACTTTATGATCCTCAGTCCAAATATAAAGTTTCGAACCAAACGGATGGTGGGAACCCTATGATCTTGCATTTAGGATGACTTTCAGGCCTCTTTAACTTTAATCACTTGATTTTCTCAAATCTTTGGCGTGTAAATTCTTCGATTTCAGTCTCCTAGGATCCTTCCCTTACCTTGGTGATTTGTGAGCATCAAATCCATGCCTTTAGTACCCTTTTTCAGTCTAAGCTCCTAAATTCACTTTGCAACATAAACATGATTAAAGTAGTACGTTAAACATTATCATGTTCATAAAACCTAGTAATAACTGGGGTCTAATATGCAATATTTGACCCTCAACAACTGCACCCCTCGACTTTAAGTCGCACATCATCCCATGTAAGATAAATGCCTGGCCAACGCCCCATAAGGACAATATAGTATTTTTCTTTGGCCATCTGCAAAGACATGTCCATTATAAGAATGTATACTAACATAATTCAAATCAAATGCATTAAAAAATTATGAGGCATATCCAATCAACAAAAAAGGGATATTATCTTTGATCAAACGTAATGAAAAAGTTGTGAATACATACCCTTTCTTCGTTCGAAGTCTGTGGCCCTATCTGTAAAAATGTGCATAAAAAAAGCATTTGATCAACATGAAATCAAGATATTACATAACCAAAAGTCATGATAGGAGCAATCTGGGGCCAGTGGATAACACTGCATACCAAATATGAGTAATTCAACAAATTAAAACTAGAAAAAGAGAAAAAAAAGTTATTACATGTCCAGAAATTCATCAAAAGAAATAAAGTCTATTGTAGCAAATCTTCCCCTACCCTAAATATTATCTAGAATGTAATGTAAATTTCAAAGTGTTGAAACCCTTTCAATTTGCTTCCATCAACTAGAAGCACCACCATCATTACCCTTCAAATCAGAGAGTTTTTTGTTTCTGTCAATCAACACGATATTCCGGCCATAAAGCAATAAAAAAGGATGCAAGCTTGTCATCCCTACTTAGGAGCTGACCAACCTCAATAAACTTAGAGTTGGTTAGCCCATGAACCTCTTCAAGTATGTCTAAGACCCAACTTACTCGATTGACCTCCTTCCCAAGTCTGAAGTTACACATAGCCTCTATTACAGTAATGAGAGACATGCCTAGGACATCGTAGGGGATGAGTAGGTCGCATCCTTTTTGTTGTCTCACTCCCACCACGAGTACTATTGGATTCAGTTCCATGACTGGGAGTGTTCTGAAATGAACTATTTTCCCTTGATTGACTTTCAGTTGAATGGTCATAATTTTGAGGTGATTCATGAAGATTTTCTTTAGAGAGGTCCATGGTAGGATCAGGATCATTGTCGAGCTCTGTTTACGCTTCATTCAAGTCTCTATAAACATGATATGAGGATGCGGCCATGTTCTTACTTCCTTGTGCATATCGTCTCGTAGCTTGGTTAGAACCTACAATCATCGCTAAATCATCCATCCGTTCAATTCACTTGCCATGCAACCTCTTAGCTCTCAAATGAGACTACAAACAATGAAGAATTTGAAAATTATATTTGACACAACAGTTTTAAATTATAAACATAGAAGGTGTATTAGTTGACATTCAACATTCTTAAATCACAGTTGGAGGGATCATTACCTTTAGATATCCTTCTAAACTTTGTCTGGTGTCGTCACGACCATGTGTTCACTGTTCCAACCAAAGCCGCTTGTAGCCAGCATGTCCCTTAGATCATTGTACTCCCTCTTATGATACCTCAATCTATTCTGAATATTTTGCCAGTTGACAAGGATTTGAGTATGTTTATGGACCTCATCGGTAGCCGCTTAATAGGCTTCTCTTTTGAAGCCATTATCAGCCTTTTGACCTAGCGCAATTTGCTCAATCAAGGTGTCGAACAATACTTGATCCATAATTCTGGTCCATTTGATTTAGGCGGCATGAGAGGAAGGCTCTGCGAGGGATTTTACGGACTTCTCATGCGGTGAACGATGCGTCGGTAGGACTAGGGTTCTCAGCGGTGACTGCATCAGAGTTAGTGTAAAACCTCCACAAATGTCCGACATCTCACCTACGTATATATGTGAAGGCAGTTACAAAAGAAAACCGTGCAAGTTTTGTATTATTCAATCAAAGTATATGTCAATGAGAGTGAAATAAACAATAGTTAATGTTTCATGATAATTTATCAAACCCGAATATAAATACTAAATAGTAACATATAGAACTTATACATAAATTGACATATCCATTATGTATATGTTAAGTGTCAAAGTATTTTAAGAAACTGAGTAGGCATATCGAATCCTACTATTGTTTTGGGCATCTGCCCACATGCGCTTCGCAATCCTGTCACGAATTCTGATCCACTCATCTTTCTCTCGTTGAGTGACTTGGACTAGCCGTTGCCTTTCATCAATTGAAGATACTTCATTTGGGGTAGGATTAGCCTCAACATCACCCATAGGTACACTAATATCACACAAATCTTGGTTTGATCCATCTTCTTTTCGTATGAAATTATGTAGCACACAGCAAGCAACAACAATTTTGACTTGTGTATCAAAAGGATATTGCACAGTCGTCTTTAAAATTGAAATCTCCCCTTCGTCATATCGAAACATCGCTCAATTGAGTTTCACAATTGCGCATGTCAATAGTTAAATAATTCTTTCATATTCATAGGAGCTCTTCCAGTACGATACTCTTGTAGATGGTATCGAACTCCATGATAAGGGGCCATAAACCCTGGTGAATGAGCGTAACCTGCATAGACGATGAAGTATTTTCTTACATAATTGCAGGAATGATTCTTTTAGTCTTGCAGCAACATGATAATATGCAGTAAATGATGAGCAAATGATGGGGAAGATTATTTACTATGTGGCACAATTAGAGGATCATCATTTCACATCAAGATGTTATGTAGGACCCTTGCATCCAACGCTGAACCTTCCCATCTGGCTAACATGTATAATATTGACATATCAAACGAACAAACAGTAAGTACATTCTAAGACAAGATACCCTTTTGGTTGCAGAAGCATGCATGTTCTGATACTGGTATATGTGCAGGCATATGTGTCCCGTCAATTACACTTTTTTAAACACACACACTCATGCCATATTGGGATTTCACCACCTATGGGTACTCGAACCCTTGACCAAGTGTTGAAACTCCTAAGAGTCTACCACCAGAGCAAGAGCAAGGACTCTCCCATCATTTACACTTACATATTCCTATAGTCGAGGAGTTTTCGAGCCCATAAGATTAATATGAATGATATAAAATTTAACCTTTAGATTCACGAATGAACCGTTGGTCGATAATTGTACCTAGAAATAGCTAGCCTAATGTGTATTTGATTGAATCTTATTCGGGGTTTTTGCATCGGCTTGTTTAATATAATCAGGGTATAGGGAGACAACCACATCTAGAGCTCGGCGAAAGTGACGACTTATAGTTTCACCTGAATGACAAAATCTGTCCTATCACATGATTACGCACATTATGCCAGACTGTATGTAAGAACACGAGTAGTTGTTACTACAAACTAACATTACATGTATCACTCAGGGTTATCTTCTCACGCACTACTTCACATAGATGAAAAAATGAATCTTGTTTCTTCCTAAGTAATGCAGTCTCTATCACCTATGCAAATAATAGAATTGATAAATCTGGCCCACACATCATTCCTTATTCGAGCTAGCTCTCCCAAAATGTAGTGTCGACAGTATTCCCCAACAGCTGTAATGCATGCAAATATTGCAAGAACAACAATGGAATCAGCCATCTCTTCCTCATCTTCATCTTCCATCATCTATCTATTACCTATGTATACAAGTGAAAGTAGAAGACTTTAACATTAGCTTGTATAACGGATGTTAAAGAGCCAACACTATAATAATAAGATGTTATCTCTCGGCTATGAAAATTGACTCTTAACACTTTCTTTTTTGGAAGAAACCAATATTCAAGTTTCTAAACCAAAATTCAATAGAGAGGATGAATTCTGGTTGGATCTTGCTTTATATGATTCGGATGTAGAGAGAGAGAGTGAGAGAGAGAGAGAATCAAAGAAGAATGAAAACAACAATTAGAACAACAGAAGCAACAAGGGATGATGAAGGATCATCTCAAAACAGTTGAAGAAAAATCCAATATACACGTTCTAAGAACCATAATATATATCTTCCCTTTGACAACCCTTTCAAATGGGGCACCCCCAAGGCACAATTATACCAAGAAAAGACTTCAATTGGCCCCGTGCAATAAAGATAAAAGGGATTGCAGGTTGGGGTTAAGGGGGTTAATTGTTTAGTATATGAGGTAAAAGGGAATAGATTCAAAACCTAAAACCCAGAAAACTCAAACATCCGGGTTCCCAATGAGAAGTCCATCAATAGAGTTCTTAACATTGGGACCCTATCTTATGTTGCCCCCCACTTCATTTTGGGATAATAGAATCTTTATCTGAACACTCTTTTAAGGGGAAATTACAAATTGATAAACTAATAATTGCAATTCAATTGGATAGTGAAGCCAAACAGGCCCTAAAAGAAGGGACCCAAATGCCAAAACTACTTCCATCAAAAGCATTTGTAATCATAGCTGAGAGCTTTACTAAGCCAAATACCAAAACACAAGCCCAAACCTTGTTAATGGAAAGAATGAATAGGTGTCATGCCCCAAACTCAGAAACCGGGCTCACAAAATTTCCAATTCTCGAATCCGACGCCAACAGCCTCCGTAGTACCCCATTCTCGGCTCCTAGCACCTATATACCAGGTTTCGATTTTAGGATCGTACAAGTAGGATTTTGAACATGAATTTGATTCGTAATAAGCATAACTATAAGCATAACCCATGATTAATAATGAGAATTATGATCAAAACTTGAGTACAATGCGTATAAAGGGAAATACAATGATAATAATGACAAAACTCCAGAAGCTTTGCGGCACACTCCTGCTCCTGCTCACCTACTACCTAGCACCACCTGCACATAAAGGTCATGCATAAGCTTATATAAAACTTAAAGGGTGGTGTAAGTGTGTGCGCAATATATGCGTGGTCAAGATGTAATATCAGAGTAATACGGAAACATATTGGCAAGTCCATGAATGCTAACAACCATACTAAGGCTATGCGATGCAAGGCATGAATGCTATTGGTCATACGAAGGCTATGCGATGCAAGGCATTAATGCTATCGGTCATACCAAGGTTATACGATGCAAGGCATGAATTTATTGGCCATACCAAGGCTATGCGATGCAAGGCCTACAGGGCCAATGTCATATGCGAAGTGCAATTCAAGTACACCAAATCTCATCTGAATCCTCATATCAATACAGTTTATCTCTGAAATATGTATATATATATATATCACCGAGGTCTAGTACATTATATACCAGGTCGCCGCCCAATGGATGCACAACCATGCAAGTGGAAGAGACCTCACTATCTGTCTACCAATAGTAGACCCATTTATTAGTCTAGTTATGCCCCCACCCTAAGGCGGATAAGGCCACACCTCCTTCTAACTGACCACGACACAGTCGGAGACGTGACTTACTGTTATATGGCCCTCGTGTGCTCATATATCCACTCGTTCTCAATGTTAGAGTCATTGTCTGGTACCATTAGATTTTTAGATTTTCACCTAGGGACATCTATGGTACCCCGATGCTAGTAACAGTATTTTCGATATCCAATCCAGCCATTCATGATATGCTTGTGGAGGCTATGACCCTGATGTCAATGGGGCATACAAAAATCATATCACACAAATGCGAGATGCATGAATCTTACTATCCAGTCTGTAGTAATCCTGTGCATACCGCGCACTCATGTGGCCAACTCCTATCAGGGAGTCCTATAATAATCCACCCAATGGCATGTGTTATGATCAATCACTCCTCATATCAAGCATACATATGATGCGCATGGGCATGGATCGTGAAGTTATATTAAGCAAGTTATATGATGATGATGTACTCTCCTCATATCAAGGATAGGCCTAGACAGCCTACTCATATCAAGAATGGGCCTAACGATCATGGGGGCCCAACGGTTTGGGTTAGCCCACTAAGGGAAGATGAGAATAGGCTTAACAATGAGCCTTAGGGAGGGTTACAATGCAGACATTTAACCACCATTACCCTTACAATGTGGACTTTAAACCATCATTACCCCCAAGGAATGGCCTATTTAGATCCAACTAGGAAGATGAATGGGCATCATAAACATCATTACATACACCATGGTGGAATCACAGATCGTAAAGGGCCTCGTATACATCACATTGGGCCTCCCACATCACAATGGGCCTCGTATACATCACATTGGGCCTCCCACAAAGGCCTCGTATATATCACAATGGTCCACATCCCATGGGCCTCGTATATATCACATTGGGCCTCCCACAAAGGCCTCGTATATATCACAATGGTCCACATCCCATGGGCCTCAAATATGTCACATTGGGCCTCACTCATGTGCCTCATATACATCACATTAGGCCTCATCATATGAGCCTCATATACATCACATCGGGCCTCATCATATGGGCCTCATATACAACACATTAGGCCTCTTCATATGGGCTTCATATACATCACATCGGGCCTCATCATATGGGCTGCAAATACATCATGTTGGGGTGGGCCCTGCTCATTCCAAATGGGCCCACCAGATGAACAACATGTAAGTACAACACATACATCAGGTAGGTCGCACATCTAACGAACTGGACGACACTGATAAAACACTTACATCACTTGGGTCCCATGTGGACAGTAAAGATGAAACACATGCATAAAAGGTGCACCACCCGTCTAGCAAACGGACGGTGTGAATAACAAATACATCACGGTGCGCCTACATAGCACCATCTAGATATGGACAATGTGATGTACAACACATCATCAAGGCAGGGGCCCACCAGAATGTTTATTTTCCATCTAATTTGTTCACAGGGTCACAAAGACTTGAATTAAGAGGGAAAAAATTCCATATTAATCCAGAACTTGTGTGACCCCAAACGGGTTCCAATGGTAGACGTTCAATTCTTCACTGGTTTGTAGTGTGGTCCACTTGATAGGCGGTGTGGACATAGAACATATACATCAACGGTGGATCCCATTGCCCAGCCATCTAGATGGTGTGGATAAGACCCATACATCACGGTTGGACCCACAGAACTTGCTGACATTAATACATCAGTTATCTAGCTGGTGGGACCCACAAAGCTTGTTAACATGAGATACAACAGCTATGGCTGCTAGCCGTCCAGCAGATGGACAGTCCAGATATAACACATGCCTCATGTATAACATATGTGGATCTGAAGCACATACATCATGGTAGTCCCCTCGTGGGACCCATGGACAGACAACATGGGTGAAGCGCATGCATCAGAGGTGGGTCCACACGTGCAGCCCACCTCAGCTCAAAATGAAGCTGATATTTGTATTTTCCCTTCATCAGGGGGTGTCCAAAACAGACAGCCAGGGTGGGACGGTCCACTGGACGTCGGCAAGGTGGGTTGCACAGGTGGCTAGCATGGATATAGAATACACACATCACGTGAGGTCCATAACACATGGGAAAGAGAGAGAGAGAGAGAGAGAGAGAGAGAGAGAGAGAGAGATCGATGGAGATGGGAGGAGCTCTGTCACTATGAGCTCCTCCATATACATGCATACATTGAGATGGGTCCCACCACATGTGGGCCCTCAAATAGGGATTAATGATGGAAATCTTAAGATCACCCACTGATTGTACTCTTTCTTAGTCTCTTGGCTTCCTTAGCTCCTAAGCTTCTTCTTTAATGGAAGATGATGAAGATTGAAGGGTGGAGATGAGGATTTAGAGGTAGGTAGTGGGCCACTTGGCAAATTTTGGAGCTTCCCAAGCTTGGACGGTTGCTCTCCTTGGTGCTTAGGAAAAATGGGTAGAGAATGAGAGAGAGAGAGAGGTGATGGGATGAAGAGGGATGGGTGAGTGATGTGTGAGTGATGGGTGGAGTAGTGTTGTGTAAGAGATGGGATGGAAAGGTATTGGTGTTGTTGACTTTTGGGTGACAGAGGGATGGGTAGGGTATGGGTTGAGTACTTGCTTGTACTTGAATGATTAATGTGATAGATTAGGTAGAGATTCTCTCGAGATTTGCAACGCACGGCGTTTCCTCGAAATATACGCGGGCCCATAACTCCTGGCCTCGGTATCGCATTGGTGCGCAAGACGCGACGTTGGAACCGTGGCGACGGCGCAATCGCTAGGGTAAAAGTCATGGGTCGAGTCGACTCAGATATACGGGATGCGACTTAGGGTCACGTGCAAACATTGATTATAGGTCGTGGGTCATCAGAATTCGACAGGGAGGATCGCAGGAGTCTAAGAAACGGTACGGACTAGGATACGGGCCTTACAATAGGATTTAGATTCAAACTCAGAGTTGTTTTCATAGTTTAGAGCTTTACTAAGCCCACATGCCTATGCAATACAGCTCATGTACACTCTGCACATGCCATCATGACACATGGGTCCGAGATCCAATCCATCCATCAGGGGACCTTCTATATGTTTTCTCAAAAATAATTCCGGTCCTCTCAGTAAGTAGGCCCAATTTGGAAATTGGCTATTGGGTTTAAAAAAAGCCACATTTTAAAACTAATTAGATTGTATTGCTAACAGTGGCCCACCTAACAAGTGCATCAACCTTATTCCAGAGCATTAATATAGAGGTGCCCTTCGAGTGGGTGGCTTGAATCTTCAGACCTATCATGCCATGCTGGAACATGTGTGGCATGTACTGGAGCTATATTGTATACATGTGGGCCAAGCAACGCTGTTGTAAGTATACATGAAATATTAATATTATTGATACTACATGTAAAGCATTTTATCATGTGCATGCTATTGCACAAATCTAAGTATGACAGATGGTATGCACATGATCTTTACATATTGCCCATGCACACAATCAATATGCATCGACTCAAATGATGATGGTTCTCACATCCATTAGATTATCGACCTAAGCAGTGTATGGAGTGGGTAGCATTTACTACATATGCTACCATGTACAAAATTAGCTTTTGTAGAAGAAAACCCAAAATATAGTTCCTTAAATGCAAGGAGACGTTCTAAATCATAGTACTAAAACTCATGATTTACTTGAAACTCAGCCTAGTCAACTTGACTTAGCAAGATTTCGAGTAGTGTCGCTAGGAAACTTGGGCCTCGTTCTGACTCGACCCTGACTTAGTCAGACTTATCCAGTCAACTCAAGCACTTAGCTGACAAGAACCAAGTCACTCAATTTCACACAACTTAACTGGCAGTACAATGAAAAAGCAAGGCTCATATACAACTAATAGAAGTATAAGTTTGACATGTTTAGAACATACCTGGGACTAAGTGTGTAAGACCTCGTCCATTCCATACCATTTTTTGTGCCTACGTGCACGATGATCGACGCCCTTAGCCAAACATGGACTAGTTATGCATAGTGCACACCCTACTGACCAGAACCCCAAGGCTTCGAAACCAATTTCATATCAACTGCCCCATCGTCGCGATTGCGTAGGTACCACCTGTGCATCTATACGATGCTCTGTTAGTGAGATACGTCACGAAGAATCGTTGGTGTATCATGTACGCATGTCGCCATATACTCCATTCCACACATGTGCACAACAAATGTCATGTACACATGCACATGCCACAAATCGGTGAGAGAATCTCTACCCATATGTGTGATATCACCCTCCCATGCCCTCTCTCATGTGCTCCCCAAAGTCAACTTCTCTCCATACCATACCTTATATAAGACATTATCACAACATGCCATCCCATGCCCCTTTAATTCACCATTAATTCCTAACCATGCATAAATTCCCATAATCCTATCTTAAGCTAATATTAATCACATTAGCCTAACTTAACCAAAATTTTTATCCATTTCTCTACAAATACCCCTCCATCCCTTAGCATTTTCACCATTTTCTACAATAAGAGAGAGAGAGAGAGAGAAAGAAGTGATCATGGTGGGCCATCAACTCCATCAATCCCATCCCTTCCATCCATCTCAACCATCCACCTAATCCATCAAGGTGAGTACACCCCCTCTAATCTTATGGTTTGTTTTATTTCTTGATTATTTGGATTATTAATTGTGGTGATGATGTGATGATAATGATAATGATGATGGAATAGGGAATCATTAACCATGGCCCCCATCATTGCATTTTGATGCAATCTTAACCATTCATAGAACTATGCCTACTTAGATGAAGAAATATTCAAAAACATTATAGGCTTAGTCATCGGTGGACCACACTATATGAAATGGTGTGATTGAAAACTATGATGTTCTTTACGATACAAACAGTTCATGGGGTGGACCCCACCATGTCAATGGGACTCACAATTATACAAAATATAATAATAATAATAATAATAATAATAATAATAATAATAATAATAATAATAATAATAAGGAAAGGGAATTGCATGCTTCCCTGGACATAACATGATGCATGTGGAGCCCACCTAGGTGCATGTGTTGTATACCCACACTGCTTATATTTTCCAGTCACTTGGGAAGTGGGCCTACCTCCTGCCCATGGACGCAAGATGAAGTAGAACTCAATTTTTAGGTGGGCCACATTGCAAGTAGAAACAATGGTAACAACCACTGGAAATTCTTAGGCTTTAGTGTGCCCCCCTATATGCTGCGACGCTTCCTTGACCATGGACTTCACCTTGTAGTATGATGTAGATCTATGTCATTCATCAGTTTATCCTTATCATTTGAAGGTATGGTCTCATAGACTAGTATGATCCAAATCTTCATGCTCAGGTGTGTGTGTGTGTGTGTGTGTGTGTGTATAAATTCAGTAAAAAATCTTCCTTGTGGTGCGTTGAACTTGGGACTTGGTGTATGGAAGTCGAGTCCTGGATTTGGGGCATCACGAAAGCTATCCATCCCCGGATTTGGAGCATGACAGAAGATGGTATCAGAGTATAAGATTTGGGATCACTTACGAGCAAAGTCAGTAATTGAAAAACATAGAAGAACTTAAAATAGATCTCCCACCGTCATTGATTGAGAACCTAGATGTTATTAGTACCTCTGATTTATATGAATCTAGAGACATGAATCTAGGATTCTCGATTGAAGAACCTAGTCAAAATAGGATCCTCTAATTGAGAACCTAGAGACTATACTTAACACCCAGGCATGAGGCATATAGCTGCGAGCAATGCCCCTAGTGTTTGATGGATGATTGTTTGGTATATATGGTGATATGTATGTTTGGCTTTCCACATGTTATGAGTTTGATAATGTATTAGTGATTAAAAATTTCAAGGATGAAATTTTTATTACGAGGGTAGATTTTAAGACCCCGTTCATTCCGTATCATTTTCTGTGCCTATGTGCATGATGATCGATGCCCTTAGACAAACCTGGACTAGTCATGCATAGTCCACACCCAACTGACCGAAACCTTAAGGCTTTGAAACCAATTTCATATTGACCGCCCATCGACGCGATCGCGTAGGTACCACCCATGCGTCTGTACGACGCTCCGTTAGTGATATAAGCTGCGAAGAATTGTTGTTGTATCATGTGCGCATGTCGCCATATACTCCATTCCACACAGGTGCACAACACATGCCATGCACACATTCACATGCCACACATGGGTGAGAGAATCTCTACCCATGTGTGTGACGTCACCCTCCCATGACATCCCTCTCTCATGTGCTCCCCAAAGTCAACTTCTCTCCATACCATACCTTATACATGACATCATCACACCATGTCATCCCATGCCCCTTTAATCTACCATTAATTCCTAATCATGCATAAATTCCCATAATCCTATCCTAAGCTAACATTAATCACATTCGCCTAACCTAACCAAAAAATATATCCATTTCTCTACAAATACCCCTCCATCCCTTAGCATTTTCACCATTTTCTGCAATAAGAGAGAGAGAGAGGAGTGATCTTGGTGGGCCATCAACTCCATCAATCCCATCCCTTCCATCCATCTCAACCATCCATCTAATCCATCAAGGTGAGTACACCCCCTCCACTCTTATGGTGTGTCTTATTTCTTGATTATTTGGATGATTAATTGTGGTGATGATGTGATGATAATGATAATGATGATGGAATAGGGACTCATTAACCGTGGCCCCCCATCATTGGATTTGGATACAATCTTAACCATTCATAGAACTATTCCTATTTGGATGAAGGAAATATTCAAAAACGTTATAGGCTCAATAATCGGTGGACCACACTGTATGAAATAGTGTGATTAAAAACCTCACCATTAAAAAAACTTCCAAAGGTCCACCACGCCATTGATTTTTTTTAAATAATAATAATAATAATAAATAAATAAATAAATAAATAAGAGAAGAGAGAGTGGACGCTCCTGCCAGCGTCCCAACTGCTTTAAAGCAAGGGAGGGACAGTGGGACCATAACAGGCCCCACCTATGATGTATGTACTTAATCCACGCCATCCATCCAATTTTCTAGCTCATTTTAGGCATTGAGCCTAAAAATGAAGCCAATCCAAATCTCTGGTAGGCCACACCATCAAAAAGACTATTTTAATAATGATAAACTGTTAGGGCCCGCTGTAATGTTCTTGTACGTCAAAACATATCGAATATTGGACACATTGGACCCGTCACGAGTCAGGAAACCTAGCAAGTGGAGTGGATCATCCTGATGTGGGCCCCACCTATGAAAAACCACAATAAAACAAAAAATGCTAAACGCTGATTGTTGCCAGCGTCCAAAAGACGCTGCAGCAAGCATCGTCCTGCTACTTTCTAATAGGGCAGGGACCGTGGGTCCCAGCCATAGGCCCCACTATGATGTATGTTGAACATCAGCATCGTGCATTAGATGGGTCCCCTTTAAATGATGGGATCCCCCAAAAATCAGCCGTATATGAAACTCAGGTGGCCTACACCATCTAAAATCATGTGAAGACATGGTTGTACACATAAAACCACTTGTTGGGGCCCTCCTGAAATTTGGATGCATCTAAAACTTGAACTAACCCCTCAACCAAGTGGGAGACACATAATGGATGGGCTGGATTCGTGAACCACGTCCCGTTGGCCCAACAAATGATTATGAATGTTTTAATGGAGGATAACCCTCTCAACCTTTGCGTGTGGTGTGGCCCACAAGAGCCACAGATTGACTTGATTTTAAGCCCTAGGTCCCACCATGATGTATGTGCTAAATCCACACTATTCATCCTTCTTACTAGCCGCATCCATTGCATGACATAAAAAATCAGGCCCATTAGAAGCTCATGCAGGCCATACCACTTGGACAGTGGAAATTGTACTCAAAACGCTCAGATTTTTCTGGGGTCCACCTTGGTGATGAAAAGTATATCTAAGACATTCATCCACTCCTTCAAACCATTTTAAGACATGAGTAAAAGAATGAGGCAGATTCATGCCTTAGGTGGACCACACTATAAGAAACAGTGGGAATAAAAATCCCTACCATTAAATCCCCTGGGTTCTACCATAATGTGTAACTGCCACCAAAGTTGGGTCAGTCATTGGACAGCAGAGCCAACTCTTTACATATATTTTATATCCAGTCATCCTTCATTTAGACCATCCATGTGTTGTGGGCCCCACCCGATATATGTACCTTATAGCCATGCCATTCCTATAGTGGGTGGTATCAACTATGATGTTGTTTGCGGTACAAACTGTTCATGGGGTGGACCCCACCATGTCAATGGGACTCACAATTATACAAAGTATAATAATAATAATAATAATAATAATAATAAGGAAAGGAAATTGCATGCTTACTAATGAAAACTTCCCTGGACATAACGTGATGCCTGTGGAGCCTACCTAGGTGCATGTGTTGTATACCCACACTGCCTATATTTTTTAGTCACTTGGGAAGTGGGCCCACCTCCTACCCGTGGACACAAGATAAAGTAGAACTCAATTTTTAGGTGGGCCACGCTGCAAGTAGAAATAGTGGCAACAACCATTGAAAATTCTTAGGCTCTAGTGTGCCCCTTATATGCTAGGACGCTTCCTTAACCATGGACTCCACCTTGTAGTATGATGTAGATCCATGCCATTCATCGGTTTATTCTTATCATTTTAGGGTATGGTCCCATAGACTAGTCAGATCCAAATCTCATGCCACGGGAGCAATATTGATCACTCGTGCATTGTTAAGTATTTCCTAGAGCTGCAGTAATGTTTGTAAGAAATCTATCCATCCTTTTTAACCGATCATGGGCCACCTAATATACATGTTTTACCATCCATTCATCTATTTTATTAGATCATTTTAGAGTGTGGGGCTGCCTATATATTTATTGTAATCTAAGTCGTTTCCATGATACCCATTGTAATGGTTATTCCTCATTTAGACTGCCAGTTGGTAGAAATCATGTGGATCACTACACCATAGGAATTTACAATTTTGGGTGGCCCAACTAGTCATGTGGAGTGGTGGAAGTTGTGTGTTCCACCATACCATGTAAGTGCATGATTTTTATAACCCACCTAACTGTATGAAATTGGGGCAATTGTTTAACTACTTGTCAAAGTGGATTTATGATTGTTGTGGCCCTTAACCATTTGATCACTGACGGGATGAATGGTAGATAGATTTGGCAAAATGGTGTTGAATATGTAGCTCATAAATATTATGATCATGTGTGACGTGGATAGCCGTAAATTATGTGGGTATGTGGGGAATGTGTGGCCCAACCATATGGTCATGTGGTGCTTATGTGACTGTTAAACTATGTGAAATTGTGATAGTGGCCGCCTGACTATATGAAAGTTTAATAAAACAGTTGCCCCATTATACGAGCTATGGTATAATAAATAATAATAATAATAATAATAATAATAATAATAATAATAAGTAACCATCTCACCTTAAGTCCTTTATTATGGCAAGTAGAGTGACATTTGTGTGGCCACTTAACCATATAGACTTCTGATAATGGAGTGGCCATAAGACCATGTGAGCATATGAGAAATGTGTGATTACTTAGACTCATAGACTATGCTGATAGTGTAACCTCTTGGGTATGTGAACTTATGACGTGTGTCAGATTGATTATGGACCCTACCTTGATGTAAGTATTACATATTTATCCATTTATCCATTAAGCTAGCTAAATCTAGAACATGATTCTAAAATGACCTAGATCCAATTCCTAAATAAGTCAGACGATATGAAATTGTGGTAATTGAATGTATAACTTTTGAACACTTGTGAACCCACTCATTGTACGTATTTTATTCGCATTATTCAATTGTTTTGCTAACCAAACAGTTCGATCATGGAGCCCGCTAACGTGTGCCTTATGCATCTGAACTGTTCTTCCTTATACTACCTTAATGTATGTGAGTTACGTATACTATCTACTTTTTAGGACCCACCGCAATGTTTGTGTGTGGACCCATCTGCTTACAATACCACTTGGAAGTAGGACCCACTACATTGTATGAGACACACCCACGTCATCCAACCGTGATTAACTCATATGTGTATATTATATACCCAAGTCATTTAACTTAAGGCTCACTCTATCTTTTGAGGTTTACCTGTGCCTTCCAGGCCATTATAGAACTACTATGATAATTATTTGCAAATCCATCCTACTAATAACCCACTTGAAGGTGAAGCTACTGCATTATGTGAGTTTCACCAGCACCATCCATCCTGTGGCTCATTTCCTATATATTATATGTATGTATTTCATCTCATAACCACTTGGTGCATGTACCTTGCGTCACCACTACTCATTAACCATAAGGCCCAGTTAGGGTATAACCATGTGGTCCCAATAGAAGAGAATCATGTCGGGTCAAAGCCGCTAATGGAATATCTATTTTACGAAGGATATGGTGTAATTCTGAATATAATTAATGCTCATGATTATGATAGCTATGGATGATATTAGTGATGTTAGTGATTATGCTTAATAGAAGTATGTGATTTAATATCTTGATTAATGTTGTTCCACTTCCTAGTATACTAAATTCATTTACTTAACTATCTAGATATTGATCATACTCATGCACCATGGGATGATGGTATGTGCAAGTGTACTTCAATACATTTGTTCATATATAAGATTTGTCCTCTTCAGTTTAGTCACATGACCATGGATTAATATATTTGATAATGACACATGATGATTAGATGTCATTTTTGGCTAAAAAGTTAAGCAGACCCTAAACTCATGGCATTATATGCATATCACATGTCATTTAACGTATGCCTTATCATAATTGCTTGAATTCATGCATAATCATGACATACATGATGATCAAAATACTATTTTCATGCTATATAACATGAGTTGGATCTTGACGATGAAATGTACATCTATGATGATGGCTTGGGTTATCCCTGAAAATGAACGGGACATCGAAAATGTGGAAATAGTAGGGGATGATGTGCCCCTTGGGTTGAAAGTCCCTAAACCCTGATGCTAGCTAGGGATACCTTATCAATGGCTCGAGTGGATACATGGGTCATGAATTTGGCTCCCACTGATGAGGTCGAGTTGAGAAGAGGCGGGTCTAACCTGCTTAAGGGCTGAGGTGCAAATAGGAACTGGTCTGACCCGTCGGCGAGGAGAAGCACAAACAAGGTTGTAAGTGCTATGGTTTATGCTCCTTTAATTGTCAAATTTTGTAGTGCCAAAACCTCAATCTGTGTCTTGTGTAGCACATTGATATATATATATATATATATATATATATATATATATATATATATATATATATATGTTTAAAGCAATGCATCATATGTACAAGGATAATGCTTCAAGTCAAGAACAAAGATCTGCCTCAAGAACTACAAGATCAAGTACATTGTCCTCTTCTGAAAGCTTCAAAGTTCTAAAGCTGCATCGAAAGATGAGATCTTGTTTAAGAGTCAAGGTGAAGTACAACTCAAGAACTATGAATTCAAGCTTCCAAAAATCTCAAGTTCAAGCTTCATTAAGTGTCGAGATCTCAAGCTTCATGAACGTCAAAGATCATCCATCATCTGAAGAAAAGAAGGTTCAATGTTCATACTTTATGTTTAAGGTATGAAAGACCATAGATTGACCTCAGGGTAGGTCATTTCGGATACATAAGTCAATTGCTTATTTTATAAGTGTTTAAGTCTATTCTTACACAAGTCCTGGACTCTATTTGACTAGTCCTAGCACTAGCTTGACCAGTCTAAGAAATTCCATGACCAGTCCTAAGTTGGTACAAATTTTTAGAATTTTTTGTTAAGCCATGACCAGTCCTGGAGTCTGCTCGACCAGTTGTGTGAACAGTGCACGACTCGTTCACGACCAGTCCAGCAGCTACGATTCAAACTCCAGCAATTATTCCTGATTCCTCACGACCAGTCGTGGAGGCCTCACGACCGGTCGTAAAGGACCTACGACCAGTTGTGGAACAGTTTTATCCGATCGCGCTCAAAATTTTAAAAATCAATTCGTCCTACGACTAGTTGTAGTGTCCACAGGACCAGTCGTAGATGTGATTTCTGCAACTATAAATAGAGAACGATTTTCAGAGTTTGATATCCAATTCAAGTAAAATCAAGGCATCACTCTGAGGGATAAGTTTGTAATCTTCTTAAGCTAGACTGTACATATTTAATTTTCTCTTTTTATTAGCTTTTTATATTTGATTTTGTTTTTGCATTCTAATCTGATTTGAAAGAGGAATTGTGATATTCCACTTCTTGGAATCAAAATCAAATAGAGCTAGCCCAACTTGATTTAATTTAAAATCAATTAGAACCTAGAACCATTTCAAAGTGAGTATTGGATATTAAACTTCTATTCGAACTTCTACTCCATCTTGGTTCTTTCGGGCTGCAACAAATGGAGAAATCCAGGTATTTTACATTATTATAATTTCCATTGTGTTGGTTTCTTTTGAGATTAAGTCAGAAAAATCTCATTCTTTTTGGTTATCTAAGGAGAGCCAAAAAACTCAGAGAGTATGGTTTTTGAATTGTGTAAGCCCACTTGAAAGACATAATTGTGAGGGTTTTCGGTGAACCTGAGAAAAACCTATTTTCATAGTGAATGCTAATATCCACTGTGTGAGGATATTAGGAGTGGAGTAGCTGTGTAGCTGTTGTTGAACAGTTGGTGTACACACAGGCGAACCACTATAATTCTTTGTGTTTGGATGTGTGGTTTAATTTCTATATCTTTTATCATTCAATATTGTGGAATGTATTTGTGGATGTGAATGTTGTAATCTTTTACATTTTAATCATTGTGGGGAACGTTGTAATAATTTAGATTTCATTTCCTTGCTATTTATTTATTTATTCCTTTGTATCAAGTTTGAGTTTTTGATACAAAGACCTTTCTAGGAATTAGGTTATCCTACCATAAAGCTTGGTTTTTGGTGTAAGGTTGTCCTTAGAACAACATTTGTATCAATCTTTCAATACTCATACATTTGAGGTTGCTTTACATTTCAGTATTGTGAATTGATTAAAGTGTTATCTTTTCTTCAATTTTTTAATTTCCGTTGTTCTCATTTTAATTTGGCATAGTCCTATTCACCCCAACCACCCCCCCTTAGGACATATATCTTGGCCTTTTCAAGTGGTATTAGAGCCTAATAGCTCATTCTAATTGTTATATTTTTGGATTTATTTCCTAAGCTAATCAATCTAAGCTATTTATAAGATTTCAAATTTTAATAGCCTTTCAGTCACTAGGCCTCGACCATTTGATGACTCCAATTATGCCTATTGGAAAGCCAGGATGAGAATTTTCTTAAAATCCATGGATGAGAGCGTGTGGCAAGCAACAGTGACCGAATGGACCCCTCCTACCACTGAAGTGACTGGTATCGATGGATCAAAATCTATGAGAATAACACTTTATTTCTCATGGACCACTCTTCAGAAAAATGAGAGTAGTGCCAATGCAAAAGCACTAAATGCAATTACTTGCACACCATCACTGGATGAATTCAAAAGAATTATATCCTATGATATTGTAAAGCAAGCTTAGGATATTTTAGAAATGACACACGAGGGTACATCAATTGTCAAGAAATCTAAAGTCCAAAAATCCTCACAACCAAATTTGAGGAAATACATATTGAGGAAAATGAAATGTTCATGGACTTTTATACAAGATTAAATGACATTATGAACTCTATGTGGGGTCTTGGAGTTAAAATCCCAGAAAGTAAAGTGTGTGTAAAGATACTATGCTCACTACCTGAACGGTTCAATTTTAAGGTAACTACGATCCAGGAACTTCATCATACAGGTAATATGAGGGTAGAAGAATTAGTTGGCTCTTTATAGGCTTATGAGTTAACTTTTAAAGCTCCTAAAGGTAAATTTATGGCCCTCAAATCTTTTAAAAATGTTTTTCAAGAAAATAGTAGTAATTCTGATTTAGAAAATTCTGAAGATGATATAGCCCTTTTAACTAAAAGTTTTACAAAATTTTCAAAAGTAAAAAGAGGGTTGATTTTTAAAAATCTAATGATAAGAAAAGATCCAAATCTAAAACCTGTAAATCTTTAAAAGATAGTCAATGTTACAACTGCAATGAATATGGGCATCTAGCAAACAAGTGTCCTAAAAAGGACAAACCTAAAAAGAAAGGAATGTTGGCTACTTGGGATGAATCCATTGACTCTGAAGCCTGTAAGTGTTATGGTCTCATGCTCCTTTGGTTGTGCCAAAACTCTATTTGTGTCTTGTGTTTGTATGTTGTTATATATGTTCCAAACACTGCTTCACAAGTGCTTCAAGTTAAGTATAATGATCGACTTCAAGCCAAGTCAAGCCATGTATTGTAAACATCAATGTTTAGAGCTACATCAATAAAGAGTTTAAGACTTAAGTACATTTCAAGACTCAAGAGCAACTCAAGTTGAAGTTTGATGTTAAGTTATCGAACATCTCAAGATCAAGCTACATCAAGTAGAGATCTCAAGCTTTGTAAAGTTCAAAGGTCAACAATCATTTGATAAATGGAGTTTCAATGTCCATACTTCATGTCCTAAGTATGATTGACCTTAGATTGACTTTAAGGTAGGTCATTTCGTATACATAATTCAAACTGTATGTATATATGAATTTGGTCTGTTCTAAGACTAGTCCTGGACCTTGTTCGACTAGTTCTAGCACTGGTTCGACCAGTCTAAGAAATTTCATGATCAGTCCTAAGTTGTTGAAGATTTTTAAAATTTTTTGGTAAGTCCACGACCAGTCATGGAGGTCCTTCGACCGATCGTAGGTGTGTTCACGACTCGAACTTCGACAAGTCGTGAGTCCTCGACTCAAACTACAGCGACCAACTCATGATGCCTACGACCAGTCCTAGGTCATCTACGACCGATCGTAGGTGGTCCACGACCAGTCGTAAACACCCCACGACTAGTCGTAGAACGGTTTTCAAAGATCGCGCTTAAAAATTTAAAATGTCGTTGAAACTACGACCAATCGAAGTTTCCCTAAGACCAGTCATAGATGTGATTTCTGCTTCTATAAATTAAGCACGGATCTTAAAATTTCATAAATCAATTCAAAGAAATTCAAGGCTCCACTCTGAAATAAGTTAGTGTTCATTTTAAGCTACTTTGTGCATAATTAATATTTCCTTTTGTTAGCTTATTTTTATTTGATTTTGATCTACATTCCAATCTGATTAGAAAAGGGGAAATTCTGTAATTCCTTCTTCTTGGAATCAAAATCAAATAGAGCTAGCCCATTTGATTTAATTTAAAATCAATTAGAACTTAAAATCATTTTAAGTGAGTATTGGACATTGAACGTTGATTCGAACTTTTACTCCGATTGGTTCTTCCGGTCTACTACGAAAGGAGAAATCCAGGTATTTTACGTTTATGTAAAATTTCCATTCTTTTAGTTTTTGTTTGAGATTCGCCAGAAAAATCTCATTGTGTGGTTATCTGAGGAGAGCCAAAAAACTCAGAAAGTGTAAGTTTTTGGATTGTCTAAGGCCAAGTTAAAAAGACACAATTGTGAAGGTTTTAGGTGAACCTGTGAAACTTATTTGTTAGTGAACGCTAATATCCCCTGTGTGAGGATATTAGGAGTGGAGTAGCAGTCTGTGTGGCTGTTGTGAAACAGTTGGTGTACACACAGGCGAACCACTATAATTCTTTGTCTTGTCATTTGAATGCTTGCTTAAGTTTTATATCTTTTATCATTCAAGTTTGTGGGATGTATGTGTGGATGTGAATGTTGTAAAATTTACATTTCAAGTAAGTGTGTGGAATGTTGTAATAATTTAGATTTAAATTCCTACAATTTATTGTAATTCCTTGCTATTTATTTATTTCTCTTCAGATTGAGTTTTTGATATAAAGGACGTTCTAGAAATAAGGTTATCCTACCATAAACCCTTGATTTTTATGGTGTAAGGTTGTCCTTAGAACTGAATTTGTATCAACCTCTCAATACTTGTTTATTGAGGTTGATTTTATTTCAGCATTGTGAATTGATTTATTTTATTTGGCTATCTCTTTATTTTATTCCACTGTTATAATTATAATTTGGCATAGTCCTATTCATCCCCCCTCCCCTCTGAGACATATTGCTTGGCCGTTTCAAGTGGTATCTGAGCCTAATAGCTCGCTCTTATTGCTTTTTATTTGGATTTATTTCCTGAGCTAATAATCTAAGCTATATAAAAGATGCCAAATTTTGATAGCCTATCAGTCACTAGGCCTCCACCATTTGATGGCTCCAACTATGCTTATTGGAAAGCTAGGATGAGGATCTTCCTCAAATCAATGGATGAGAATGTGTGGCAAGCCACAGTGACTGAATAGAACCCACCTACCACTGAAGTGACTGGAATCGATGGTTCAAAATCTATGAGAGTAACTCCTTATTTCTCTTGGACCACCCTTTAGAAAAATGAGAGTAGTGCCAATGCAAAAGCACTAAATGCAATCACTTACGCACTATCACTGGATGAGTTCAAAAGAATCATATCTTGTGATACTGCAAAGCAAGCTTGGGATATTTTAGAAATGACACACGAGGGTACTTCAATTGCCAAGAAATCTAAAGTTTAACTCCTCACAACCAAATTTAAAAAAATTCATATGGAGGAGAATGAAATGTTTATGGACTTTTATACAAGATTAAATGACATTGTAAACTTTATGTAGAGTCTTGGCGATAAAATCTCAGAAAGTAAAGTGTGTGCAAAGATACTACGCTCACTTCCTGAACGGTTCAACTCTAAGGTAACTGCGATCCAGGAACTTCGTGATACAGACAATATGAGAGTAGAAGAACTAGTTGGTTCTTTATAAACCTATGAGTTAAACTTTAAAGCTCCTAAAGGCAAATCTATTGCCCTTAAATCTTCTAAATGTATTTCTCAAGATTCTAATTTAGAAAATTCTGAAGATGATATGGCTCTTCTTGCTAAAATTTTTTACAAGATTTTCAAAAGTAAAAAAAAAGGTTGATTTTCAAAAATCTAATGATAAGAGATCGAAATCTAAACCTCGAAAATCATTAGAAGATAGTCAATGTTACATCTGCCAAGAATATGGGCATTTAGCAAACAAGTGTCTCAAAAAGGGCAAACCTAAAAGGAAAGGAATGTTGGCTACTTGGGATGAATCTTCTGACTCTGAAGCTACTTCTGAATCAGAAGATTCTGAAACCGAGTCAAGTAATGATAAGGCTCTTATGACTCTAACCAAGTTCACTTTTTCAGATCATGATGATTCAACTAGTGAAGAAAATCTGAATAGTGATCATGATAATGAAGAAGATCTTCAAGATGCTTACAATGCCCTATACAAGGAAAGTTGTAAAATTGCAGTAAAATTAAAACTTCAGAAAGAAAAGTTTTCGAAGCTTAAGGAAAATTTCAATTCTCTTGTTTGAGAAAAATCCCTCATTTTAGATAGTTTTGAAAAATCAAAATGTGATTTGGATTTCAAAACTTCCTTGATTGAAAATCTAAAATCTGAAAATGAGAAACTTAAATCTGAAGTAACTTCTCTTCTGAGTTTAAAGGACACATGGAGATATGCCCAAGGTGATCCAAAATTAGAAAAACTATTATTTGGATCAAGAAAATGTGGCGATCGATCCGGGTTGGGATATGTCACGCCCCAGACTCGGTAACCGGATTCACAAGGAACCCGATGGCCGGTTCTGGCCGCAACAGCCTCCGTAGTACCCCATTCTCGGCTCCTGAAGCAGGTTCCGATCCTGATATCCTACAAGGAGGATTTCCATAACAATATAACCATTTCCAATACGAGCATACCCAAGATCATAACAAGTAAATCTGAGAATAAAAAAAGGCACATATCACAAAATCCACTCTGAATTTGAACTTTTACAAGTTACATAAGGTCCAAAAGGACATACATAAGATAATAGAAGAAAGAAAGGAAGGATGCAATACTGGGTCCTCAAGCTCAGCTCTAATCCAAACTCTGCCACTGCGACACCTGCCTAGGATCTCCTGCACGCATCAATCGTGCATAAGCTTATAGAAGCTTAGAGGGTGGTGTAAGTGTGTGATAATAGTGCACAGAAGAATAATAGGAGATACAAGAAGGAGACATGCTCAATGAGAATATCACTAGCCTTACCAAGGCTTATCATGAATATGATGCAATGAGTACTGGACGCCATACCAAGGCAATGCATGAAGGGGCTTACATAACCAATACAAATGTGATGCAAGTAGTGCTAGTGCTCATAACCAAACCGTATGTCAAGTATATTTCCAATCATAAGGAAATCACCGGGGTCCATTACATTGCTGGATGACTGCCGCTCTACAGACCCCGCACAGTCAAACGAGCGTAAGAGACCTCACTACCCGCTTGTGGACAACCAATCACCAGCAAGGCTTGACGGTAGCGGACCCATTCACAAGCTGGTCAGACTCAGCCTAGCAATGCCCTCTTACATCAGGCGAGTAAGGCCACACCCTTATCCAACCGACTACACGACAGTGGGAGTCGTGGCCTAATGGTATAAGGCCCTCGTGCGCTCATATATTCCACCCGGTCACGGCGTTGGAGCAGATCCTTGGTACCATGGAAGTTTTGAAAATTTCACCCATGGGCATCCTATGCACCCAGTATGCTCAAGTAACATTTCCGGTGTCCAAAGATGGCCATCCACGATGTATCTGTGGAGGCTACAACCCTGATGAAGTAAGAGTGATAATGCTCATATATTATGCAATGCCAAATGCATGAATCACATAATCAACTATGCATCAATTCCAAGCATCCAACATGCTCAAGAGGGAATATTACGTCCCTCGGGAAAACAGCATGCAATGCCCAATGGCACAATCATAACCACACACACAGTGTCATCCAAGCATACAATGATGCACATGGGCCATGAAGATGGGTCTAGGCGCATTATGCGGCGATATACAAAGTAAATTACATTCCTCCTATCCAAGAAGGAATCAAGACTAGGTACTTAGACAATATCCATAAGGAATCCCACCTCTAGTGGGGGCCATTTACCTGGGGTAGCCCATAAGACTAAGCATACAACTACGGGTCTAAGTAATATAGAAAATGAGCCTAGCAACTGTCTAAGATAAGTATCCAATCACTTTTAAATACAATCAGACCTAGAGGGGTCCATAATGGGGACATTTAACCACCATTCCCAAAAGGCATATCTACCATGAATTATATGAATAAAAGGCCCAAGGCCTACATTTAAGATAAAAATAAAAGTAACCACATACATATATTCCTCATAATAGGCCATAAAAAGATATAATACCACTTTTAACAACATAGCTCTAAGAGGGGAATTAAGGCCCAAGGCCCAATTCCCAATGGCCATAGAATCCATGCATTAAGTTGGACTTGGTGGGCAGCCCACGTACACAATATACGGCCCAAAAATAGGTTTAATTTTGGATGAAATGGGCCCCACTACATCAGCCCAATAATTAGCAATTTAAGTAGGCAACCGAGGGCCCAATACTATCCTTACCTCAGCCCACAAGTCTATCAAAATGGTGGAAGTCGGCCCAATGTATGGTTGGGCCAAGCTGGGATGTCCCTGCCCAATCTGGGCTCACTGGATGTCCCAAAATTCTGATCTTAAGATGGTGGTCCTCATAAGATTACTAAAAGTGACCCAAAAGAATGCACTGATTAAGCCCAAGGATTATAAGAGAGCATAAGCATGTAACATAAGGCTTGGACGGCCTGGACCAAACATGCATTAAGGTAGGTTCCACATACATGCACATTAAGCCTTAAATAAATAGCCTAAGGTCTATGGTGGGCCTTTAACCACCCATAGAGAAACCTATGAGCTTACCTTAGGATCACCCAGGAGGACATCCAACCTCAACTGGTTTCCAAGAGGTAGCTCACCACTACCCATATAATGAAAGATCTAAGGCCTAAGCAATGTGTGGACTAGTAGGCCATACACCAAGCCCAACTCATAAGCCATATAGTGGGCCCTCAAGTAAGGTTTGGGCCCAACCACAAAGGTCATAATTCCATATATTGTGGTGGGCTTCATGGGCAGCCCCGTAATTCATTTACATGGGCAAGTTTCACATTTAACACAAGTGAGTTGGGCCTCACTTTTGGCCTAAGTACAGGGTCAGTTTAATGGGCAGCCAAGGGCCTGACTTCTTGTGTATCATTGCCCCTAAGCCCCTCACAATAGATAGGAGAGTATAGGCTCAAGATCAATGGGCCTATCCAAAAGAACCGAGTCCACAAGGCCTACTTGTTAACACAAACATGCATATACTATATCACATAATGGGCCCTAAAGAAATGGCCCAAAACAAAAGTCATCCAATTCATACATTATGGTGGGCTTGAGGGCAGCCCATAAACCCAAGAATACACATAGGGAAGGCCTATACTGACAGTGTGGGCCTTGCCACATTAGCCCAAAGACTTAACAAGGCCCTCCACAATATACATTTATGTGGGCCCCGTAAGTCAGCCCATAATTAAGCATTTCATGAGGGCATCACGGCTAATAAATACACACGGTCAGCCTGTAGACAGCCCGTTGGGCCTGTGAGACAATAAGGTCAGGCCCTGCACGATCTTGGGCTCAAGAAATAGGTTTCCAGCCCATTGGGCCTATAAACTACCAAAAATCTGGTTAAGGCTAACCCCCAACATCACCACAAAGGTGGCCCTTAAGAGGAACTAATTATGCCCAAAAATGTTTAAGAAAATAAGGCAAGGAGTGTGTGCAATACTCCCTTAAATCTGGTGGGCCACAACAGCTCCAAAACAATCAACTATGGAGCAAATTTGGGCCCCTTACTGGAATTTTAGCCCACCCACTTCCTGGGCCTGCTGGAATCCAGAAATTTATGTAATTCAGATGGGTTACTAGCCCGTGGTGACCCACACATATCACAGTGGGTCCCACCGGATGAGAGGGGAATGCACAACACATATTAGAAGTGGGTCATGCCGCTGGAATACAGGCCCAGCAACAGCCCACGGTAGGGGCGTCCCGTGATGGGTAGTCCTACGGGCCTGAGTATCTGGCCCAAAACTGACCCAAGTTTGTAGGCCACACCACGATCAGTACAGGGGCCCGATGGCCATAAAAATTTACAAGATGGTCCTCCCATAGGTGGACCACGAATCCTCAAAATTTTGTGATTTTTAGACGGTCAGAAGTATTTTAATTAATTTAAATAAAACAGACCATCAAGAAAATCTGGTGAATCGGGACACCTGAACGTGGTGAGCCATTCCAGCACTTGCCACGGTGTGCACAGGGCTCCATTGGCCCCAAAAATTTGTAGGTGAGTCCCACCATGGGTGGACCACCTCCATATAAATTTTCATGATTTTAGGATACTCAAAAGTATTTAAATTAATTTAAAGAATACAATCTATCTAAGGTGAAATATTGCTGGAATATAACTGTCCTGAATTTGGGCCATCCAATGGGTGGGTTTTGGGCCTCCAAAATTCCTGAAATTTGGACCCAAGGTCCCTCATCAAGCCTAAAACAAGGTGGGATCCAGAAATATGGCCCACCTTCTTAGAAATTATTTTTTTAATATTATTTTTATGGGACTATGCTGCTGGACTGCACAGCAGAAATTTCTGGCAGTCCAGTATGTTGGCCCACCCTTTTGGATGCCCAAATAGGATTCCTTGGCCCTGAAATTTTGTGGATAGGTCCAAACATGGGTGGGACACCTCCCTACAAAAATTTAGGATTTTCGGGGTAGTAAAAATATTTTATTTAACTCATACAATTTATGGACAGCAAGGTCCAGATTTTTATTTTCCTGCTACAGCAATGTTGCTGTCCCTGACTTTAGCACCCCATTTGAGTGGGCCCAGGTCTATATAAATTTTAAAAAAATGCAAGGACAACCTTCCTATACAAGTATAAAGTAAGGTGGGGTCCACAAAGGTGGCCCACCATTTAAAAATCAGGCTGATATTTATGATTGTCCAGCAAACAGTGTGGCTGGACAGTCCAGAAAAATCTGGACCGTCCACCCTCCTTGGCCCACCCTTTTGGGTGATCAAATAGGGACATTTGAAGCTGAGGTTTAGCATACTTTTAGGTGGGGTCCATACCTCAAAGAGAAGTCTAAGAAATCAGGAAAAAGGAGACCACAAACAAGGCCTACAACACATACATTACAGCATAAAAAAATTCCAGCAATCTGGACAGCAACATGTTGGTGTCTAGATCAGCCCAAAAATTTAATAAATGGGAAATAAATCATAGATTCCACAAGGTGGGGTCCACCCTGATGTGTCACACAACTCCCAAACCTAGCACCTCCCCAAGAAAATTCATAAAATCAGGCCCAAAGGCTTTCCAAATCAAGCAGCAAAACTAGGCAGCACAGTTGGGCCTGGGTGTCCAACAACTTGGGCCTGGATGTCCCAAAATTTAAAAATTCTTGTTGCATGGCACATCAGGTGGGCCACATAATCATTACATTCAAACCATAGAAAGGGGAGAAGAGAAGAAGAAATGAAATCTTATCAAGATGGGGTCCATGGTGAATGGCCCCATCAAGATCACATGCATGCAAGTGATGGCTAAAAAAAACTTATCCATGGAGTGGGGGACCTTCACCATTGATGTGGTGAGTCCTACACTCTCCATATGAAGCAATAAAAGATCTATGAAAATAAGAACCATACAATCTATCTTACATGCTCACCCACTTGTTGGATTTACAAGATTCTTCAACCACCATGCTCCTTAAGCTTCAAGGAAGGAGGTTCAATGGTGATGATGGATCTTTGATGGTTAGATCTAGGGGGAAAGAAGAGGAAAGATGGCTGGAAAAGTTCAGCAATGGAGGACATTAGAGAGCATTTGCAAAGAGGAGGAGAGAGAAATGAAGAAAGAGAGAGAGAGATGAGAGAGTTTCTAAGGTTGAAATGATTGCTTTCTTAGAAAAGATGAGTTTTGAAAAGAGAAAATAATCATTGCTCATGGGATAGGGTGGCTCATTATTGCCTAGAGAAGCTAATCTCATCATGGTTTTCTTGAGAAAAGAAGCCATCATTGCTAGGCTAAAGGTGTCTTACATGGGGAATAGTGCACATGGGGAAATGTGCAATCAGGTGGGTCCCACCAAAAATGTAATTAACGGTCCAAATAATGCGCGGCCCATAACTTTTGATGGACACGCTGGATTTACGCATGAGACACGACGCTGGAACCGCGGCGACGATGCGGTCGCAATGGCATAAGTCTTGGGTCAATCCGAGTCGGGTCTACGTGACCAAACTCAAGAGTGACCGCAATCACTATCCGAAGGTCGCGGGTCGCCGAAATTTGACCGGTAGGACCGCGGGACCAAAATACACGAGATGCATACTCACACACACACATGTAAACATGTGAACTCGGGTTAGGTCTCACAGGATATGATAAGAATATACCTCCTAAACAAAAGAATACTCCTCCTAAGTTTGTGAAAGGAGAGACCTCAAACTTAAATAGAAAAAGTACTTATCAAGGTTTTTCTAAAAATACAAAAACTTTTTAAAAATATAAAAGCAGATATGTCAACTTTAAAAATCAGAACTGAAACCCACTTGCTGAAAAGATAGTTGACTTACTCAAGGAGCTCTTAAAATCTAACTCAGTAGGTCATTCTTACAACAATAGACAAAAGAAGACCAACAATACTCCCAAACCCAAAACAATTCTGAAATGGGTTCTTAAAGTTGCCTGCTTGGTTGCCCACACTGCTTTTAAAGCAACGAGCCATTCAAAGTGGTACCTTGATAGTGGATGTTCCAGGCATATGACAAGCGACAAGGCTTTATTCACCGATCTAAAAGATATGACTGATGGATTAGTCACATTTGGTGATGGCAGCAACTGCAAGATTATTGGCCAAGGTACGGTTCAACTCTATAACCTCCCCGTATTTAAGAAATTTTTTTTTTGTTGAGGGGCTAAAACATAACCTGTTAAGCATATGTCAAATATGCGATAACAACCATAGTGTGAAATTTTCCAATTAAGGTTGTAAAATAATAAACAAAAAGGGTTCTGTTATATTAACTGGTCGCAGAACTTCTGAAAATTGCTATATTGTAAGCGATGGTAGCTCATCTAATCAATAGTTCTACATGGTCCATATCAATGAGACTGAATTATGACATAAACGCCTTGGACATGTACACTACCGTAATCTATATAGATTGAGTAAAAGAGAACTAATAAGAGGTCTACTTAAAATATAGAAAGTAGACAAAATATGTGGCGAATGCCAGATTGACAAATAAACAAGGAGCTCTAACAAAAAAGTGAACTCCAATGCTACATTAAGACCACTCGAGCTTCTCCACATGGACCTTATAGGACCTACTAGGACAGAAAGTCGAGGAGGCAAAAAATATATACTAGTAATCGTGGATGATTTTACCAGATTCACTTGGGTAGCCTTCTTAAGGGATAAATCAGAAACCCTTGATGAAGTAAAAAAGATTCTCAAACGGATTCAAACTAAAAAAGGCTCACAAGTTTGTAAGATCCGTAGTGATCATGGATCTAAATTTGAGAATAGCAGTTTTGAAAAATTCTATATCGATCAGGGAATATCACATGAATTCTCTGCGCCCAAAACACCGCAACAAAATGGGATTGTGGAAAGGAAAATTAGAGTGCTTCAAGAAATAGGAAACGTAATGTTGAATAGTATGAAGCTCCCTAGAAATCTTTAGGCTGAAACCGTAAATATTGCATGTTATATTATCAACCGAGTGTATACATGTAAGTCTGATAATAAAACTGCTTATGAACTTTGGCTTGATAAGAAGCCCACTGTCAAATACTTTCGAGTTTTTGGCAGCAAGTACTATATTTTACGTGACCGTGAAAATTTGGAAAAGTTTGAACTAAGAGTGATGAAGGGATCTTTTTAGGATACTCTTTAAACAGTCGTGCATATCGTGTACTGAACAAGAGGACTGGTGTGATTCAAGAGTCCATTAATGTGGTCATTGATGATCAATTGAATACACCTGCCCCTAGTTCAGATAATGATGAAGTTCTTTTTATTGACAAACCAAAAAATTCATCAAATCAAGTTAATTCTGAATTAAGAACTGTTAAAGATCATCCAATTACTCAGATTCTTGAAAACCCTCTCACTGGTGTATGGACTCGTAGACAATTAGAAGACATATGTAATTATGTATGCTTTACATCCCAAATTGAACCGGCTAATGTAAAAGAAGCTCTTTCTGATGAAAACTGGATAGTTGCCATGTAGGAAGAACTTAATCAATTTGTTCATAATGATGTCTGGTATCTCATTCCTAGACCTAAAGATAAACACATTATCGGAAGAAAGTGAATTTTTAAAAATAAGTCTGATGAACTTGGAAATATAATTCGAAACAAGGCAAGACTGGTTATACAAAGGTACACTCAAATTGAAGGCATTGATTACGATGAAACTTTTGCCCTAGTTGCTCGCCTTAAATCAATCAGACTTTTTTATCCATTGCATGCTATAGAAAATTTAAGATTTATCAAATGGATGTAAAGAGTGCATTTTTGAATGACGATTTACATAAAGAAGTATATGTTGAACAACCTACAGGGTTTAAAGACCCTAAGTTAACTGATCATGTATACCGTCTTAAAAAGGCTCTCTATAGTCTAATACAAGCTCCCAGGGCATGGTATGTGTGAGACCTGTCCCGAGTTCGCATGTGTGCATGTGTGTGTGTGAGTATGCATCTCATGTATTTTAGTCCCGTGGTCTTACCGGTCAAATTTCAGTGACCCGTGACCTTTGGATAGTGATTACGGTCACCCTTGAGTTTGGTCACATAGACCCGACTCGGATTGACCCAAGACCTATGCCATTACGACCGCATCGTCGCCACGGTTCTAGCGCCGCATCTCATGCGTAAATCCGGCATGTCCATCAAAAGTTATGGGCCGCGCATTATTTGGACCGTTGATTGCATTTTTGGTGGGACCCACCTGATTACACATTTCCCCATGTGCACTATTCCCCATGTAAGCCACCTTTAGCCTAGCAATGATGGCTTCTTTTCTCAAGAAAACCATGATGAGATTAGCTTCTCTAGGCAATGATGAGTCACCCTATCCCATGAGCAATGATTATTTTCTCTTTTCAAAAACTCATCTTTTTCAAAGAAAGTAATCATTTCAACTTTAGAAACTCTCTCATCTCCCTCTCTCTTTCTTCATTTCTCTCTTCTCCTCTTTGCAAATGTCCTCCAATGTCCTCCATTGTTGAACTTTTCTAGCCCTCTTTCCTCTTCTTTCCCCCTAGATCTAACCATCAAAGATCCATCATCACCATTGAACCTCCTTCCTTGAAGCTTAAGGAGCATGGTGGTTGAAGAATCTTGTAAATCCAACAAGTGGGTGAGCATGTAAGATAGATTGTATGGTTCTTATTTTCATAGATCTTTTGTTGCTTCATATGGAGAGTGTAGGACTCACCACATCAATGGTGAAGGTCCACCACTCCATGGATAAGTTTTTTTTAGCCATCACTTGCATGCATGTGATCTTGATGGGGCCATTCACCATGGACCCCATCTTCATGAGATTTCATTTCTTCTTCTCTTCTCCCCTTTCTTTGGTTTGGATGTAATGATTATGTGGCCCACCTGATGTGCCATTCAACCAGAATTTTTAAATTTTTGGGACATCTAGGCCCAAGTTGTTGGACACCCAGGCCTAACTGTGCTAGCTAGTTTTGCTGCTTGATTTGGAAAGCCTTTGGGCCTGATTTTATGCATTTTCTTGGAGAGGGGCTGGGCCTAGGAGTTGTGTGACACATCAGGGTAGACCCCACCTTGTGGAATCTATGATTTATTTCCCATTTATTAATTTTTTTGGGCTGATCTAGACAGCAACATGTTGCTGTCCAGATTGCTGGAATTTTTTTTTATGCTGTAATGTATAGGTTGTAGGCCTTGTTTGTGGTCTCCTTTTTCCTGATTTCTTAGACTTCTCTTTGAGGTGTGGACCCCACCTAAAAGTATGCTAAACCTCACCTTCAAATGTCCCTATTTGATCACCCAAAAGGGTGGGCCAAGGAGGGTGGACGGTCCAGATTTTTCTGGACTGTCCAGCCACACTGTTTGCTGGAAAATCATAAATATCAGCCTGATTTTAAAATGGTGGGCCACCTTTGTGGACCCCAACTTACTGTATACTTGTATAGGAAGGTTGGCGTTACATTTTTCCAAATTTATATAGACCTGGGCCCGCTCAAATGGGGTGCTAAAGTCAGGGACAGCAGCATTGCTGCAGCAGGAAAATAAAAATCTGGACCTTGCTGTCCATAAATTGCATGAGTTAAATAAAATATTTTTACTATCCCAAAAATCCTAAATTTTTGTAGGGAGGTGTCCCACCCATGGTAGGACCTATCCACACAATTTCAGGGTTAAGGAATCCTATTTGGGCATCCAAAAGGGTGGGCCAACTTACTGGACTGCCAGAAATTTCTGCTGTGCAGTCCAGCAGCATAGTCCCATAAAAATAATATTTAAAAAAATTTCTAAGAAGGTGGGCTGTATTTCTAGATCCCACCTTGTTTTAGGCTTGATGAGGGACCTTGGGTCCAAATTTCAGGAATTTTAGAGGCCTAGAACCCACCCATTGGATGGCCCAAATTCAGGACAGTTATATTCCAGCAATATTTCACCCTAAATAGATTGTATTCTTTAAATTAATTTAAATACTTATGAGTATCCTAAAATTATGAAAATTTACAAGGAGGTGTTACACCCATAGTGGGACTCACCAAAAATTACAAATTTTTGGGGCCAATAGAGCCCCGTGCACATCGTGTAAAGTGCTGGACTGGCTCACCACGTTCAGGTGTCCCGATTCACCATATTTTTCCTGATGGTCTGTTTTATTTAAATTAATTAAAATACTTTTGACCGTCCAAAAATGACAAAATTTTTAAGATTCGTGGTCCACCTATGGGAGGACTATCTTGTAAATTTTCGTGGCCATCGGGCCCCTGTACTGACCGTGGTGTGGCCTGCAAACTTGGGTCAGTTTTGGGCCAGATACTCAGGCCCGTAGGACTACCCACCATGGGACGCCCCTACCTTGGGCTGTTGCTGGGCCTGTATTCCAGCGGCATGGCCCACTTCTAATGTGTGTTGTGCATTCCCCTCTCATCCAGTGGGACCCACTATGATATGTGTGGGTCACCATGGGCTAGTAACCCATTTGAATTACATAAATTTCTGGATTCTAGCAGGCCTAGGAAGTGGGTGGGCTGGAATTCCAGTAAGGGGCCCAAATTTGCTCCATAGTTGATTGTTTTGGAGCTGTTGTGGCCCACCAGATTTGAGGGAGTATTGCACACACTCCTTGCCTCTTAGACATTTTTGCGCATAATTATTTCCTCTTAAGGCCCACCTTTGTGGTGATGTTGAGGGTTAGCCTTAACCAGATTTTTGGTAGTTTATAGGCCCAATGGGCTGGAAACCTATTTCTTGAGCCCAAGATCATGCAGGGCCTGACCTTATTGTTTCACGGGCCCAACGGGCCGTCTACAGGCTGACCGTGTGTATTTATTAGCCATGATGCCCTCAGGAAATGCTTAATTATGGGCTGACTTGCGGGGCCCACATAAATGTATAGTGTGGAGGGCCTTGCTAAGTCTTTGGGCTGATGTGGCAAGGTCCACACTGTCAGTATAGGCTTTGCCTATGTGTATTCTTGGGTTTATGGGCTGCCCTCAAGCCCACTATAATGTATGAATTGGATGACTTTTGTTTTGGGCCATTTCTTTAGGGCCCATTATGTGATATAGTATATGCATGTTTGTGTTAGCAAGTAGGCCTTATGGACTCAGTTCTTTTGGATAGGCCCATTGATCTTGAGCCTATACTCTCCTATCTATTGTGATGGGCTTAGGGGCAATGATACACAAGAAGTTGGGCCCTTGGCTGCCCACTAAACTGACCCTGTACTTAGGCCAAAAGTGAGGCCCAACTCACTTGTGTTAAATGTGAAACTTGCCCATGTAAATGAATTACTGGGCTGCCCATGAAGCCCACCACAATATGTGGAATTATGAACTTTGTGGTTGGGCCCAAACCTTACTTGAGGGCCCACTATATGGCCTATGAGTTGGGCTTGGTGTATGGCCTACTAGTCCACACATTGCTTAGGCCTTAGATCTTTCATTATATGGGCAGTGGCGAGCTACCTCTTGGAAACCAGTTGAGGTTGGATGTCCTCCTGGGTGATCCTAAGGTAAGCTCATAGGTTTCTCTATGGGTGGTTAAAGGCCCACCATAGACCTTAGGCCATTTATTTAAGGCTCGATGTGCATGTATGTGGAACCTACCTTAATGCATGTTTGGTCCAGGCCGTCCAAGCCTTGGATCGCCCGATTGTGGAAGCACTCTCTGCCTTAGGTTGCTGCTGGACTCACAATCCAGTAGCAGGCCCACTTGATCTTTTCATGATATATACACACTCTCCATCTGGTGGGGTCCCCCAGTGAGTATAGTTGGCCTTCATGAGATTATTTCCACATACTCAACTAATTTCTGGACCTTAGCAGGCCCAGGAAGTCAAACGGGCCAAAAGTTTATCAAAGGGCCTTCGATGTACAATTTTATGGTTACAACTTTATTTGGCTGTGGGGCTCACCATATTGAGAACTTGTGTACGTGTTACATGCTTATGCTTTTTTATAATCTTTGGGCTTAATCAGTGCATTCTTTTGGGTCACTTTTAGTGATCTTTTGAGGACCCCATCTTAAGATCAGAATTTTGGGACATCCAGTGAGCCCAGATTGGGTAGGGACATCCCAGCTTGGCCCAACCATACATTGGGCTGACTTCCACCATTTTGATGGACTTGTGGGCTGAGGTAAGGATAGTATTGGGCCCTCGGTTGCCTACTTAAATTGCTAGTTATTGGGCTAATGCAGTGGGGCCCATTTCATCCAAACTTAAACCTAATTTTTTGTGCCATATATTGTGTACGCGGGCTGCCCACCAAGTCCAACTTAATGCATGGATTCTATGGCCATTGGGAATTGAGCCTTGGGCCTTAATTCCCCTCTTAGAGACCATGTTGTTAAAAGTGGTATTATATCGTTTTATGGCCTATTATAAGGAATATATGTATGTGGTTACTTTTTATCCATATAGTTTATGGTTGATATGCCTTTTTGGGGAATGGTGGTTAAATGTCCTCATTATGGACCCCTTTAGGTCCGGTTGTATTTAAGAGTGATTGGATACTTATCTTAGACAGTTGCTAGGCTCATTTCTATATTACTTAGACCCGTAGTTGTATGCTTAGTCTTTTGGGCTACCTCAGGTAAATGGGCCCCCACCAGAGGTGGGATTCCTTATGGATATTGTTTAAGTACCTAGTCTTGGTTCCTTCTTAGATAGGAGGAATGTAATTTACTTTGTATATCACCGCATGATACACCTACACCCATCTTCATGGCCCATGTGCATCATTGTATGCTTAGATGACACTGTGTTTGTGGTTATGATTGTGCCATTGGGCATTGCATGCTGTCTTCCCGAGGGACGTAATATTCCCTCTTGAGCATATTGGATGCTTGGAATTGATGCATAGTTGATTGTGTGATTCATGCATCTGGCATTGTATAATATATGAGCATTATCACCCTTGCTTCATCAGGGTTGTAGCCTCCACAGATACATCGTGGATGGCCATGTTTGGACACCGAAAATGTTACTTGAGCATACCGGGTGCATAAGATGCCCATGGGTGAAATTCCTAAAACTTCCATGGTACCAAGGATCTGCTCCAGCACCGTGACCGGGTGGAATATATGAGCGTACGAGGGCCTTATACCATTAGGCCGCGACTCTCACTGTCGTGTAGTCAGTTGGATAGGGGTGTGGCTTTACTCGCCTGATGTAAGAGGGCATTGCTAGGCTGAGTCTGACCAGCTCGTGAATGGGTCCGCTACCGTCAGGCCTTGCTGGTGATTGGTTGTCCACAGGCGGGTAGTGAGGTCTCTTATGCTCGTTTGACTGTGCGGGGTCTGTAGAGCGGCAGTCATCCAGCAGTGTAATGGACCCCGGTGATTTTCTTATGATTGGAAATATACTTGACATACGGTTTAGTTATGAGCATTGGCATTACTTGCATCGCATTAGTATTGGTTATGTAAGCCCCTTCATGCATTGCCTTGGTATGGCGTCCAGTACTCATTGCATCATATTCATGATAAGCCTTGGTAAGGCTAGTGATATTCTCATTGAGCATGTCTCCTTCCTGTATCTCCTATTATTCTTTTGTGCACTATTATTACACATTTACACCACCCTTTAAGCTTCTATAAGCTCATGCATGATTGATGCGTGCAGGAGATCCTAGGCAGGTGTCACAGTGGCAGAGTTTGGATTAGAGCTGAGCTTGAGGACCCAGTATTGCATCCTTCCTTTCTTTCTTCTATTATCTTATGTATGTCCTTTTGAACCTTATGTAAACTTGTAAAAGTTTAAATTCATAGTCGATTTTATGATATGTGCTTTTTTTAATTCTCAGATTTACTTGTTATGATCTTGGGTATGCTCGTATTGGAAATGGTTATATTGTTATGGAAATCCTCCTTGTAGGATCCCAGGATCGGAACCTGCTTTAGCAGCCAAGAATGGGGTACTACGGAGGCTGTTGTGGCTAGAACCGGCCATCGGGTTCCTTGTGAATCCGGTTACCGAGTATGGGGTGTGACAGTATGAGAAATTGACTATGTTTTTACTCAATCATAATTTTCAAATGGATAGTGTCGATAAGACGCTTTTTGTTAAGAAACACATCAATGATATTTTAATGGTTCAGATCTATGTTGATGATATTATTTATGGATCAACTTGTACTAACATGACTATTGAGTTTGCAGATTTAATGAAATCTAAGTTCAAAATGAGCATGTTTGGGGAATTAAATTATTTCCTAGGGTTGTAAGTAAAACAACAACCTGATGAAATTTTTATTTCTCAAACCAATTATGTTTTAAACTTGATTAAAAGGTTCGGATTTGATAATGATAAGAATTTTGATACTCCCATGAGTACAACTTTAAGACTCTCAAAAGATCTACAGGTAAAGATGTAGATCTTAAATTATATCGTAGCATGATTGTCAGTTTACTTTATTTAACTGCTAGTAGACTTGATATTGCTTTTAGTGTTGGTATTTGCGCTAGATATCAGTCTAATCCTTAAGAATATCATTTAACTGTTGTTAAGCGAATTATGCGATACGTCGTAAGTTCTGCTAATTTGGGTCTTTGGTATTCATATGATACTAGTGCTCAGTTGGTTGGGTACTCAGATGCTGATTGGGCTGGTAATATAGATGACAAAAAATCAACCAGTGGTGGTTGTTTTTATATTGAAAATTACTTAATTTCTTGGTTTAACAAGAAGAAAAGTTCTATATCGCTTTCCACTACTGAGGCTGAATACATCGCAGCAAGAAATGCACATACTCAACTTGTTTGGATGAAACGTATGTTAAGCGATTATGGAATTGCACAGGACTCAATGGTTTTATATTGCGATAATTCCAGTGCAATAAATATTTCTAAAAATTCAATTCAGCGTTCACGTACTAAGCACATTGACATTAGATATCATTACATTCGTGAATTAGTGGAAGAAAAAATAATATCTGTGGAATACATTCCAATCGAGACTCAACTTGCTGACATATTTACTAAACCGCTCGACAAAAGCAGGTTCAATAAATTAAAGTTTAACCTCGGTATGTGCAATTTGTATTGAATATTCTTGCATAATTGTAACATATTGTATATATGTTTATGTATTTTTGTGGTTAAATTTTTAAATTCGCTGAAAAATACAATTTTTGGCCAGTACTCGACCAGTCATAATCATACACGACCGGTCGTGTATTTTCCAAGACCAGTCGTGGAGCACGATGAGCTCTTTAATTTAGGAAAATCTCTCTTCTTCCTCATTTTTACTTTTCTCTCCATCAAGTCGAGCTACGACTAGTTGAACCCTAGTGTTCGATTCATCTAGGTCAGAACATTTTGCTTGTCTTTCTTACAGATTCATGGTTTATTTTCTTCAATTTCTTCATTGGAGTAGTTGATTTCAAGTTTGCCTTGAGCTTTTTGGAGTCTTCTTCTCCATTTGCTGATCTAGAAAAACCCATCTCTACTTCTTTGAGATTTCTTATTTTTTTAAGAATATGGACTCTAGAGGGAAAAAGAAAAATATTAGAGGTCCCTCGTCATCCAGATCAACTCCTATTATAAGACGCCATCTTCGGTCTCCCGAAGATGAACCATCTTATATGCGTGATTTGCGTCTACATAATGTCATTGTGGAAAAAGTCATTGATTTAGATCACATCACTCGTTTTGGTCTCCTTCCTCTTCTCCAATCTGTAGGTTGGGATAACATCCTACGTTGGGGCGGGGCGGCATACCAATCCATTGCGCAGAGCATGTTTGCATGCATATCTGAATTTTCTACTGAACAATTAACTTTCTCTATTGCTACTAGAGAAGGGCCTTTTCCTGTTAATTGTCATTTAATTTCAGGCCTTATGGATATACCTGTTAATGATGATGGTGTTCCACCTAGCACTCTTGTTGAGAAAGTTTCTGAATCTGAAAAACGTATTTATACTAGGGCACTTTGTAACATGGATGCTCAATGGACTCAGAACGGGAATGCCCTCGCAACTAAATATTTGTTACCCAGATATAGAGTTTTGCATCGCATCTTTACTTTTAATCTGTATCCTCGTTCTGGTAACAAAACAGAACTGACTATATTTATGGTTCGTATCTTGTATTCTATCATCACTGGTGCAAATGTTTGTCTGCCCTCTTTGATATGTCATTTCATCATTCAGTTTCGTATTCATCCAGGTCATAGTGATCTTCCTTTTCTTACTTAATGATTGAGTTAGCTACTCATATGCTAGTTGTTATGCCTGTTGGAGAGGCTCCTATCCAACACCTCATTTTCAACAACTCTAACTTAAACAAAAGGAAGTTGTGATTGGTTGAGGGCCAACTAGACGTTAGAGAAGGTGGAGCAGTAGGTGTGAATGAAGATGAGGGTGATAATCTTCCTTCAGACGATGTTAATATGGATGATATATTTGATGAAATAGAATCTAATTCTGGAAATGATCCTAACTTTGTGCCATCTAGCTTTGATGAGAGATTGTGTTCTTTTGAGAAACAGGTGGCTGAAATATGTGTAATCCAAACTTCTCAATTTTCTTATATGCACAAGTATATGCAGCGCGTTACTAAGGGTTGCACAAAATTGATCCATCTATTCCTGCTCCTTCTTCAGGATCTGACTGAATGTTTTTATTTATTGGTCTGTAATAACTCATATACTATTTTGCTTTATCTCAATTTGTATGACTGTTTTTATTTATCTTTGGACCTGATTGGTTTTTAATATTTGGATGTATGGACTTTATTTCATCTCTTGCTTACTTTGCTCTCCTAATTATCATTCTTATCTTTTTGTTCTTCCTTTGTCATTTTGTGACAAAAAGGGGGAGAAGACTTTTTGAAGCTAATTGGTTATGTATTAAGGATGGTTATGGATTAAGGATTAAGTAGCATTTTTTATTTTGAATATCTATGTGTGCTACTTAGGGGAGTACTAAGTATAGAGGAGTATAGAGGAGACTTGCCTCTAAATGGATGTGTGTGCTACTTTATGATAACTGGTGCATGATTATTTGTTAATCATCTTGTGCTTCTCTTATTCTTTTTGAGAGTGTTTTATCACAAATTTGACAAAGGTGGAGATTGTAAGTGCTATGGTCTCATGCTCCTTTGGTTGTCAAATTTTGTTATGCCAAAACTCTATTTGTGTCTTGTGTTTGTATGTTGTTATATATGTTCCAGATACTGCTTCACAAGTGCTTCAAGTTAAGTACAATGATCGACTTCAAGCCCAGTCAAGCCATGTACTGTAAACATCAATGTTTAGAGTTACATCAATAAAGAGTACAAGACTCAAGTACATTTCAAGACTCAAGAGCAACTCAAGTTGAAGTTTGATGTCAAGCTATCGAAGATCTCAAGATTAAGCTACATCAAGTAGAGATCTTAAGCTTTGTAAAGTTCAAAGGCCGACAATCATTTGATATAATGGAGTTTCAATGTCCATACTTCATGTCCCAGGTATGATTGACCTTAGATTGACCTTAGGGTAAGTCATTTTGGATACATAATTCAAACTGTATGTATATATATAAATTTAGACTGCTCTAAGACTAGTCATGTACCTTGTTAGACTAGTCCTAGCACTGGTTCGACCAATCCAAGAAATTTCAAAATTAGTCCTAAGTTGTTGAAGATTTTCAGAATTTTTTGCTTAGCCCACGACCAGTCCTGGAGGTCCTTCGACCGGTCGTAGGTGTGTTCACGACTCGAACTTCAACAAGTCGTGGGTCCTCGACTCAAACTACAGTGACCAACTCATGATGCCTATGACCAGTCCTGGGTCATCTATGACCGGTCGTAGGTGGTCCACGACCAGTCGTAGAACGATTTTCAAAGATCGCGCTTAAAAATTCAAAATGCCGTTGAAACTAAGACCAGTCGTAGACATGATTTCTGCTTCTATAAATTGAGCACGAATCTCAAAATTTCATAAATTAATTCAAAGAAATTCAAGGCTCCACTCTGAGATAAGTTAGTGTTCATTTTAAGATACTTTGTGCATAATTAATATTTCCTTTTGTTAACTTATTTTTATTTGATTTTGATCTACATTCCAATCTAATTAAAAAATGGCAAATTCTGTAATTCCTTCTTCTTGGAATCAAAATCAAATAGAGCTAGCCCATTTGATTTAATTTAAAATCAATTAGAACTTAGAATCATTTTAAGTGAGTATTGGACATTGAACGTTGATTCAAAATTTTACTCCGATTAGTTCTTCCGGTCTGCTATGAAAGGAGAAATCCAAGTATTTTACGTTTATGTAAAATTTCCATTCTTTTGGTTTTTGTTTGAGATTCGCCAGAAAAATCTCATTGTGTGGTTATCTGAGGAGAGCCAAAAAACTCAGAAAGTGTGGGTTTTTGGATTGTCTAAGGCCAAGTTAAAAAGACACAATTGTGAAGGTTTTAGGTGAACCTGTGAAACTTATTTGTTAGTGAACGCTAATATCCCCTGTGTGAGGATATTAGGAGTGGAGTAGCATTCTGTGTGGCTGTTGTGAAACAGTTGGTGTACACACAGGCGAACCACTATAATTCTTTGTCTTGTGGTTTGAATGCTTGCTTAAGTTTTATATCTTTTATCATTCAAGTTTGTGGGATGTATGTGTGGATGTGAATGTTGTAAAATTTACATTTCAAGCAAGTATGTGGAATGTTGTAATAATTTAGATTTAAATTCCTACAATTTATTTCAATTCCTTGCTATTTATTTATTTCTGTTCAGATTAAGTTTTTGATACAAAAGACGTTCTAGAAATAAGGTTGTCCTAACATAAACCCTTGGTTTTTATGGTGTAAGGTTGTCCTTAGAACTGAATTCGTATCAACCTCTCAATACTTGTTTATTGATGTTGATTTTATTTCAGCATTGTGAATTGATTTATTTTATTTAGCTATCTCTTTATTTTATTCCATTGTTATAATTATAATTTGGCATAGTCCTATTCAACCCCCCCCCTCTAAGACATATAGCTAGGCCGTTTCAAAGCCTCTTCTGAATTAGAAGATTCTGAAACTGAGTCGGGCAGTGAAGTTAAAGCCCTTATGACTCTAGCTAAATTCACTTTTTCAGATAATGATGATTCAACTAGTGAAGAAAATATGAATAGTGATCAAGAAAATGAAGATGATCTTCAAGATGCTTATAATGCCTTTACAAGGAGAGTTGTAAAATTGCTGTTAAACTTAAACTTCAGAAAGAAAAGTTTTCAAATCTTAAAAAAAAATTGATTCTCTTATTTTAGAAAAATCCCACATTTCCGATTGTTTTGAAAAATGTAAATGCAATTTAGAATTTAAAACCTCCCTTATTGAAAATCTAAAATCTGAAAATGAAAAACTTAAACTTGAAGTCTCTTCACTTTTAAGTTTAAAGGATACATGGAGGTATGCCCAAGGTGAACCAAAGTTAGAAAAACTTTTATCTGGATAAAGGAAATGGGGCGACCGATCCAGTTTGGGCTACGATAGAAATATTTCTTATAAACAGAAGAATACTCCTCCTAAGTTTGTGAAAGGAGAGTCCTCAAACTCAAAAGGGAATAGTTCAAATCAAAATTTTTCTAAAAATGCTAAAACTTTTCAATCTTAATAACCCAAATGTAATCATATCAACTATAAAAATCAGAATCGAAACCCTTTAGCTGAGAAAATAGTTGATTTACTTAAGGAGCTCTTAAAATCTAACTCAGTAGGTCATTCTTACAACAAATACAAACATAAGAAGACATCTATACTCCTAAACCCAAAACAATTATGAAATGGGTTCCTAAGGTTACTTGTTTGGTTGCCCACACGGCTTTCAAAGCTACAAGTCATTCAAAGTGGTACTTAGACAGTGGATGCTCAAGGCATATGAATGGTAATAAAGGTCTATTCACCAATCTTAAAGACATGGCTGATGGTTCAGTCACATTTAGTGATGGTAGCAACTCTAGGATTATTGGCCAAGGTACGGTTCAACTCTTTAGCCTTCCTTTATTTAAGAATGTTTTTTACATTGAAGGGTTAAAACACAATCTGTTAAGCATATCTCAACTATGCGATAACAATCATAGCGTAAAATTTACTAACCAATGATGTGAAATTTTAAACAAAAAGGGTTCTGTAATATTAACTGGTCGTAGAACTTCTGAAAACTGCTATATTGTTAGTGATTCTAGCTTATCTAGTCAATCATGTTACATGGTCCATACCGATAAGACTGAGTTATGGTATAAACGCCTTGGACATGTACACTACCGTAATTTGTATAGATTAAGCAAAAGAGAACTGATAAGAGGTCTACATAAATTACAAAAAGTCGATAAAATATGTGGCGAATGCCAGATTAGCAAACAAGCTAGGAGTGCTCACAAAAAGGTGGACTCCAATGCCACATCCAAACCACTCGAGCTTCTCCATGTGGATATTACAGGATCAACCAGGACGGAGAGTCGAAGAGGCAAAAAATATATACTGGTAATCGTGGATGATTTTACTAGATTCACCTGGGTAGCCTTCTTAAGGGATAAATCAGAAACCCTTGATGAAGTAAAAAAGAGTTCTCAAACGAATCCAAACGGAAAAAGGTTCTCAAGTCTGTAAGATTCGTAGTGATCATGGATCAGAATTTGAGAATAGCAGTTTTGAGAAATTCTGTTGTGATCAGGGAATACTACATGAATTCTCTACACCCAAAACACCACAACAAAATAGAATTGTTGAAAGAAAAAATAGAGTGCTTTAAGAAATGGCAAATGTAATGTTGAATAGTCTGAAGCTCCCTAAAAATCTTTGGGCTGAAGCTGTAAATACTGCATGCTATATAATCAACCGAGTTTATACAAGTAAAAATAATAGTAAAATGGCTTATGAAATGTGGTTCAATAAGAAGCTTACTGTCAAATACTTTTGAGTTTTTTTGCAGCAAGCGCTATATTTTACGTGACCGTGAAAATCTGGGCAAGTTTAGCACTAAAAGTGATGAAGGGATCTTTTTAGGATATTTTTTGAATAGTCGAGCATATCGAGTAATGAATAAGAGGACCAGTGTTATTCAAGAGTCTATTAATGTAGTCATTGACGATCACTTAAATACACCTGCCTCAAATTCAGATAATGATGAAGTTCTTTTAATTGACAAACTAAATACTTCATCAAATCAAACTAACTCTGAACTGAGGACTGTTAAAGATCATCCAACCACTCAAATTCTTAAAAACCCTCTCACTGGTGTGCACACTCATAGACAACTAGAAGATATATGTAATTATGTGTGCTTTACATTCCAGATAGAACCGGCTAATGTAAAAGAAGCTCTTACTGACGAACACTGGATTATTGCAATGCAAGAAGAGCTTAACCAATTTGTGAGAAATGATGTTTAGTATCTTGTTCCTAGACCTAAAAATAAACATATTATTGGAACTAAGTAGATTTTCAAAAATAAGTCTGATGAACTTGGTAATATAATTCGAAACAAGGCTAGAATAGTAGTACAAGAGTACACTCAAATTGAAGGCATCAATTATGATGAAACCTTTACCCCAGTAGCTCATCTTGAATCAATCAGACTATTTATATCCATTGCTTACTTTAGAAATATCAAAATATATCAAATGGATGTAAAGAGTGCTTTCTTAAATGGTGATCTGTACGAAGAAGTATATGTTGAACAACCAATAGGTTTTGAAGACCCTAAGAATGCTAATCATGTCAATTTCCTAAACAAGACTCTCTACAGTTTGAAACAGCTCCCAGTGCATTGTACAAATAATTGACTAAGTTTCTACTAAGTCATAATTTTCTAATGGGAAGTATTGATAAGACTCTTTTTGTTAAGAAACATAATGATCATATCTTAATAGTACAGATCTATGTTGATGATATTATTTATGGATCTACCTGTACTAATTTGACTGTTGAGTTTACAGATTTAATGAAATCTAAGTTCGAAATGAGCATGGGTGGGGAATTGAATTATTTCCTAGGGTTGCAAGTAAAATAACAACCTGATGATATTTTTATTTCTCAAACCAAATATGCTTTGAACTTAATTAAAAAGTTCGGATTTGAGAATAGGAAAATTTTTGATACTTGTATGAGTACAACATTAAGACTCTCAAAAGACTCTACAGGTAAAAGTGTGGATCCTAAATTATATCGTAGTATGATTGGTAGTTTACTTTATTTAACTGCAAGTAGACCTGATATTACTTTTAGTGTTGTTATTTGCGCTAGATATCAATCTGACCGTAAAGAATCTCATCTAACTGTTGTTAAGCGGATTATGCAATATGTCACAAGTTCAGCTAATTTGGGTCTCTGGTATCCATATGATATTAGTGATCAATTGGCTAGTTACACAGATGCTGATTGGGCTGGTAATATCGATGATAGGAAATCAACTAGTGGTGGTTGTTTTTATATTGGAAATTGTTTAGTTTCTTGATTTAGCAAGTTTTAAAGTTTTGTATCGCTCTCAACTACTGAGGCTGAATACAACGCAGCTGGAAATGTGAGACCCAATCCGAATTTGCATGTGTGCATGTGTGTGTGTGTGTGTGAGTATGCATTTCATTCATTTTGGTCCCACGGTCCTACCTGTCAAATTTCGATGACCTGTGACCTTCGGGTAGTATTTGCGGTCATCCTTGAGTCCGGTCATATAAACCTGACTCGAATCAACCCAAATTGAGTGCTATAGTGACCGCATTGTCGCCGCGGTTCCATCGACGCGTCTTGTGCATTCATTCGACTTATAGATCAAAAGTTATGAGCATTTTATCATATGACCCACTTTTGTATAAAAAATATGTTGACCATTTCCATGGCACAACTTCCCATGCACATCACCCATACACACTATACAATTGCATGGAATTTTCATCACCTACTCTAAACACCACCTAAACCTAGCTTAAGTATAGCAACTTTGTTATTATCAACATAGGCCATCATTTGCTTTCTTACAATATAATCATTACTCCCTTACAAATTCTCTCTCTCTCTCTCTCTCTCTCTCTCTACTTCTTCTCATTTTCTCTTCCATTTGAAAAATTCCTTCCATCTTCCTCTCTTCTCCAGCCCCTTCTCCCTCAAATCCCCTCCCATCTAACCATCAACAATCTATCTCACCCATTAAAACATGAAGAGTAGATTGATGTAACTTTGGAGTGAGATCCATTAAGGTGGGTGACTATTCTTTTGTTGAACTCCTTTCTTTTCTTTAATCTCATTATTTCTTCATGGATGGATCACATGGGACCCACCAATCCATGGTAGGGATCCCATTTGATCCCATGGATGTGGCTCTTTGGCCCATCCTACATGCATGTCATGATCCATGATGGGGTCATTCTCCATGGACCCCATCATGATGTATTTAATGAATCACTCTATCTTAAGGTTATCTAGACCCTAAGGATCATGTTGGGATGGCATCCCAACCATCCATAGCAATTATAGATCATGCATATAGTGATTTTTATGTTGCATGTACAATCAATGTAGTTGTATGGGTATGATTCATTCTTGGGAGGGCCCATTAGTGGCAGGGCCCTACCCCATGGCCGGATTGTGTTTCTTCTCCATATTTTTTTCCTTTCTTTATAGTAAATTTGATGTATGTGTGGCCCACTTGATGTGCCATGCAACTAGGCCCAAGTGGTTAGATGTCAAGGCCCACCTTGTTGCCCCGTATTGTTGTCATATTTTGGACAGCCTTTGGGCTTGATTTTATGGGTGATCTTGGAAGGGGCTTGGGTCTGACAGTTGTGTGACCCATCTAGGCAGACCCCACCCTAAGGAAATGGTGATTTATTTCCCTTTTAATTATCTTTTGGGGTGGTTTGGACAGTAACATGTTGCTGTCCAAATCTGTCTGGACAGATTTTTGGGTCATCTTGAGGCCAGAGTTTTGGGCATTTGGAGGGGTGTTTGGTCCCATTTAATATATGTTTCTTGAAGGTATGGACCCCACCTATAATTATGCCAAATTTCAGCCCCAACTGACTCCATTTGGTTATCCAAAAGGGTGGGCCAAGAGGGGTGGTCAGCCTAATTTTCTGCTGTGCAGTCCAACAATGTAGACTGTTGTAAAGTGAAATTCATAAATTATTTTGATGATGGTGGGCCACTTTTTTGGGTTTCCTCTTATTTTATATATGATAAGATACATTAGCCCTCAATTTTCAGAATTTTGGAGGCCCATGACCCACCTATTGGAATGGCCCAAGTTCAGCACAGTCATATTCTAGCAACACTCCACCCTGTACAGATTGTATCCTTCAAATTAATTAAAATACTTATGGGTATCCTAAAATCATGAAAATTTACAGGGAGGTGGTCCACCCATGTTGGGACCCACTTACCAATTTTTAGGACTAATAGACCCCTGTGCACACTGTGGCGAGGGCCGGACTGGCCCACCACGTTGGGATGTCCAGGTTTGTCCGATTTTTTGGACAAACTATTTTTTAAAAAATTAATTAAAATACTTAAGAATAACCAAAAATTCTGAAATTTTGTAAGGGTATGACCCACCTATGGAAGTGTTATTCTATAAAATTTCAGACCCAACGGACAATTGACCTAGCCGTGGTGCGACCGGGAGTGGCCAGCTAGGCAGGGACGCCTAGGCTGGGGCGTCCAGCCTGCTTCATGGGCCCACCTTGATGTGTTGTATATCCCAGCCATCCCATCCATGGGTGGCCCATGTAGGGAGGGTCCACCCTACGTGTACATCCCTTATGGGACCCACTTTAGTGTACGTGGAGCCCGCCTTGATGTATATATAGCTAGGTCATCCTGGCCTTAGACCACCCAGGCCCATATGGGACGCCCCATGTGGACTACCTGTTGGACTTTGGTCTAGCAATGTGGCCCACCTACTCCCTTCTATCGTATGATGTAACCCTATATAGTAGGGCCCTCTGACTTGATAGCTGGACCACTTGGGCTGATGTCCTAATCAAATGAAACAATTACTAGACTCCAATAGGCCCATAAACCTGTTGGGTTAAAAATCCAGCAACTTGTTATAATTATGCTTGGCCTTTGGGCTGAAATTTTGAGGAGTGGGGCCCACCACATTGTGAAGATCTTAAAGGGAATAAATTATACCTTTGGTTCCTTAAATGTTGGGCTTAATAAATGCACCTTTGAGGCCCACTACAGTTGAATTTAATTGGGTCCATGAATATAGCTAGTTGTTGAATCCTTTAGGCTCAATTGGGTTGGAACTTTCAAGATAGGCCCATTGAACTCTTAGGCCATTTTTACGATACTATTGTATTGGGTTAGTGGGCTAGATTACATAAGTATATGGGCCCTTGGTTGCCCACCAAAACAACTTTAATACTTGGGCCGGTTTGTAGGCCTAACTTACTTGACTAAGAGCATGACATTTGCCCATGTGGTTTAAGCAATGGGCTGCCCACTAGGCCACCATAATATATGGGATTAGTGGCCTTTATGTTGGGCCCTAACCTTTCCCCTATGGGCCCATAGTGGTATATATGGGTTGGGCTATGTGTGTTTTCCTTGGACCCATGTTTTGGATAGGCCTTGGGCCGCCTTTCTAAAGCCCAACATGAGTATTTATGGTATGATTATGGCTGCCCGTTTCTTATTTCTGATGTTGCGAGGGCCTTGGGCCTTGATCCATGATCAATTAGAGATGGGCTACCTCTTGGGGACCAATTGTGGTTGGATGCCCACATTGGTGGCCCTAAGGTAGGCCCATGGGCTTCTATGGGTGGTTAAAGGCCCACCATAGACCCTTGTTAGGCCCGTTTCATCTATTTAGGCCTATACCATTGTTCTTCGTAGTTTCGTGGGCTACCCCAGGTATATGGGCCCCCACTAGAGGTTGTATTCCTTATGAGAAATTGGTTAAGTACCTATACCCTTCATGGTTAGGTAGAGAGTTCATCTTCACCTCATTGGCACCCCTATTCATCTTCATAGCCCACGCCCATACGCATCATATACATGCTTGGTTGAGGTATGATTGGCCATGGTTGTGCCATTGTGTAGGACATATTGGTATCTCCCCGAGAGATGGATGCTTGGGATTGATGCATCGGTGATTGTGTGATTCATGCATCTGGCATTACATAGCTTGTGGATATTCGCTCTTACTTCATCAAGGCCTTGCCTCCACAGGGGTATTCGTGGATGGCCATATGTGTGGACACCGAAAATATTAGTTGAGCATACTAGGTGCATAGGATGCCCATGGGTGAAATTTTCAAAACTTCCATCGTACCAAAGATTTGCTCCAATGCCGTGACTGGGTGGAATATATGAGCGCACGAGAGCCTTATACCGTTAGGTTGTGACTCCCACTATCGTGTAGTCGGTTGGATAGGGGTGTGGCCTTACCTGCCTAGTGTGAGGAGGCATTGCTAAGCTAAGTCTGACTAGCTCGTAAATGGGTCCGCTACCATTAGGCCTTACTGGTGATTGGCTATCTACAGGCGGGTAGTGAGGTCTCTTATGCTCGTTTGACTGTACGGGGTCTGCAGAGCGGCAGTCATTCAGCAGTGTAATGGACCCCGGTGATTTTCTTATGATTGGAAATGTACTTGACTTGTGGTTTGGATATGAGCACTGGCATTACTTGCATTGCATTAGCATTGGTTGTGCAAGCCCCTTCATGCATTGCCTTGGTATGGCTCCCAGTTCTCATTGCATGGTATTCATGATAAGCCTTGGTAAGGATAGTGATATTCTCATTGAGCATGTTCTTTCCTCGTATCTCCTACTATTCTTCTGTGCACCATTGTCATACACTTTTACCACCTTCTAAGCTTCTATAAGCTTATGCACGATTGATGCGTGCAGGAGACTCTAGGCAGGTGTCGTAGTAGTAGAGCGTGGAGTAGAGTTGAGTAGTGAGGACTCCAGTGTTGCTGATTTCTCTCTCTTTTCTTATTACCTTATGTATGTTCTTTTGAACCTGATCTAAACTTGAAAAAGTTCAAATTCATAGTGGATTTTGTGATGTGTGCCTTTGTTATTTTCAAATGTACTTGTTGTGATCTTGGGTATGCTCATATTGAAAAATGATTATACTTTTATGAAAATCCTCCATGTTGGATCCCAGTATCGGAACCTACCTCAGGAGCTGAGAATGGGATACTACGGAGGCTGTTGCGGCCAGAACCGACCATCAGGTTCTTTGTGAGTCCGGTTACTGAGTCTGGGGCGTGACAGGAAATGCATGTACTCAGCTTGTATAGATGAATAGAATGTTAAGCGATTATGGAATTGTACAGGATTCAATGGTTTTATATTATGATAATTCCAGTGCAATAAATATATCTAAAAAATCCAATTCAGCATTCACGAGCCAAGCACATTGACATTAAATATCACTACATTCATGAATTAGTGCAAGAAAGGACAATCTCTTGAGGAACAGGTGGCTCAGATTCGTGTAACCCAAGATTCTCAATTTGCTTACATGCGCAAATATATGAGGCGCTTAAACAAGAGTTTACACCAAATTGATTTATCATTTCCTACACCGTCTTTTACATCTGATTAAGTTTTTTTTGGGCTGTAATAACTCTTGTGATACTTAACTCTTTTCTTTCAATTTTTGAGACTGACTTCGGATAAATTTGGTTTACGCTGGTTAATGATATGTGATCTTTGAATTTGCATATCTCTATTATAACTTAACTAGTTTCCTTCCTTATTCCTCTTTTCTTTTCCTCTTCCATATCTTAGTTGCTTCCTTTGTCAAATTGTGACAAAAAAGGGGGAGAATTATTTTGTTATGCTTGTATGGATATGGATTGGATTGGGATTGGATAGTAGTATTTTTTTTATGGATATACGTGTGCTACTTAGGGGGAGGAAGTAAGGAGGTGTTTTGACTAGTTCATGATGATGTGTGCTAAGTTGATGATAATTGGTGCATGACTCTTTAACTAGGCTGTAATTGGTTTTCTTTTATAACTAGTGCATGATTCTTTATAGAGATTCTTCTCTTATTTTTGGAGTGTGTTTTATCACAAATTTGACAAAGGGGGAGATTGTAACTGCTATGGTTTCATGCTCCTTTGATTGTCAAATTTTGTAGTGCCAAAACCTCAATCTGTGTCTTGTGTAGTACATTGATATATATGTTCAAGGCAATGCATCACATGTATAAGGACAATGCTTGAAGTCAAGAACAAAAATCTACTTCAAGAACTGCAAGATCAAGTACATTGTTCTCTTCTGAAAGCTTCAAAGTTTTAAAGCTGTATCGAAAGATGAGATCTTGTTCAAGACTCAAGGTAAAGTACAACTCAAGAACTACGAATTCAAGCTTCCAAAAATCTCAAGTTTAAGCTTCATTAAGTGTCGAGATCTCAAGCTTCATAAACGTCAAAGATCATCCATCATCTAAAGAAAAGAAGGTTCAATGTTCATACTTCACGTTTAAGGTATGAAAGACCATATATTGACCTTAGGGTAGGTCATTTCGGATACATAAGTCAATTACTTATTTTATAAGTGTTTAAGTCTATTCTTAGACTAGTCCTGGACTCTATTTGACTAGTCCTAGCATTGGCTCGACCAGTCTAAGAAATTCCATGAACAGTCTTAAGTTGTTATAAATTTTCAGAATTTTTTGTTAAGCCGTGACTAGTCCTGGAGTCTGCTCGACCGGTCGTGTGAACAGTGCACGACTCGTTCACGACCAATCCAACAGCTACGACTTGGTTCTTCCGGGCTGCAACAAAAGGAAAAATTCAAGTATTTTACATTATTGTAATTTCCATTGTGTTGGTTTCTTTTGAGATTAAGCCAGAAAAATCTCATTCTTTTTTGTTATCTGAGGAGAGCCAAAAAACTCAGAGAGTGCAGTTTTTGAATTGTGTAAGCCCACTTGAAAGACACAATTATGAGAGTTTTAGGTGAACCTAAGAAAAACCTATTTTCATAGCAAATGCTAATATCCACTGTGTGAGGATATTAGGAGTGGAGTAACTGTGTGGCTGTTGTTGAACAGTTGGTGTACACATAGGTGAACTACTATAATTCTTTGTGTTTGGATGTGTGGTTTCATTTCTATATCTTTTATCATTCAATATTGTGGAATGTACTTGTGGATGTGAATGTTGTAATCTTTTACATTTCAAGCATTGTGGAGAATGTTGTAATAACTTAGATTTCATTTCCTTGCTATTTATTTATTTATTCCTCTATATCAAGTGTGAGTTTTTGATACAAAGACCTTTCTAGGAATCAGGTTGTCCTACCATAAACCTTGATTTTTGGCGTAAGGTTGTCCTTAGGACAACATTTGTATCAATCTCTCAATACTCATACATTTGAGGTTACTTTACATTTCAGTATTGTGAATTGATTATAGTGCTATCTTTTCTTTAATTTTTTAATTTTCATTGTTCTCATTTTAATTTGGCATAGTCCTATTCAACACCTGTGAGACCTGTCCTGAGTTCGCATGTGTGCATTTGTGTGTGTGAGTATGCATCTCATGTATTTTGGTCCCGCGGTCCTACCGGTCAAATTTCGGCGACCCGCGACCTTCGGATAGTGATTGCGGTCACCCTTGAGTTTAGTCACGTAGACCCGACTCGGATTAACCCAAGACCTATGCCATTGTGACCGCATCGTCGCCGCGGTTCCAGCGCCGCTTCTCATGCGTAAATCCGGCATGTCCATCAAAAGTTATGGGCCGCGCATTATTTGGACCGTTGATTGCATTTTTGGTGGGACCCACCTGATTGCACATTTCCCCATGTGCACTATTCCCCATGTAAGCCACCTTAGCCTAGCAATGATGGCTTCTTTTCTCAAGAAAACCATGATGAGATTGGCTTCTCTAGGCAATGATGAGCCACCCTATCCCATGAGCAATGATTATTTTCTCTTTTCAAAACTCATCTTTTCCTAAGAAGCAATCATTTCAACTTGAGAAACTCTCTCATCTCCCTCTCTCTTTCTTCATTTCTCTCTTCTCCTCTTTGCAAATGTCCTCCATTGCTGAAATTTTCCAGCCCTCTATCCTCTTCTTCTCCCCTAGATCTAACCATCAAAGATCCATCATCACCATTGAACCCCCTTCCTTAGAGCTTAAGGAGCATGGTGGTTGAAGAATCTTGAAGATCCAACAAGTGGGTGAGCATGTAGGATAGATTGCATGATTCTTATTGTCATAGATCTTTTGTTGCTTCATATGGAGAGTGTAGGACTCACCACATCAATGGTGAAGGTCCACCACTCCTTGGATAAGGTCTTTTTAGCCATCACTTGCATGCATGTGATCTTGATGGGGCCATTCTCCATGGACCCCATCTTGATGAGATTTCCTTTATTCCTCTCTTCTCCACTTTCTATGGTTTGGATGTAATGATTATGTGGCCCACCTGATGTGCCATGCAACCAGAATTTTTAAAATTTTGGGACATCCAGGCCCAAGTTGTTGGACACCTAGGCCCAACTATGCTGCCTAGTTTTGCTGCTTGATTTGGAAAGCCTTTAGGCCTGATTTTATGGATTTTCTTGGGGAAGGGCTGGGCCTGGGAGTTGTGTGACACATCAGGGTGGACCCCACCTTGTGGAATCTATGATTTATTTCCCATTTATTAAGTTTTTGGGCTGATCTAGACAGCAACATGTTGCTGTCCAGATTGCTGGAATTTTTTTATGCTGTAATGTATGTGTTGTAGGCCTTGTTTGTGGTCTCCTTTTTCCTGATTTCTTAGAGTTCTCTTTGAGGTGTGGACCCCACCTAAAAGTATGCTAAACCTCACCTTCTATTGTCCCTATTTGATCACCCAAAAGGGTGGGCCAAGGAGGGTGGACGGTCCAGATTTTTCTGGACTGTCCAGCTACACTGTTTGCTGGAAACTCATAAATATCAGCCTGATTTTGAAATGCTGGGCCACCTTTGTGGACCCCACCTTAATGTATACTTGTATAGGAAGGTTGGCCTTGTATTTTTCCAAACTTACATAGACCTGGGCCCACTCAAATGGGGTGCTAAAGTCAGGGACAGCAGCATTGCTGCAGCAGGAAAATAAAAATCTGGACCTTGCTGTCCATAAATTGCATGAGTTAAATAAAATATTTTTACTATCCCAAAAATCTTAAATTTTTGTAGGGAGGTGTCCCACCCATAGTAGGACCTATCCACAAAATTTCAGGGCCAAGGAATCCTATTTGGGCATCCAAAAGGGTGGGCCAACATACTGGACTGCCAGAAATTTCTGCTGTGCAGTCCAGCAGCATAGTCCCATAAAAATAATATTAAAAAAATAATTTCTAAGAAGTTGGGCCATATTTCTGGATGCCAACTTGTTTTAGGCTTGATGAGGGACCTTGGGTCCAAATTTCAGGAATTTTGGAGGCCCAGAACCCACCCATTGGATGGCCCAAATTCAGGACAGTTATATTCCAGCAATATTTCACCCTGGATAGATTGTATTCTTTAAATTAATTTAAATACTTCTGAGTATCCTAAAATCATGAAAATTTACAGAGAGGTGGTCCACCCATGGTGGGACTCACCTACAAATTTTTTGGGCCAATGGAGCCCTGTGTACACCGTGAAAAATGCTGGAATGGCTCACCACGTCCAGGTGTCCCGATTCACCAGATTTTCTTAATGGTCTGATTTATTTAAATTAATTAAAATACTTCTGATCGTCCAAAAATCACAAAATTTTGAGGATTCGTGGTCCACCTATGGGAGGACCATCTTATAAATTTTCATGGCCATCGGGCCCCTGTACTGATCGTGGTGTGGCTGCAAACTTGGGTCAGTTTTGGGCCAGATACTCAGGCCCGTAGGACTACCCACCACGGGAAGCCCCTACCTTGGGCGGTTGCTGGGCCTGTATTCCAGCGGCATGGCCCACTTCTAATGTGTGTTGTGCATTCCCCTCTCATCTGGTGGGACCCACTGTGATATGTGTGGGTCACCATGGGCTGGTAACCCATTGAATTACATAAATTTCTGGATTCCAGCAGGCCCAGGAAGTGAGTGGGCTGAAATTCCAACAAGGGGCCCAAATTTGCTCCATAGTTGATTGTTTTGGAGCTGTTGTGGCCCACCAAATTTAAGGGAGTGTTGCACACACTCCTTGCCTTATTTCCTTAGATATTTTTGGGCATAATTAGTGGCTCTTAAGGCTCACCTTTGTGGTGATGTTGTGGGTTAGCCTTAACCAGATTTTTGGTAGTTTATAGACCCAATGGGCTGGAAACCTATTTCTTGAGCCCAAGATCGTGTAGGGCCTGACCTTATTGTTTCACGGGCCCAACGAGCCGTCTACAGGCTGACCGTGTGTATTTATTAGCCGTGATGCCCTCATGAAATGCTTAATTATGGGCTGACTTGCGGGGCCCACATAAATGTATAGTGTGGAGGGCCTTGCTAAGTCTTTGGGCTGATGTGGCAAGGCCCACACTGTCAGTATAGGCCTTGCCTATGTGTATTCTTGGGTTTATGGGCTGCCCTCAAGCCCACCATAATGTATGAATTGGATGACTTTTGTTTTGGGCTATTTCTTTAGGGCCCATTATGTGATATAGTATATGCATGTTTGTGTTAGCAAGTAGGCCTTGTGGACTCAGTTCTTTTGGATAGGCCCACTGATCTTGAGCCTATACTCTCCTATCTATTGTGATGGGCTTAGGGGCAATGATACACAAGAAGTCGGGCCCTTGGTTGCCCATTAAACTGACCCTGTACTTAGGCCAAAAGTGAGGCCCAACTCACTTGTGTTAAATGTGAAACTTGCCCATGTAAATGAATTACTGGGCTGCCCATGAAGCCCACCACAATATGTGGAATTATGACCTTTGTGGTTGGGCCCAAACATTACTTGAGGACCCACTATATGGCTTATGAGTTGGGCTTGGTGTATGGCCTACTAGTCTACGCATTGCTTAGGCCTTAGATCTTTCATTATATGGGTAGTGGTGAGCTACCTCTTGGAAACCAGTTGAGGTTGGATGTCCTCCTGGGTGATCCTAAGGTAAGCTCATAGGTTTCTCTATGGGTGGTTAAAGGCCCACCATAGACCTTAGGCTATTTATTTAAGGCTCAATGTGCATGTATGTGGAACCTACCTTAATGCATGTTTGGTCCAGGCCGTCCAAGCCTTGGATCGCCCGATTGTGGAAGCACTCTCTGCCTTGGGTTGCTGTTGGACTCACAATCCAGTAGCAGGCCCACTTGATCTTTTCATGATATATACACACTCTCCATCCGGTGGGGTTCCCCAGTGAGTATAGTTGGCCTTCATGAGATTATTTCCACATACTCAACTAATTTCTGGACCTTAGCAGGCCCAGGAAGTCAAATGGGCCAAAAGTTTATCAAAGGGCCTTCGATGTACAATTTTATGGTTACAACTTTATTTGGCTGTGGGGCTCACCATATTGAGAACTTGTGTACGTGTTACATGCTTATGCTTTCTTATAATTCTTGGGCTTAATCAATGCATTCTTTTAGGTCACTTTTAGTGATCTTATGAAGACCCCATCTTAAGATCAGAATTTTGGGACATCCAGTGAGCCCAGATTGGGCAGGGACATCCTAGCTTGGCCCAACCATACATTGGGCCGACTTCCACCATTTTGATGGACTTGTGGGCTGAGGTAAGGATAGTATTGGGCCCTCGGTTGCCTACTTAAATTACTAATTATTGGGCTGATGTAGTGGGGCCCATTTTATCCAAACTTAAACCTATTTTTGGGCCGTATATTGTATACGCGGGCTGCCCACCAAGTCCAACTTAATGCATGGATTCTATGGCCATTGGGAATTGGGCCTTGGGCCTTAATTCCCCTCTTAGAGCCATGTTGTTAAAAGTGGTATTATATCTTTTTATGGCCTATTATGAGGAATATATGTATGTGATTACTTTTATTTTTATCTTAAATGTAGGCCTTGGGCCTTTTATCCATATAGTTCATGGTAGATATGCCTTTTTGGGGAATGGTGGTTAAATGTCCCCATTATGGACCCCTCTAGGTCCGGTTGTATTTAAAGTGATTGGATACTTATCTTAGACAGTTGCTAGGCTCATTTCTATATTACTTAGACCCGTAGTTGTATGCTTAGTCTTGTGGGCTACCCTGTAAATGGGCCCCCACTAGAGGTGGGATTCCTTATGGATATTGTCTAAGTACCTAGTCTTGGTTCCTTCTTGGATAGGAGGAATGTAATTTACTTTGTATATCGCCGCATGATGCGCCTAGACCCATCTTCATGACCCATGTGCATCATTGTATGCTTGGATGACACTGTGTGTGTGGTTATGATTGTGCCATTGGGCATTGCATGCTGTCTTCCCGAGGGACGTAATATTCCCTCTTGAGCATGTTGGATGCTTGGAATTGATGCATAGGTGATTGTTTGATTCATGCATCTGGCATTGCATAATATATGAGCATTATCACCCTTGCTTCATCAGGGTTGTAGCCTCCACAGATACATCGTGGATGGCCATGTTTGGACACCGGAAATGTTACTTGAGCATACTGGGTGCATAGGATGCCCATGGGTGAAATTCCCAAAACTTCCATGGTACCAAGGATCTGCTCCAACGCCGTGACCGAGTGGAATATATGAGCGCACGAGGGCCTTATACTATTAGGCCGCGACTCCCACTGTCGTGTAGTCGGTTGGATAGGGGTGTGGCCTTACTCGCCTTTGATGTAAGAGGGCATTGCTAGGCCGAGTCGACCGGCTCGTGAATGGGTCCGCTACCGTCGGGCCTTGTTGGTGATTGGTTGTCCACAACGGGCGGGTAGTGAGGTCTCTTACGCTCGTTTGATGTGCGGGGTCTGTAAAGCGGCGGTCACAACAGTGTAATGGACCCCGGTGATTTCCTTATGATTGGAAATATACTTGACATATGGTTTGGTTATGAGCACTGGCATTACTTGCATCGCATTAGTATTGGCTATGTAAGCCCCTTCATGCATTGCCTTGTTATGGCGTCCAGTACTCATTGCATCATATTCATGATAAGCCTTGGTAAGGCTAGTGATATTCTCATTGAGCATGTCTCCTTCCTGTATCTCCTATTATTCTTCTGTGCACTATTATCACACACTTACACCACCCTCTAAGCTTCTATAAGCTTATGCACGATTGATGCGTGCGGGAGACTCTAGGTAGGCGCCAAAGTGGCAGAGTTTGGATTAGAGCTGAGCTTGAGGACCCAGTATTGCATCCTTCCTTTCTTTCTTCTATTATCTTATGTATGTCCTTTTGGACCTCATGTAAACTTGTAAAAGTTCAAATTCTTAGTGGATTTTGTGATAAGTGCCTTTTTTATTCTCAGATTTACTTGTTGTGATCTTGGGTATGCTCGTATTGGAAATGGTTATATTGTTATGAAAATCCTCCTTGTAGGATCCCAGGATCGGAACCTGCTTCAGGAGCCGAGAATGGGGTACTACGGAGGCTGTTGCGGCCGGAACCGGCCATCTGGTTCCTTGTGAATCCGGTTACCGAGTCTGGGGCGTGACAGGAGTTGGTATCAAAGCATAGCAAGTAATTTTGGAATAACTAAGGATAACATCACATATCTGCTGCAATCTTAGGATAAGTAGTGTCCCGAGTGCATTTCCCTCATTCCGTTTGAGCCTTCAAGGATTCTAATTCCTAGGTTTCCATTACCTTTGTTCTTTCTGTAGACCATGTCGTCTAGTCGAGGTGCCCATGATTGTGACGCCCGTGGCTGTGGTGCCCATGGACATGGTTCTCTTTTTGCTCCGGCGGTCCGAGTGACTTTTACTCCACCACCTGAGATTCCTGTTTCCCCTCTGAAGCCCATTGTACTTATTCTTGAGGCTCCCGCCATACCTGTGCCTCCGCTAGAGGCTAGTGCTACCCCCGCTTATCTGACGATTCCTGTAGGAGCTGAGCATCTCCAGCAGTTGATGCAGGTCGTCACTGATGTTCTTCAGACTCGTCAACCCGTTCCTAAGATGCCCGATCAGGCGGAACAGGAGTGTGTGAGTCCCCTTTTGCGAGATTCGACTCTGCAGCGAGCTCTGTTAGCGATATTTCTACTTCAGGGCGAGGCCAAGTGGACTAGTTCGCAGAGGGATCGTGATCAGAGGAGAGGCCGGAAGAGGCAGGCCCCCTCCGGTAGCTCCCGGCAGCGTCGACAGCAGCAGAGGTGCATAGCCTATCGAACCGCCAGAGCATCAGCATCGCATGCAGCAGCTTCTTCTTCTAGGGCATTTACTGGCATTTGCTATGGATGTGGGCAGACAGGGCATCAGAGACACGAGTGCCCTCTTCCCTTGCAGCAGAGACCGCAGATGCAGAGGGGACAGACACCTCCCCAGCCACCTCAAGCTTGATTTTGCGCGACTTCGAAGGACCCTTAGTTATTAGGGGAGTCGTTATGAGTATTTTTCTTGTCTCCGTATGTATGTCCTGTGTTTTGGTGCATCGTACCCCTTTTGTATCCAAGGGCTTTTGTTTGATCAGATTGCTATTAGAGTCTGCCATAGAGGATTCTCAGTATCGACATTTTTGGAAAGATCGCTGTGTTAGGCCGATGATATTATTGTGTTCCATTTTGGTTGGTGAGATGTTCTTGCCCGCTGAATAGTTTTGTATTGCTGATGTTGAGCTTGTTGGCTTGTTTTGTTGTCAAGCCAGTATTTTTTTTTCCTAGTCGCTAGTTTTATGGCCGAGTGTGATGCTTGCCAGCGTGTTAAGGCCGATCATCTGAGACCCCTAGTCCCTTGCAGTTGTTGAGTGTTTCAGAATGGAAATGGGAGCACATATCGATGGATTTCATCACAGGTTTGCCAAGGACTCAGCACGGGCACGATACCATCTAGGTTATCGTTGATCGTCTGATGAAGTCGGCTCATTTCATTCCAGTGTGTGCTTCTTGGTCTATGGATCGGCTTGCAAGGTGTTTATTGAGGAGATAGTGAGACTGCATGGCTCCTTTTGAGGCACGTTATGGTAGACCGTGCAGATCTCCTAGTTGTTGGGCCGAGATTAAAGAGCGTTATCCCTATTTGCTTGATGATTGATTGCTTGTATTTATTGCATTTCCTTCTTTTGATTGACGATTGATATATATGAGGAGGCTTATGCATTTTGTTGTCTCAGTTTTATCAATTTCGAGGACGAAATTTCTTTGTTGGTGGGGAGGATTGTGAGACCTGTCCTGAGTTCGCATGTGTGCATTTGTGTGTGTGAGTATGCATCTCATGTATTTTGGTCCCGCGGTCCTACCGGTCAAATTTCGGCGACCCGCGACCTTCGGATAGTGATTGCGGTCACCCTTGAGTTTAGTCACGTAGACCCGACTCGGATTAACCCAAGACCTATGCCATTGTGACCGCATCGTCGCCGCGGTTCCAGCGCCGCTTCTCATGCGTAAATCCGGCATGTCCATCAAAAGTTATGGGCCGCGCATTATTTGGACCGTTGATTGCATTTTTGGTGGGACCCACCTGATTGCACATTTCCCCATGTGCACTATTCCCCATGTAAGCCACCTTAGCCTAGCAATGATGGCTTCTTTTCTCAAGAAAACCATGATGAGATTGGCTTCTCTAGGCAATGATGAGCCACCCTATCCCATGAGCAATGATTATTTTCTCTTTTCAAAACTCATCTTTTCCTAAGAAGCAATCATTTCAACTTGAGAAACTCTCTCATCTCCCTCTCTCTTTCTTCATTTCTCTCTTCTCCTCTTTGCAAATGTCCTCCATTGCTGAAATTTTCCAGCCCTCTATCCTCTTCTTCTCCCCTAGATCTAACCATCAAAGATCCATCATCACCATTGAACCCCCTTCCTTAGAGCTTAAGGAGCATGGTGGTTGAAGAATCTTGAAGATCCAACAAGTGGGTGAGCATGTAGGATAGATTGCATGATTCTTATTGTCATAGATCTTTTGTTGCTTCATATGGAGAGTGTAGGACTCACCACATCAATGGTGAAGGTCCACCACTCCTTGGATAAGGTCTTTTTAGCCATCACTTGCATGCATGTGATCTTGATGGGGCCATTCTCCATGGACCCCATCTTGATGAGATTTCCTTTATTCCTCTCTTCTCCACTTTCTATGGTTTGGATGTAATGATTATGTGGCCCACCTGATGTGCCATGCAACCAGAATTTTTAAAATTTTGGGACATCCAGGCCCAAGTTGTTGGACACCTAGGCCCAACTATGCTGCCTAGTTTTGCTGCTTGATTTGGAAAGCTTTTGGGCCTGATTTTATGGATTTTCTTGGGGAAGGGCTGGGCCTGGGAGTTATGTGACACATCAGGGTGGACCCCACCTTGTGGAATCTATGATTTATTTCCCATTTATTAAGTTTTTGGGCTGATCTAGACAGCAACATGTTGCTGTCCAGATTGCTGGAATTTTTTATGCTGTAATGTATGTGTTGTAGGCCTTGTTTGTGGTCTCCTTTTTCCTGATTTCTTAGAGTTCTCTTTGAGGTGTGGACCCCACCTAAAAGTATGCTAAACCTCACCTTCTATTGTCCCTATTTGATCACCCAAAAGGGTGGGCCAAGGAGGGTGGACGGTCCAGATTTTTCTGGACTGTCCAGCTACACTGTTTGCTGGAAACTCATAAATATCAGCCTGATTTTGAAATGCTGGGCCACCTTTGTGGACCCCACCTTAATGTATACTTGTATAGGAAGGTTGGCCTTGTATTTTTCCAAACTTACATAGACCTGGGCCCACTCAAATGGGGTGCTAAAGTCAGGGACAGCAGCATTGCTGCAGCAGGAAAATAAAAATCTGGACCTTGCTGTCCATAAATTGCATGAGTTAAATAAAATATTTTTACTATCCCAAAAATCTTAAATTTTTGTAGGGAGGTGTCCCACCCATAGTAGGACCTATCCACAAAATTTCAGGGCCAAGGAATCCTATTTGGGCATCCAAAAGGGTGGGCCAACATACTGGACTGCCAGAAATTTCTGCTGTGCAGTCCAGCAGCATAGTCCCATAAAAATAATATTAAAAATCATTTCTAAGAAGTTGGGCCATATTTCTGGATGCCAACTTGTTTTAGGCTTGATGAGGGACCTTGGGTCCAAATTTCAGGAATTTTGGAGGCCCAGAACCCACCCATTGGATGGCCCAAATTCAGGACAGTTATATTCCAGCAATATTTCACCCTGGATAGATTGTATTCTTTAAATTAATTTAAATACTTCTGAGTATCCTAAAATCATGAAAATTTACAGAGAGGTGGTCCACCCATGGTGGGACTCACCTACAAATTTTTTGGGCCAATGGAGCCCTGTGTACACCGTGAAAAATGCTGGAATGGCTCACCACGTCCAGGTGTCCCGATTCACCAGATTTTCTTAATGGTCTGATTTATTTAAATTAATTAAAATACTTCTGATCGTCCAAAAATCACAAAATTTTGAGGATTCGTGGTCCACCTATGGGAGGACCATCTTATAAATTTTCATGGCCATCGGGCCCCTGTACTGATCGTGGTGTGGCTGCAAACTTGGGTCAGTTTTGGGCCAGATACTCAGGCCCGTAGGACTACCCACCACGGGAAGCCCCTACCTTGGGCGGTTGCTGGGCCTGTATTCCAGCGGCATGGCCCACTTCTAATGTGTGTTGTGCATTCCCCTCTCATCTGGTGGGACCCACTGTGATATGTGTGGGTCACCATGGGCTGGTAACCCATTGAATTACATAAATTTCTGGATTCCAGCAGGCCCAGGAAGTGAGTGGGCTGAAATTCCAACAAGGGGCCCAAATTTGCTCCATAGTTGATTGTTTTGGAGCTGTTGTGGCCCACCAAATTTAAGGGAGTGTTGCACACACTCCTTGCCTTATTTCCTTAGATATTTTTGGGCATAATTAGTGGCTCTTAAGGCTCACCTTTGTGGTGATGTTGGGGGTTAGCCTTAACCAGATTTTTGGTAGTTTATAGACCCAATGGGCTGGAAACCTATTTCTTGAGCCCAAGATCGTGTAGGGCCTGACCTTATTGTTTCACGGGCCCAACGAGCCGTTTACAGGCTGACCGTGTGTATTTATTAGCCGTGATGCCCTTATGAAATGCTTAATTATGGGCTGACTTGCGGGGCCCATATAAATGTATATTGTGGAGGGCCTTGTTAAGTCTTTGGGCTGATGTGGCAAGGCCCACACTGTCAGTATAGGCCTTGCCTATGTGTATTCTTGGGCTTATGGGCTGCCCTCAAGCCCGCCATAATGTATGAATTGGATGACTTTTGTTTTGGGCCATTTCTTTAGGGCCCATTATGTGATATAGTATATGCATGTTTATGTTAGCAAGTAGGCCTTGTGGACTCAGTTCTTTTGGATAGGCCCATTGATCTTGAGCCTATACTCTCTTATCTATTGTGATGGGCTTAGGGGCAATGATACACAAGAAGTCGGGCCCTTGGTTGCCCATTAAACTGACCCTGTACTTAGGCCAAAAGTGAGGCCCAACTCACTTGTGTTAAATGTGAAACTTGCCCATGTAAATGAATTACTGGGCTGCCCATGAAGCCCACCACAATATGTGGAATTATGACCTTTGTGGTTGGGCCCAAACATTACTTGAGGACCCACTATATGGCTTATGAGTTGGGCTTGGTGTATGGCCTACTAGTCTACGCATTGCTTAGGCCTTAGATCTTTCATTATATGGGTAGTGGTGAGCTACCTCTTGGAAACCAGTTGAGGTTGGATGTCCTCCTGGGTGATCCTAAGGTAAGCTCATAGGTTTCTCTATGGGTGGTTAAAGGCCCACCATAGACCTTAGGCTATTTATTTAAGGCTCAATGTGCATGTATGTGGAACCTACCTTAATGCATGTTTGGTCCAGGCCGTCCAAGCCTTGGATCGCCCGATTGTGGAAGCACTCTCTGCCTTGGGTTGCTGCTGGACTCACAATCCAGTAACAGGCCCACTTGATCTTTTCATGATATATACACACTCTCCATCTGGTGGGGTTCCCCAGTGAGTATAGTTGGCCTTCATGAGATTATTTCCACATACTCAACTAATTTCTGGACCTTAGCAGGCCCAGGAAGTCAAATGGGCCAAAAGTTTATCAAAGGGCCTTCGATGTACAATTTTATGGTTACAACTTTATTTGGCTGTGGGGCTCACCATATTGAGAACTTGTGTACGTGTTACATGCTTATGCTTTCTTATAATTCTTGGGCTTAATCAATGCATTCTTTTAGGTCACTTTTAGTGATCTTATGAAGACCCCATCTTAAGATCAGAATTTTGGGACATCCAGTGAGCCCAGATTGGGCAGGGACATCCTAGCTTGGCCCAACCATACATTGGGCCGACTTCCACCATTTTGATGGACTTGTGGGCTGAGGTAAGGATAGTATTGGGCCCTCGGTTGCCTACTTAAATTACTAATTATTGGGCTGATGTAGTGGGGCCCATTTCATCCAAACTTAAACCTATTTTTGGGCCGTATATTGTGTACGCGGGCTGCCCACCAAGTCCAACTTAATGCATGGATTCTATGGCCATTGGGAATTGGGCCTTAGGCCTTAATTCCCCTCTTAGAGCCATGTTGTTAAAAGTGGTATTATATCTTTTTATGGCCTATTATGAGGAATATATGTATGTGATTACTTTTATTTTTATCTTAAATGTAGGCCTTGGGCCTTTTATCCATATAGTTCATGGTAGATATGCCTTTTTGGGGAATGGTGGTTAAATGTCCCCATTATGGACCCCTCTAGGTCCGGTTGTATTTAAAGTGATTGGATACTTATCTTAGACAGTTGCTAGGCTCATTTCTATATTACTTAGACCCGTAGTTGTATGCTTAGTCTTGTGGGCTACCCCAGGTAAATGGGCCCCCACTAGAGGTGGGATTCCTTATGGATATTGTCTAAGTACCTAGTCTTGGTTCCTTCTTGGATAGGAGGAATGTAATTTACTTTGTATATCGCCGCATGATGCGCCTAGACCCATCTTCATGACCCATGTGCATCATTGTATGCTTGGATGACACTGTGTGTGTGGTTATGATTGTGCCATTGGGCATTGCATGCTTTTTCTCGAGGGACGTAATATTCCCTCTTGAGCATGTTGGATGCTTGGAATTGATGCATAGGTGATTGTTTGATTCATGCATCTGGCATTGCATAATATATGAGCATTATCACCCTTGCTTCATCAGGGTTGTAGCCTCCACAGATACATCGTGGATGGCCATGTTTGGACACCGGAAATGTTACTTGAGCATACTGGGTGCATAGGATGCCCATGGGTGAAATTCCCAAAACTTCCATGGTACCAAGGATCTGCTCCAACGCCGTGACCGAGTGGAATATATGAGCGCACGAGGGCCTTATACTATTAGGCCGCGACTCCCACTGTCGTGTAGTCGGTTGGATAGGGGTGTGGCCTTACTCGCCTGATGTAAGAGGGCATTGCTAGGCTGAGTCTGACCAGCTCGTGAATGGGTCCGCTACCGTCAGGCCTTGCTGGTGATTGGTTGTCCACAGGCGGGTAGTGAGGTCTCTTACGCTCGTTTGACTGTGCGGGGTCATCCAGCAGTGTAATGGACCCCGGTGATTTCCTTATGATTGGAAATATACTTGACATATGGTTTGGTTATGAGCACTGGCATTACTTGCATCGCATTAGTATTGGCTATGTAAGCCCCTTCATGCATTGCCTTGTTATGGCGTCCAGTACTCATTGCATCATATTCATGATAAGCCTTGGTAAGGCTAGTGATATTCTCATTGAGCATGTCTCCTTCCTGTATCTCCTATTATTCTTCTGTGCACTATTATCACACACTTACACCACCCTCTAAGCTTCTATAAGCTTATGCACGATTGATGCGTGCAGGAGACTCTAGGTAGGCGCCAAAGTGGCAGAGTTTGGATTAGAGCTGAGCTTGAGGACCCAGTATTGCATCCTTCCTTTATTTCTTCTATTATCTTATGTATGTCCTTTTGGACCTCATGTAAACTTGTAAAAGTTCAAATTCTTAGTGGATTTTGTGATAAGTGCCTTTTTTATTCTCAGATTTACTTGTTGTGATCTTGGGTATGCTCGTATTGGAAATGGTTATATTGTTATGAAAATCCTCCTTGTAGGATCCCAGGATCGGAACCTGCTTCAGGAGCCGAGAATGGGGTACTACGGAGGCTGTTGCGGCCAGAACCGGCCATCTGGTTCCTTGTGAATCCGGTTACCGAGTCTGGGGCGTGACACCACCCCCCCCCCCAGGACATATAACTTGGCCTTTTCAGAGGTCCGCTACTAGTATACCAAATGGAGGTTGTAACCCCATTGGTGGGTAGCGAGGTTGATTGCTAGTGTCTGGTGCATGGGGTCGAGCATAGTGTTTTTCCAAGATATACAGTTATGATATGGCATGACAACATGATGATGATGATGTGATTACAAATACATGTAATACAGTTATGGCTATGGTATAAGAGAAATGAAAATATGACTTAGTGATACTAGTAGCATTGACTCAGAGTATTACTATAATGCATATGCATTGCATTAGCATTGGCTTCATACCTTACGTACTACACGCCTTTCACCATACATGATTTCTTCGTGGCATATTTATCTTACTTACATATAGAACACACTGTACACACATGTGTACTCACTAGGCTTTTTGCCTAAGCTTCTTATTTTCCATTTTTTTCATGGCAGAGTAGCTTGGTAGACTTAGCTTTCTCGATGCATTGTATCTATTTTTCAATTTGGCAATCTTGACGCTGTGTACCTTTTGGAAAGCATTGTACTTGTAACCATTAGGATTTATAATGGAGAGTGTTGCTTGGTATTTTGATCATGAATTTTCATGCTCAAGTATTATTATTATTATTATTATATAAAAATTCAGTCAAAAATCTTTCTTGTGGTACGCCAAACTCAGGACTTGGTGTATAGAAGTCGAGTGTTGGATTCGGGGCATCACGGAAGCTGTCTGTCCCTGGATTTAGGGCGTGATAAAGTGTGGCAGTTTTATGAACGGTGTAAATGCTATTAGCGAATGTCTACCCAGAATCTGCACAATGAGAGATATTTAAATTTTGAAATGAGTGAATCAAATTTGATTTTTGCATCAAATTAGTTCAGTAGAGAGGAAATGACAGTACCGTAAATGATTTCCATGTACTCATAACTACAAAATGGCCCTCAGATTGTAGATACACTCCTATTGGGACTAATTTCAAAGTAGCCTAATGCCGATTCGATTTAATAGTACATCCAAACACATTGTTCAAGTGAAGAAGCAAATGACATAATCGTCAATTTTAAGTCAGTAGGATGCAGGAAAAAAACATAGTAAGAGAAATGCCACTGGGAGTAACACTTCAGACAAGCTGCATAGAGTGTGGCCCTTAACATACTTGGAGCAAATGTGTAAGGTGATTGGATGATTGCAGGAACTACTATATCAATGGGCTGCCATATCCCCAAAAATTTTTAAAAATAAAAATAATAATAAAATAGGGAATAGATTGTTAAGATCTTAAGTATACAGGAAACATCATGTTTCCTCTTTTATTTATTTATTTATTTATTTTTTCTTGAAAGGTCTTTATCTTACAGGCTATCAATCCACCCAATATCAAATTACAAAAGATGTGTACCTTGCATTTGGGATTGTTACAAAAATGCTCAGGTGGAATTGATTTTTGCCCAATGCTGGAATGCACTCATTTTAGTTCTTCCCTGGAACGAGCATAAAGTACCATTTTGGGATGGAAACTGATGGCAGCCTAACTCTGTGCTTTCTAAGCTACCCCAAAATGCTACTTCAAATCAATCATCATTGTTTGTCACCCCATATCCCCCCAATCATGATTCAAGCATAATTCTGAACACATTCTAAATCAAAAGCAAAATCTCAAATTCCAAAACCTCCACACACATGTTAGTTATATGCACTGCAGCCTGCTGGAAAGATAGTTTAACCATCTAAAACACAGCAGCACCACATAATGATGCAAAATGAAATATATCACAAGTATTCTAGCTCGTAACACTGTCTGCAGTTTTTTCACCTCAATTTCACATAAAAAATCAATCATTTAATTTATATGAAAGGGTATCCTGAAATCAAAGGTAACAAGAAGTGAACATAAATCTAGTCATTTTTTTTTTACAAGCCATGTTCAATATTATTAGACACTCATGTCAACACAACATAATTTTAAAAACTTGAAATGTGCTTGTAACATAGTTATTTAGATTTCAGATATGTAAGACATAACAAACATTAGTAGTTTCCTCACCAAGCACAAATACAAAAAATACAATTGCTTAATGCTCAGTTAGTCAGGCACAAGTAGGTTGCACTATTTGCATGATTGTATATTTGTAATTAGTACCAACCATGCCTGGAAAAAGAAATTCAAGAAACATTAAAGTTTCTTCCCCAAAATATATAATGTCTCCCCAGCTTGAAGTGCAACAAAAATCTGAAAATGATGACAATGCAACAAATGCGAAGCACTATGCATCAATGACTCAAAAAGTTCAATACGGAAAATTGCTGAGTTGGAACATATGACAGATACTATATGACCATCCAAATCATTGGCCCCTTTATGGATTGAGCACAATCTAAAATTCACAATGAACAAACAACCTCATCATCCTAACCACTGCATTTTCACTCGTTGAGGTTAGAGCACTGACCATTTTATTTTTTAAGTGTTCAATCGAATGTTAATCAATCAACCAGTCGGTGATCTTTTGATCAATGCAACTTTTGGGCTATGTCCATCCATGATGAGGCAGACATGTTGGATAGACTGGACTAATGTATATCAATGACATGTCCAAGCTAGATGAAATGCACATCTTAACAATTTACTATGCTGGCAGATATTTGCTACCTATAGTTTTTCACTTCAAATAAATGGGGTTTGGTTCTCATAACAATTTGTTGTGCTCGCAAATGTTTCTCATGTACATGAGCTGCCTTTAGAACATACATGTTTGCATAGGAAAACCTCATTTGGATGATCCTTGCCACCAATTAACATACTTTTCAGGATTTCGAATGGATGGTAAGGAAGAAGTCCAAGTAATGGACTTCGACATTCAAAGGGTAAAAGTCTTCCTTAGTCAACTAGGATCATTTTATGCCCTTTCTCTTGAAGGAGTCATGAATCATAACCCATCCACAATACATCTTAACTAAAGAAAACCAGATTATGTGCATGCATGCCATATATAGAGAGACAGGTAACTAGTGAGCAAGATATGTGCACTTAACACTGTACTGTCGCCGTCTGCACGGATAAAGGGGAAAAAAAATAAACTTCAAGCAAACATTCATCAAAGCAGAATATCCACAAAAGCATCTGACTCATTTCATCCCCACTTTGCAGCTTAAAAACCACCATCGGGAGAATGAAACCAATACAAGAAAATCTGGCTTTACCGGCGGCCAAAAACGCCCCTAAAAAGCCAAAAAACCGATGGTAAAAGAATTACTGATGGTCGTACTGGAGCCGCTAAAGGGGGCGTCGCTAAATCTTTTACTAGAGGTCGGACCTCTTTATCGGCATTTTTTATGGCAGCCACTAAAGGGGGCGTCGCTAAATCTTTTACTAGCGGTCGGACCTCTTTATCGGCATTTTTTATGGCCGCAGCTAAAACAGAGACTTTTACTAGTGCTTATTATCTTCTATCAGCGCTTTTAGCGATTGCCAGTAAAAACTGTAAAAGCGCCGGTAAAAACTATAAAAGCGCCAGTTAAAACTGTATAAAACATTGGTAAAAACTGTATAAGCGCCGGTAAAAACTGTATAAAATGTGCACCAATAAAAGTTGTAACAAAAGCCGGTAAAAGCTGTAACAAACGCCGGTAAAAGAAGTAACAAACACCAGTAAGATATGGAGAAAACGCCGGTAAATTTTGTAAACAGAGCCGTTAAAAGATGGAAAAAGCGCTGTAAAAGATTAGCACAACGCCGGCAAAAGATACGCAGAAACCCCAGTAAAGGCCTGAGGAAAAGTCATTTAGACATATCAAAGCGCCAATAAACACTACAAGAAAAGAGGGCTTTAGCCTCGATTCAAAACTATGGCTAAAAAGGTTAAAAATTGAGGTTAAAGCCTTTAGCCGTAGTTTTGCCTCAGTTATCCAAACCAAGGTTGAAACACTAGTGGCTAAAGGCTTTAGCCTCAGTTTTAGCAACCTAGGCTAAAATGACTTTTATAGCCTCGATTCTTCAAGTGAAGCTAAAAGAACCTTTTTAGCTTCAGTTTTCTCGAAATGAGGCTAAATCAAAGTTTTAGCCTCCATTGTTTCCAACTGAGACTAAATCCAAATTTTAGCCTCGGATGCCTCCAATTGAAGCTAAATCTATTTTTAACTTTGGTTCTCAATAACCGAGGCTAAAGCCTTTAGCCACGAGAGTTGTACTCTCAGTTTCGGTAACTGAGGCAAAACTGAGACTAAAGATGGATTTAGCCTTTGTTAGCATCAATTGAGGCTAAATTCACTTTTAACCTCATTTCTCTATCAACAAATGATTCAACCTGTACATAGTTCACCCAATTAACATTCATCGAGACAATAATCAACACAACATCAACAAAACAATTAATTTACTAAAACAAACTACAAATGTCTTCCTTTCCTAGCCTTCCACCCACAACATCTTTACACAACAAAATGTAGTAATTTACACGACAAATAATGAAAGAATACCACTACCAGTACCAACATCAACCACCACACAACCATGAAAATCTGCATGGTTCTCAACAACTGCAGCATGATAGGTTCATGAAACAAGATTGGGTTTAGCATGTCAATGGAAGATGCAGTATATTGACTATAAATGCTGACCATAAATCAAAAGCATGCATGCACATGCACCCACCCATGGGCAAAATATATGCATGCATGGAACGTAATTGTATGTTGGATGAAGAAATCAGGGTATACCTTATAAAGGTCAACTGGCCTCTGAACGCTTGCCTTTAGAGGCTCAATCTCAGTTTCCTTGCCTGTTTCTTGTTCAATAAATTTCTGTTCTTCTGACTAAGATACTAGCAATGGTTCTCTCCCAAGAACAGCAACAGACTCTCCAACCTTTGTGGTTTTGACAAGGTCTAGTATAAAAATGAGTGAATCCATCTTGCTCCTCGATCATGGTGGGGGCTCACCTGGCATGCCTTGCACACTCCTCATAATTCTTAAGTAACATCTTACCTGCCTGTTCATTCAGGGCTAATTCTGGGAACGACTCTATCAGTAAACACCTGACCACCTGCCATCATTAGCAAAAGCACTGACAAAATCAAGAACATAGAACCAAATATCAAGGCTACTAAGTAGGTGGGGTTCATATATAGTGGGGGATAGCTGGGCCATCAGCAGTTAATCACTGTGAACAATGCCTGGCTAAAAAATCAAGGTCCATCATCAGGTATTTCACAAGAGTGCATTGAATATAACCATTGTTTCATCTAATTTCTTACCATTATCCTCAAACACATGCTACCTTGCTAGATGAATGGACCAGCCTGGCTTGACAACAGTTCTATTTTAATGTACCACTTCCATGGTGTCATACCTAAGGAGATTGCTGGATTGACAATAATATATGGAAACAAGGGAAGCCTACAACGGTCAATGAAACAAAGTCCAAAAGAGCTTGATTCAAATATTGGCAATCACAATAATATATGGAAACAAGGGAAGCCTACAACGGTCAATGAAACAAAGTCCAAAAGAGCTTGATTCAAATATTGGCAATCACATCACTCTGAGCAACTGACGGGAAGTTCTGCTCTAAAGAGCTTGTAGCGAATAATTCATGATAATATCTCTACGTAGAAGAACAAAACAAATGGATAGCCCTCACTTGCTATGCGAGAAAGTGTGCAAAAATAGAATTCAAAGAATATGAACTCAACTTATAGTCTCGTTGCATAACCTGCAAGCAAAGAGGGATATAGTCAAACAAGCTAGTAATGGTTTAACTAGAAACAATTACCTTTTTTCTCTTTGAAGGATCTTTAGTTCTTGTTGGTTGTATCTCCACTTGTTTTTCTAATAAATCCTTGTAATTCATTAAAAAAAAAAAAGGTGAAGAAGAAGAAGAAGAAGAAAAGAACTGCATACAGTGCATAAATAAGAAAAAGCAACATGGCATGGGTACTAATAATAATGGAAGCACATTTTAGCTAAAGCGGCCTCTATTGTATCATCAAACTTGCTTTTCACTGAAACAGATCCATTTTCCAATCAAGATCCTAAAAAAGAAATAACATGACAAGACAATCATAATCATTTATCCTGAAAAATAACTGTCTTTTTTTCTAACCATTAACAAGCCAGAGGAATTACATGACAGGCAGCCCAGGTCCTTCAACATTACACACAGGTTTTTCAATCCTAAGAAGCAGGGTCCATGGTTTGGTAGTCCAGAACATGGGTTGCTTCCCACTCCCACCATGGATGGACCATGCCCAATAACCTCCTCGATTGGAAGATCCCATCAACCAATCTTGAAATTTTTTCCATTGAATGTGAACCATAGATAACAGACCCATCACCTAGACTACCAAGTTTGACAATGCTAGAAGCCAAGTCATATCTGACAAAAGTGAAACAAAAGTTGATGTAGAATTCTGAACAATTCTAGTGAGGAATGGTTAATTGATTCAAATTAACATATCATGCAACATACTTTTCTAGCTCATGTTTGATGTCAAGTACTGCTTATTTGATAGCAATTACCTTATAAAGGCACTTGTAACTGAGTCAAGGAAAAAGGTTCTCCATTTGCTACATGGATCTGCCACTCTACAAGGTGTTGGCCAACAATCATCTCAATTACAGGGTGCTCAACCTAAGAATATGCTTAGCCTTGAAAATAACCACCTGGTTGAGAATATTGAAAGTACTATTAGATGTCTACTGCTTGTTAGATGAGCTGGTAGAGATAAGTGCACCTCTGTAAAATTGCCTATGAATGCCAGTTGATTCCACCTCTATAAATCTAGCTAGTAGGACAACTACTTTCTTTGCCGCTCCATATATTTACTCATATCCAATCGTATCATGGTTGCTTCCTACAACAATGTCAGCAAAAAAATGAAATTAGCTATACAGTTAAAAGAACCATTGTAATATAGAACTCTCTCTGGCCATTAAAAAAAGATCAGATTTATTTTTAAGAAAACATCCATACCATTTTTGCCTAGATTTTTGCATTTTCCACCACCTGCATAAACGTAATAAAGATGTGATCCAGAATGAAGCTCTAGCTAAACCATCAAGAACCTAAATTCCTCAGTTTAAAAATGATGAATAGAGTCACGATAATTACAAAGTAGACTGCAACTCAAGCCAATACCTGAAAATCTATAAACCCCTTGATGGGGTCTACTTCAAAGGCTTCCAAAACCTAGCCATCAACAAGCTTGTCTGTCCCCCTACACCATACTGAAAATAGAGACCATAGTAGCACAAATTAATGCACATTAATACATGCAAATAAAACATTCAGAACAAGAAAACAAAATCTACTATATTGTACGTAGTCATGTGTGTGCATATATATGAAAGTGCATATTTGTAAAATAACCGCTAAAATATCATGTCATATGAAAGTACATAGATCAACTTTACTTACAACCAAACAAAGGGTGGGCCATGCCAACTATGTCAAGTAACCTGAAAATTAGTCAAGTGACCTGAAAATTAACGTATGTAAAATAAAATGGAAGAAAATGACACAACTCACCTTGATGCCCTTTTCCCTCCTCCTTTACCCGGGCTTGGGATCGGCAATGCAAGAAGTTGCATTGGCAGAGTAAAAAAATGGCTTAAGCTCCATTTGGTTTGAGAAAAAATTATATTCATAAAGATTGATGTGATGACCAAATGGAGCCTACACCATGATTTTTAGGATCACACCAGAAATGGGTTTTGATTAATTGATAGAAACTTTTGTTAAGTTGGTTTTTTTTATTCTTTTTTTTAAAAATAAAAAATAAAAAATTTATGTAGAACTGATGAAAATGGGCTTCATATCATTACTTCTAACGGTTGGAGAAGTGCCCATATCTAGAATTTGTGTAAGCAAAGGCGTGATCACGATTTGTCTGCAAGACCTGTCGTCACCTCGACAACTCAGATCTCGGGGTTAAACACTAGGATTTCTAGTGATATCTTTGATGAGGATTCTTGTGGAGCAAAGGTATCATAATATCCTGTACTGATACTACATCTACCATGGGTTTCTTGTATTTATGATAGTGAATACCTAAAATTAGTCGTGAATGAGCTAATACGGCATTTTAGACTATAGTAATCGTATATGTATTTAGTGGAATAAAGATAAGGTACTAAATTTTGCCACTAAGGGCCCGTTTGGATACCACCAAATAAATTACATTTTCTACTTACAGCAGTAGATAAGTAACTTATTTGAGATAAAAGTTTGATTTATAATAAGTTATAAATAGCTTTTTTTATTTAAAGTTACTTAATCACTTCAGTTTAATAAATAGAAATCAAGATAAGATAATTAAGTAGCTTATCTTAAGTAACTTACGATCCAAACACCCCTAATAGACATTATTAAGATGATTGATCACATGTACAACTGGTTGTTAGGTTACATTATGAAAGAAAATCAGAAAGCATAAGAAATGGGTGGTAACCTACAACCGGATGTAAGTGATCAGTAAAGGTGTGTGAAAGGGCATGGCTATCTTTGATTGAGGGATTGATGTTGCTGTGTTTGGCTGGGCAGGGGATGGTTTCTCTTGTATCAAGGGAAGGAATCATGCAGCTTCACATCTTCATCTTTGTGCAGGCAGTAGTATTTCATGTTCTCTACTGTGTCATATCCATGTGTCTTGGCGCTTTTAAGGTAATGAATCCACCACAACTTAAGGACACATTTGGATACACCATTAATTTGGATTGCAATTATTAGTCCAATGAAGTTTGAAGTTACAAAATTGCAATTCCTGTAGAATTCACCACAAGGATCACCATCATCTAACCCTTATCCCAACTAACTGGGTCAGCTACACAAATCCTTTTCCACCATTCCCCACTATCAAAGATTATATGTCAGACTTCAAAATCTCACACTATATTTTGAAGTTTATGTTGTGATTTTCTTGTTAGGAGTGAATATAATCATTTTGTTTTTGTCATTTAGTACTGTTATTTCCCTTTGATATATCATCTTCATTTCTTTCTTGTTCATATCACACTACTAACCATACTCTTTAACAATTGGATTTGAATATTCTCAGATGAAGAGATGGAAAACATGGGAAGAAGAGACAACGACACTGGAATATCAAATCAGACATGGTAACCCCATCCTCTCTATAAATAATAAAAAGTTTTATAAGTAGAGCCGTACGGACCCATGCATTACCGGCCACTTGTTAAATAATATAGAAAACTTTAAACTAATAATAAAATAATAAGATATAATGTTTGACTAATATCAACCTTAATCAGTACTAGAGAGTTCTTTTCCATCTAAATGAGATATTGTTTTGGCACCTGGTGCATCAAGATCTGCCTAGTGTCTTGATGGACCCAGTCCATGGAAGTGGGGCCATGGTTCAGTGATCCAGATATCATTGTTCCTAGGATCCAACGAAGTTGATCTGACGAGCACTACCTTTGATGGGATACCCCAAAAAATCTTTTACAGAGAGAAAGATCCCAGCCCTTGGCTCATCATCACCACCGCCATCAATCTTGTCGCTGCTTCCTGGGGTGGCCAAGAAAAGAAGAATACCCAAGGTCTATATGACTGGAACTTGGGGACACACAGCATCCATGGGGATTGAGACCGTGTATCTCATGGGACACAGCACATGGGCCATAGTAGCAGAAAATTGCACCAACTTGACAATCCTAATGGCTAACCATCCAAGCACAGCTATTTGGCCTTTGGATATACAGTGCCAGAGTTAACACTACACGCACTACATGTTTGACTGAATGGCTTGTGCACATTACTACTCAGGCCCAGTAACAGGGGAGCCTGGGTTGGTTTGGGCACTGATTTTGAAGTAGTTAGGTCAACCCTATTTCTTTCATTTTGCTTTTGCTTAGCCCAGGCCCGAGCCATTGCTCGCTAAGGCATAGACGCTGTGGCAACAGCTTTGGCATAAGCCAAAGTTCAACTAACAGGAAATGGTCTTGCTTGAGCCTTTTATAGCAAACCTTAACATTTTTTCTGTTACCTGATCAAAAAGATCAGATGTTGGAAAGTTGGAAACTTGATCCACTACCCTACACAATATAGTATGACTAAGTGCACTGCTTCTGGCCCACCCAATGTGTGCACGTCTACTTCTACATGCCAAAAAATCAACAATCTGACAATTCTAGTGTTATATTGAGGACTTATAGGGGAAAACAGGGGGGAAAAAGGGATGGTTGCAGAAGGTCAGCCGAAGTTCCTTTGACCATCCACTTGTGTGATCCTAGGACATGGCCCATCAGATGTTGGGCATCAGATGATGAGTTTGGATCTCTTACACGCCTACAACATATCCGTAAAAGCAGGTCACTGATTAGTTAAGCAAAGAAAAGAGAACATTTTCAATCTAGTTGCCTTTTAACTTCAGTTCAATTCCAAAACGTTTTTGAGTCAGGTACAAAACAGACATGCTCTTTTGGAATGTAAACCAATTAGAGAAATGATCACATTCTGCAGCCATTTCTTTTCCACAAATACGCCACATTTAGAATGTGCAAAAGATGGGTCACAACATGGATATCACCACAACCATGATCATCTAAACCTTATCCCAGTTAATTGGGATCGGCAACAGGAATCCTGTTCTGCAATTCCACTTTTATCAAGGGCCACAACATGAATATCACCTGCTATATAAAAAAGAAAAAAGAAAAAAGGCTGATCTGCTGATTGGGTGGGACATAGCAGTAAAACTCTAATGGCCATGGACAGAACGATTGTCAGAGCGATTCTTGGTTGAAGCATTTCTTCAAACATGTATGAAGCCATGGACAGCGGCGGATATGGCTGCCACTGCCATGGTTGCTGCCCAATTTCTGGCCCTTAAAAGAGGAAATGAGAGAGAAAGAGAGAGTACCTTTCATTTCGTGTGCTCTGATTTCTTCTATTCTCGTCAGCTATTGGAGGGAGATCAATCAATGGCTGCTAAGAAAGAGAACGAACTGGGAGAGACGTTAATGGAAAGGGAGGTAAATCAGGGAGATCGAGAGATGGAGGGAGAGGAAGGGAGAGAGATTGAGGAAGGCAAAGAGACAAGTGAGATGGGAGAGAGAGATCAACGAAGGGAGAGGACAACGAGAAGCGCATGGGACAAGAGAGAGATTAGAGGGAGTGTGCACGTGATAAGAGACGGAAATGAAAATTTTCCCTCTGCGTTTTTTGTTTTAATAGCATCGTTTCACCGGTAGCCACATTTCAGAAACAGGGGCGTTTTTGGATGGCTGTCGGTGATTCCCGTGATGACCGGCAGTTATATATGGCCGCCGGTAAAAATAGGTGCCTCGTATGCTGCTTTTTCTTGTAGTGGATGGGCTTCATATCGGCCGAACTCTACGAGGTGATTCCTCTAAACCCTCATAAACTGGTTTCAAGTTGATTGTTAGACAATTCACCGTTTTACCTCCATGGTACAGACAATAGATCTGCATGACCTAATGATATTTAAAGAGGCCTTGGATGCTCATGCTCTACATAGGTAAGGAGTGGGATAAGAGGAAGATGGACTTTGAGAAAATATGGTGAATAAATGTCAGTATCATTGAATGTTTTTTAATTCCATATCATAAGCATGTCATAAAGGGGTTATATATATATATATATATTATATTATATTATATTATGTGCCTCTACATATAGCATTGGATAAACCTTATACAATAATTGTCCTACTTATATTGTATATTTCTTTCATTTCTTTTGAAATAAGCACAACCATGTACATCTTTCTTGCCCCTGCACTAGGTCATATGTAAGGTATTTGTACATCATATTCCCATATTAATTGTTTTGAGCCATCGAACTAGCTTAACCAGAAACTAGAGCTATATGCATTATATGGATAGACAGTAACTAACAGGGATCATTCAATATGAAGGTATGAACATGATACCAAATAAATAAATAAATAGAAAGAAAGTGCAATCGGTTAGATCTAGCCTATTATGGAAATACACAACTCGTACACACTCCCTTTTCCAAAAATGATTTATACACCAAGTACTACACTTAGGTTTTGGTTCTTCTATGTACCAACTCACTAGCCCAAGTCCATAGAAAGTGTCCGGTCTTGTGTATGTCAAGTACCGAAAGCTTCCAAATAAGCTCTTGAAGAGTGCATAATTCATATTTCCTTCTTTGTCATACTTTGTCAACTTGAGACTATCTTTTCTTCTCAAGAAGCCCTTGTGTAGCCTTCTTGAAAGATAAATATTTGTTCATCTATTCACTTCACTTTTATGCTTAGGAAAAATGACACGAGGCTAATTTTGTAATTTTGAATTTTTGATCTATTGATTCCTTAAACTGCTAGAACATACTTGGATTACTTTTTGTGAAAATCTAATCACCCATATACAAGCTACTTGGCTCAAATTTACTCATGCGATGCATGTGTACGGTGTCGGGAATGTTAGAGCCTGATGTGGCCTGATCCAAATTGAACACCTTTGCCACAAGTGCTGAGCTAAACTGTGAGAATGAGAACCTAGCAGTTTGTCCATCTACTTAGCCATTTGTAACTTAAATAAGATAATTTTGTGAAGGAAATGGTTTGTCCTTCTAATAAGTACTTTTTACCTTTTAGCCAAAAGGATTTTTTCTTGCCATGATAGCAGTTGTCCATTCAATAACAAAACAACACAAGAGTAAGCAGAATAAAAGGAAATTGCATTTATAAATGTTATCAAAGATAAACACTTATAAATTAAAGAGAAATCCATGAATATCTAGCAATTATGGCACAGATGGTGAGGTCCTAAAGCTAGCGTCATTCTTAGTCCATTGATTATGGCATAAATGAAGGGAATTACACTAAATGTTGGCCTAGCATAGCAGTGTAGATGGGCAAGATTGTACTACAATCAATCTAAAACCAATCCACTGTATCAACATAGATGCAACTAAGATAAAGCTAATAAAGTGTAATAGCATAGACGGAATGGATTAACTAAGATTCGTAGTGTTGCAGTATAGATTTATGTTATATTGGGCTAGTAAGGGCCCAAAGTCTTCGATCTTTCTCTAAAAGTTACCTCAAGCTCAACATATTATTTTTTTCTATCCAACACATAATAATAAATTATTGATTTCCATTTCTTAAATGAATTGTTATTTTTTCTATCCCTTTTACCAAAATCTTAGATGAGCCTCCAAATATAATGTGGCCTCTTTCCAATTTATCTAGCACAACGAACATGCTCCTCCTCTTGCACATGTAGTTGTTTGTCCTAGTATCTTGCTTGTTTCAGTATCAGGATATTGGGTGTTTTTCTCTCCTCTTCCATCACATCTATAAGCCTACGATACATATGATTCTATGTTTTCATTCATTTCAATATATTTAGGTCTTCTACATTTCCAAGCATAATGGCCATAGTTTTTATAACAAAAAATATTGACCTTGAAATTTATGTTGCTATCTTGTATACCTTGGCTTTGAAATTTTTTCTCTTTCACATCCTCTTGTAGGATGAGAATTTTGAATTCTTTCTTTAAAGGCATATGTATGTCCTCCTCTTCCTTAGCCATAGTATCATCCTCAATTGTTTTTTACTTTTAGAATCTTCTTTTGTCATCTTTCAATGTAAACTTTGCTTAAAGTACTTTCTTAAATGACTTTTACTTTTTCTTATTAATTCTTTCTTCACGAGCTTATAAATTCCATAAGTTGATCAATGGTCATGGAGTCCAAGCCTTTTAATTCTTCATGAATGGCCACAACCATGTAGTCAAACTTTGGATTTTCTCGATCATTTAAATTTCATCCAAAGTTTTACCATTTCTTCTAATTGATTTACATTAGCCAATACTCTTGAAAACTAATATGAAACTAATTACAACTCTTTTATATGTAAATATTCAAACTTAATTGCCTCCAAGAGTTTGGAAACATACAATACTTTTCACTTTATCAACTCTTTTATATGAGTTTTGCAAGATACTACATATTTACTTTGATGTGGTGCCGCATAGGACCTTCTCAAAAGCAGCTCCATCTATTCCTCGATAGATGAGGAAAAGAGTCTTCTATCTTTCTTTATTGCATCTCATCCACCACTTCATTTGAATACATCAATTCTCATAGTTGTATTTGGTCAGCCAAGGAACTTGAAATAGCATCATCCCATTTGCGGATCTTTATTTGTGATGTGACTATATTGATATTAAAGAGACTTGGCCACTCTCACACTACATAAATAAGGAGTGGGACAAGAGGAAGATGAACTTGAGAAGATGTGGTGAATAAATCCTCTTATTGTTGAGTATTTCTTACTTGAGAAGATGTGATGGATAGATCCATGTATTGTTGAGTATTTCTTACTTGATAAATCAAAAGGGAGTCTTTGCATGCATATATAGGCACTTGGAGATCTTTTTAGACACTTATCTTCTCATTTAATGAGTTTCTACCCAACCCCTTTGTCCATAAAAAATTAAAAAAATTTAAAAAAAAATCATATGAATTTAACTCTATCAACTTTCTCCCTTGAAACTTCTAGCATTGTCTTTTCTTTTACCATACTTTATTAAAAGTGCTCTTACACACTTGTACAACAATAAAATTAAATTTACTTCTCAATACTTTTTGTAGACCTTATCGTTGCTAGGCCATGTTACAATATTCACGTTGACCAACATATAAACATGATAGTCATAAATAAGAATGTTAACATCATGCACATTTGATAGGGAAACATCTATTAATCCTACGGATGGGATGAATGCACAAATTATATCCAAGCGCGGAAAAACTTCCAAATATGGGAAAATTGTTCCATGTTCCTATAGTAACTTGGGTTTCCAATTTAGAGAAGTTGGTCCATGAATCAGTATCTGGACCGTTGGTTAGATACACAATCCTCCGTGGATGGACCATGCCCAAAAATCTCCCGTGCACAAAACTACCAGCCACGTATCTTGTGTGTTTTCTCTTTCTTCTGTTAATCGATTGCTAGAGAACAAATTGAAAGCTTAGGATTGCCCATTCAGGTGGAAAATTCAAGTGAAAGATGGACATGGAAACTCAAGGAAATGAAATTTTCAAATGAATGGTGTACATCATCCAATGTACATGACAACAATACACCGTGGCCAGAGAGAATTGCAATGCACGTTTGAGAAAAAACTTATGACAGCACTCATAATTGCCTTCTACATCTTCCTTAGTTTAATTGACGAGGCTTTTCTAATTTTCACCTTTTTAAAGTTTCCTTACTTTAGTATATCATCTAGATGACAAGCTACCCATTTATCATTGATAAAATTGAATTAGTTCTAATATATTTATAATTCTTTTATGAATTGCATTAAGCGATGTCAACAGTAAGGTGTGCTAACTCACATTCACATTTGGAACCAAAAATTGATCCAAAACATAAGTAGGTCACACCATTTAAAAGAGTTAGGATGGGAAACCCAAGTTGTATGTGAGGCACATAGGTTTTTATATGCAATCCAATCCATTCATAAGATTCTTCTTGGAAAGAAAACGGTATTGTTTGAAATAATGCTACCATGAAACTCAAGTGGACCATACTAGAGATAAGTCTCGTTTCCTTTCTTGTTAGTTTTATGTTAAGATTGTGCTTAAGGATATGCTTGTCAATTGTCACCTGGGAAATATCTTCTATTATTTATTTATTTTTGAAAGAGGTTCTATATATTCTTTTGTATAGTGTTTTGAAAGGGGTTTGGTATCTGCCACCCTTCTTCATGTAAATTTTGCTTTCATTTCCACACATAATAATAATAATAATGGACCACACCATGTGAATTTAGAAGTTTTAAGAATATTTTATATATGGTGAAGCCCACCCCTTTTTTGGATCAATGTGATGTTAGGGATTAGAATCTGGATACTCTGCTTGCCACAAGCAGGAAAATCTTGCTTTCCTACATCGTGATTGGTACCCATCGTCACTGACGTTGTCAGCACTGCTGCATTAAATGTAGTATGTGATGATGCGGTCTAATTAGATCATAACAAGCAGGTTTTTCCTACTTCTGGCAATCGAATCTACATTAGTCGTTATGAGTACCTATTCACCTACATGAATTTTTTGAAATTAGGTGTAGGCAAACAAAAAAAAAGTATGGTACATATACTAGTTCTAAGATGTCTTCTTTATTTTATGTCATCATGCCAGTCAACCAGGAAAAGTTGTAGAGGAGATTATAAAAAGCCAAGTAATTTTAAATGTTCAAAGGATCTTGACGTAGTAAATAAGGTAATGGACTTGAATTAACCTCCGATTCTTTTTTTTTTTTTTTTTTTCTTAATGGAAAGAACTGGAGTTGATCTTTGGGATGTACAGTGTATTGCAGGAATTAACAAAAATTATATTCTGGAGCCCCAATGCCCCATTACATCCCCAAAGCCAAAACATACGGTGGGACATGAAAGATTGAAAAGTCCTAGCTAGATGTCCTTGGGGGGGTGGGGGGGTGAATAGGACTATACTAAATTAAAACTTTAATAGCGAAATTAAAATGAATAAAGTAAAGATAGCATTTTAAACCAATCACAATATGGAAATGTAAAGCAACTTTCAAATACTAGAACAGAGAGGTTGATACCAATGTTGTTCTAAGGACAACCTTGCACCATAAAAATCAAGAGTTTATGGCAGGACAACTTTACTAGAACAATTTGAATATCAAAAACTCAAATTGAAAGGAAATAAAGGAAATAGCAAGAAATGAAATTCTAAACTATTACAACATTCCCCACAATGCTTGAAATGTAAATATTACAACATTCACATCCACACATACATCCCACAAACTTGAATGATAAAAGATAGGAAAAACAAATCATACATCCACAAAACACAGAGTTATAGTAGTTCGCCTGTGTGTTCACCAACTGTTAAACAACAGCTACACAGCTTGCTACTCCACTCCTAATATCCTCACATAGGGGATATCAGCGTTCACTATGAAAATAAGCTTCTCAGGTTCACCAAAAACTTTCATAATTGTATCTTTCAAATGGGCTTACACAATTCAAATGGGCTTACACAATCTCAAAAGAAACCAGTACAACAAAAGATTTACACAAATGTAAAATACCTGGATTTCTCCTTTTGTAGCAGCCCAGTAGAACCAATCGAAGTAGAAATTTGAATGTAGAAGTTCAATGTCCAATACTCACCTTGAAATTAGGGCTAGCTCTATTTGATTTTGATTCCAAGAAGAAGGAACACAACAATTCCTCTTTTCAATTCAGATTGGAATTTAGAAACAAAATCAAATCAATAAAGCTAGCAAAAGAGAATATTAAATATGCACAAATTAGCTTAAAAATGAACACAAACTTATCTCAAAGTGATGCCTTGAATTTACTTGAATTGAGTTATCAAACTGTGAAATTTGTCGTCTATTTATAGTTTCAGAAATCGTATCTACGACTGGTCCTGTGGACACTACGATTGGTTGTATGACCAACAACATTTTGAAATTATGAGCGCGATTGGATCAGACCGTTCCACAGCTGGTCGAAGGCAGTTTACAACCGGTCGTGATCCTTCCACGACTGGTCGTAACTACCCTATGACTGGTCGTGAGGCAGCAGATTTAATTGTTGTAGTTTGAGTCATAGATCCAGAACTGATCATAAGACAAGTTGGCACTATTCACATGATCGGTTGAACAGAGTCCAGGACTGGTCGTGGACGAATAAAAAATTCTAAAAAACTGCAACAACCTTAAGACTGGTCATGGAATTTCTTGGACTGGTCGAGGCAGTGCCAGGACTAGTTGAACAGGGTCCAGGACTAGTATTAGAACAGCTCAAATACATGTAAAGTAATTTAATTTGAATTATGTATTCAAAATGACCTACCCTAAGGTCAATCATACCTTGAAAGTGAGATATGAACATTGAGACTTTATTTTCTTCATATGATAGTTGACCTTTGAAGATTGTGAAGCTTGAAATTTCTATACTTAATGTAGCATTGAACTTGAGATCTTCTAGAGTTTGAATTACACTTCATTTCGAGTTGTACACGAACTTAAGTCTTTGAACAAGATCACTTATTTCGTTGTAGCTTATACTTGCATTTCTTGAAATGGTTTGAAGTAAATCTTCGTTCTTGACTTGAAGCAATGTATTTAGAGAGGTGATGTAATGTCTTGAACCCAAATGTAATGTCTTGATCATATATACCAATGAGCTACATAAGATATATATTGATATTTTGTCACTACAAAATTTGACAACCAAAGGAGCATAAAACCATAGCACCACAAAATTTGACAACCAAAGAAATTTCTTACAAATTTTCAAATTTTGGGTTTTTCTTTGGATATTATTAGGAAATATTACTAAAAATAAAAATTCTAAAGTATTTATTGTAAATTCATCATCATCATTATCATCATCTAAGCTTCATCTCAATTAATGGGGCTCCATCATGAATCTTGTTTTGCCATTCCATTCCCATAATTTTAGTTAGAGCAAAGTTTACTAATTCTTCTTCATATTACCCCTACCCATAATTAGGACCCCCCCCCCCCTTACCTTTTCAGAGCCTTCAACTCATATCAAGTAACTATAACTATCATAGTTCTTGGTGTACATTGTACATAACCAAACCACTTAAGGACTACTTTTCCTCATCTTATTATCTAGTTGAAGTAGGGAAGGACGTGATGAGGTCGATCATTATCTTCCTTGATCGATAAACACCTTGAATCCACAAGGAAATCTTGAATCCACAAGAGAAAATTCTTGAATCCACGAAAAATAATAAAAGTTTTTAATGAATTTTAATTGATTGATGATGGAAAAAAGAAATTTGGCATGCTTAAATAATCCTAAACAAACTCTAAAATGTAATTAAAAGAGTCCTAATTGAATAAGGAAACAAATTCTAAAAATCTGCAATTAAATTTCTGCATCCATCAACCTGTCCTCGACCAATTGAATGGGCTCAAAAACATCCAGGTTGCATGTCGACTAAAACTTATTCGGAAGATGTTGTTTCACTTTGGGTGTACCTCCTTTGGTGCATATAATAGCTGCCTCACTATTAGGGATTCAACATGATCCTGTGGAACCTAATATGCTTCATCCCCTTCATCATCTGCAAGGTGCTCGAATTTACCAACATATGGGTCTTCATCTGCATTTTCAGCACTACCATCATTAATGACGAGGTTAACCATTTGTCGTTGGGAACAAGTGTTTGATCGGTGACCCGGTTGGCCATATCAATAGTAATGATCAATCATTGGAGACCATAAGGGTTCGGGATCCTGTTCAGAAGTTAAGGGCACCCCCTACATGTTTTTTTTTCTCTTGGCCCATGGTGCTCCCTATGAAGGATGTAGGATAGGTACGTGTTTTGGAACGCTCAAGCTGCACTTCCGCTTGGGTGGCCAGCATGATCGCCTCATTCATCATCCAAATGGGTTACATCTGAACTCGATCTTGGATCACAACATGCAACCCTCCATTTAATCGGGTGACTTGTTGAGATTTAGTTTTGACTAAATCATTTTGTGTCGCCAAACGGTAGAACTCCTCAACATAATCTCTCACCGTTCGACCACCCAATCAGAAATTTTAGTACTGTTGGAACAATCCTTGATCATGGTCACTTGGGAGGAAATGTGTGCACATTAGTTGCCTCATTATCTACCCTGTGTAGATTGGTGCTTTCATTCCTTATTCGTGTGAGCTGAAGTTGCTCCCACCAAGTTGAAACTTCACCCTTATACTTGTAAGCTATCAATTTGACATTCTTTTCTTCCGGGATTTCCATGTAGTCGAAGAAATACTCGATTTCAAGTAACCAATTGAGGAAGTCCTTGATGTAGAGTTTGGTCATTGAAACTAGGAAGATTGACCTTCATCCTGAATTCTCAATCAGTCTGATGTACCTGATTGTTGCCTCTGTGGCGGTGTTGGAGGATCATGTCATTGATCTCCTCATCGTTGTATCCCACATCTTCTAGCATGATCCTGTGATTCCCTGAGGGCATCATCCTGCAATCAGTGTGATTGCGAATTCAGTGCCTATCGGAGGCGGATCATCACCATGAACACGAAGTTTCCCTAGGGCCTTCGTCATGCGATTGATGGAAGCCTGCAGGCCTTGCATGACTTGTTGATTCTTCCACTGCACCGCTTCAAAAGCCGCTTCTATTAAAGGACAATTTCGTGGAGCACCGTCCATGGAGTTATTGCCTGACCCATCGTTAGAAGCCATTGACTCGAGGAAAAGCCTCGCTCTAATACCAACTAACGTAGGGAAGGACGTGATGAAGTCGATCACCTTCTTCCTCGTTTGATAACCACCTTAAGTCCACAATGCACCCTTGAATCCACAAAAGAAAATTCTCGAATCCGTGAGAGGTAATAAAAGTTTCTAAGGAATTTTAATTGATTGATGATTAAAAAAAAAAAATGAGTTTAGCAAGTTTAAATAACCCTAAACCAACCCTAAAATGAAACCAAAAGATTCCTAATTGAATAAGGAAACAAATCCTGAAAGCACACAAATTTTCACGTTCATTAACTAGCTGAGTCGATCAGTCGAACGAGCTAAAAACATCTAGAAACTAAAACAAAAAATTCCTTGAATTTCGACTTGTCAAACAAGGCCTTTGACTTGTCGACCACATCTGTCAACCTGTCGAAACTGGTAGAAATTGTCAAGCACCAATTCTAAAATTTATGGTGGAATTTCGACCTATCGATCAGATTTATCAACCGGTCGAACAATGCTAAATTCTTAACTCTTCTTTGAGCTCCTCTCTAAGCTTATTGATTCATGTCCTACATCAATTGGTGATTAGTTCCCTTGAATATATTAATTTCTAATTAAATCCTTCTCGGGCCACTTTCCAATCTCTACATCCTCACTTCAAATGTGCTCAATTTATAAACATGTTGCCCTTAACTGCTCACCATAATCATGGCTAGTATTGTAACTATCCTACGATTTACACTTTCTTATAAATTAATAGAAAATTTGAAAATTTATATAAATAATTATATAATAAATTAGTTAAAATTAAAAGATTTTGCTATTTCCATTGGGATGATTTTGCAATAAAATTGAGAAAATATAGAGCTGCTGACATTTTGAAAATACCATGGTATTATTAGGATAATATCATTTAGCTTCTCTTTTTTTTTTTCTTTTTTTCTTTTTTTTTTTAAAAAAATTTTAATTATTGAAAATGCCACGGATTTAATATCATTTATTATTATTATTTTTAATGAAAATGCCACAGATTTTCAAAATCAGGCAATGTTTGTCAACAGTGATGTGGCCAAGTTTTCATCGCGGAGGTGCTTGGTTGACAATATGTCATGTCGCCCATCAAATCATAAGCTGTGCACCTGCTTGGAACAGAGTTCTTAAACTAAGCAGATGGAATGACCTTAACCATCTTGACTTGATTTTCAACCATGGACCACTTCATTGTTTTGGTGTCCATTTTATATCCACTGGTCCAAAAACATTCCATATCCACAGGTCCTATAACATTCAACCAGTAGGATTTACAGTCTATGATTGATCTTGAATGGCCCCAAGATTTGGATGGCCATCGTTAACATAAATGCTGCGCCGTGTGTATATATAATTGTACCCCACATGGCCTATTTTAACTGAGTACTAGTAGTTGGACCCAACCCGAACCAATCTGGACCCGACTTTAACCGGGTCCCATAAGTTTGCTTGGCCGATGTCGGGAGTCAGCCACCCAGCGTGTGTACCACTGCCACCCTATGGGACGGGCCTACATGGAGAGATGGACTTTTGATTGGAATAGTCCGTATTCTCGGTGCTACCATGAATGAACAAGGATGGTCTAGATGCTTCTTAATCGGAGTTGAATATGGGCCGCCAAAAATTTCTTTTCAGCGTACCACATTCATCTACACAGTGATGATCAGAACCATCAGTTCAAGGCAGGTCCATAGCATCCAAAATATCGAGGGCTCCGATCTCCAGACAGTCTGAACATGTGGCCCCCTCTAGATGAAAAGATCTCCTGAGGAATCTTGGAGCAACAAACCATCGATTCTTCGCAGGAGTATTGGCATTTGCTTTCCCATTACTGGGCAGATGATGCAAGTGTTAGAAAGGCTCTCCACATCCGTGAGGTACAATCTCCCGACCTTTATGATGCATTTTCGTGCAACTCTTGCTTGGCACACACACGCACACTACGTCAGGCACATGTGGGACATTGGACCCAAATATTAGGTGGGCCCCATTTTGTAGATACCATGGCACAAAAATCATTTTAGTCCACTCATCAGGCATGGCAGCACAGCTACATTGTGACTAGGGACTGATGTAGAGCGAGTCGCGGACAGTTTCATGGCTAAGATGGATCAGAAAAGGCCCGGTCGACGACAGAAGTGATCCGGACCATCGGACCTTAGATCGGGCATATCTCGCAATCCGGAATGAGCTATCTGACGTAAAATATATGATTTTGGGGTAGAACGAGCTACTTTAGCCCGGAATTGGGAAAAATCCCTTGATCGATGGTCATTTTTCTGTTTTAATTTTGTTTTTACTATAAATAGTAAGTTTTAGTTTGATTATAACTCTTCATCCGTCGGGTTTTAGGAGTTGCGCCCAATGTGAAAAGAGCTTAGAATAATTAGGAGAACGGTTTGGTGAAGCCAAATAGGACACTTACTATTCTTGGCCGAAAACCTTGCGCACTAGCAGACATCACGACCGTCTATAAATAGTAATTTTACTATTTATAGTAAGTCGCGGATTTTAAGAGTTTGAGTTGTAGTTTGATTCTGATTTCTTTTCCATTGCTTGGTACCCTTATTTAAAGGGTTGTGAACTCGTTTTTAATTATTCATCAATCAATTTCGAATTTATTAGAATTTATTTATATTTTCTACTTTCTTTCCTCGTGGATTCGAGAAGTCTCTGTGAGGAGTCCAGCTGTGGATTCGGAATAGTTATCCTCTTGAGGAAGACGGTGCTCGACCTCACGTCCTCCCCTGCGTCAGGGACCGATGGGAATTTGCATTGCCTCCATACTATCTGTGACCATGAACGTAACATATGCAACTTCCATGATGAAAATAGGGGACGACCGGTGAATGGCTACTGGGCAATAGAGAGCTGGCTTATGTTTATGAGGTCAACAGCAGTGTAAAGTACCATCTCAACCTGACCACGAAAGGTTACCGAGCTCTGATATATAGGTGAACGTTTTCTACAAATTACCTTTTATTCAACAAACAAGAACATGATCCACTACAAGAAAATACACCTTTACTGGCGTTCAGGTTGAGAGAGAGAGAGAGAGAGAGAGAGAGCAAATAAGGGGGTTAGGGTTATAATTAATCATGTTCGGGACCCTTTACCAGCGCAAAGGAGGGGGCTCCATGTTGGGCGCCAGTAAAACGGTGCCGGCAATGCCACACTTTCTTGTAGTGTGATACTGATATATTCTCTCTTTGTTTTTTTCTTTTGTTTTTTTCCCTCCACACAGCGGTGATCACGACTTATCGATTCCATTCACGGGGACAGAAACATGGATAAGATCATTGAATTTCTCAATAGTTGATGATTGGTGACCATGGGCCGTTGATGGCCAAGTTGCCAGGTGAGTCCCACCTTTTTAATAGGTTGGATACATTTCCATACCTTCAACTATGATTTGATTTTGGAAGTGAACTTTGATAATTGGAACCATCCAGGGTTAGAATCCAGGTAAGCCCAAGCCATTTCTTTTTAATTTTGGGCCGGCCTAATTGACCACCAGACCATGATCATCATAAACTGGCCTCATCCTGGGTCTAACTTTGGGGTGGAAAGTTTCGGGCCTAGAAAGGCTTCAGGCCCAATTCGATTTAGAGCTTTTATTCTTTCGATCGATTGATCTGGGCCTATATAACTTTTTGCCCCTTGTTCAATTCGGGCCTCAGCCCTGATTTTAGACCCAGACATGGCCTAAGAGGCCTGATGTAAATGACTGATGTTGCAGGTTCCAATAGGGTCTTGTGCTGGGTTAGCCCATTGTAGGCCTAATCTACCATTGGATAATTACTTATGTATTTTAATCTCACAGGTACAGGCAAGAAATTCCTCATCTTGGCTCCATGTTTTTCTCACGCAAAGAAGAATAAAATGCACGAATATAAGAAAGACGTCTTATCTAGTATGACTCTTGTTCATTTGGATGCAGGGAGCGGGCCACACGGCTCCAGAATACAAGCCCAAGGAATGCTTTGCGTTGGATTTCGCGTAATCCCCTATAATTATCTCATTCCCTTTCGTTTTAGAGCTCAAATGCCCATCGTTTTCATGCAGGGACCGCCGAATTCTCCATTGAACATGGTCAAGAGAGTGTGGGCACATTGGCATCTTCTAAAAGATTTTATAAGCTGGGTATGGTGGCCCACTCAATGCCCCCCATTATAATCTTGAAATCTCACAAGAATATAGGTACTGTTTGGATGCAGAATTGATTCCCTTGGCAATAAGGTGAGAAAGAAAGTGAAATGTCTAATGTTGGACTAGTCCTACTTTATTTAGGCTATATTTGGATAAGATATCTTTGGAAATATTTATATTTATAAAATCAAGATTTTGGTGGGCCATGCGTGAAAATTTGTATAAGATCTCTTTGGAAATATTTATATTTATATAATCAAGATTTTGATGGGCCATGCATAAAAAAGGCGGAGGTATTCCATGGTCGAAAAGATAAGTAGGTGATTGATATTTAAATATAGTTTGATTGTGTTTGCATATTTTAATTTTCATAATTTCAGGCATTGATTTACTCTCACTACGCTAAAATCGAGAATCTGCGAGTCTCAAAAATTGCTTGGTTAACGATGGATTTAATCCGTCGCTAACGGAAAATGTCCGTCGACAACCCCGTTTTTCTTCATCCCAAGTCGAAAGTCGCAGAATTTCGCGACGGACCAAAATCCATTGCTAAAATCTGATTTATGACAGATTGTGGTCCATCGTAAATTCGCAGATTTTGATTTCGCGACGGAATATGATCGGTTGCAAATTACCGCCCAAAATAGCACTTAGCGATGGTTTTTAGTTGCTTTTGTGACGGATCATGGTCCGTCATAAAAGGATGCCTAGAACTTTTTTTCTTTTTCATTTTTTAAAGAAAATAGTGGAAAATTATGTTTTTTTTTTTTTTTTTTTTTCTTTAGTCTAAGAAATTTTTTTAATAGAATTTCAGTGGTTTAATTATACATATTTATATCTAAGATTATTTTTTAACATTTGATTGAATGTAAAGAATTTTTTATTTTGTTTTTATATCAAACGAGTGGAAATTATTATTAATTTTTTATTTAAAACTAATATTTAAATGATTTGTAATATCACATGAAAAAGAATGTTGAGAAGTTTAAAAAATTTAACAATGTTTGAGAAAAATTAAGATTTTGAAAAAGAAAAACCGTGATTTAATAAAAAAATCTATTTTTTGGGGAAGAAAAAAAGAATATTGAATAAAGTTGACAATTTTGAAAAAAAAAAAAGAATTTGATTCCGAGAAAAAAATAATATCTTGAAAAAGAAAATTAAAAAGATTTTAAAAAATGTGAAAATATTGACAACTTTGAAAAATGAAAATATTTTGAAAAAGAAAATGAGAGTTTGTATATTTAAAAATAAAAATAAAATTGACAAGTTCAATAAAAATTGACAAGTTCATAAAAAAATGCTTTAAAAAAAAAATAGAGAAGTTCGAAAGAATTGATAATTTTAAGATAAAACGATATTAAAAAATCAATACTTAGACAAAAAAACAGACATTTTCAAAAGGAAAATAAAGAAGTTGAAAAAATTTATGATATTGAAAAGTAATTGAAAATGTTCAAAATTTGAAATTAAAAAAAAAGTTATTTATAAAAACACTGAGATTTTGAATATATATATATATATATATATATATATATCATTTTAAAAAAGAAAATTGAAAAGTTGAAAATAAAATGGTGTTTTTGAAGGAAAAAAAATAGGCATTTTGAAAATTTTGAGAAAAAAATTAAAATTTGAGAAAATATTTGAGATCTTGAAAATAAAAATTCAGAATTTGTATTATTTTTATTTTTTTTGAAATATTTGATAATAAAAATGATATTTTGTTAAATGTTTTCAAAGAAAAATTAAGAGTAAAAAAATATACATTTTGAAAAAATTGTGATTTTTAAATGGAAATTAAGATTTATTTGTGAAAAAAAAAACACGCTTTACTAAATTATTAAGCACATCCACTAATTGAACCTTTAACCATTTTTGGACAATCTAATCAGTCTGGATTGAAAAGTAAATAGCTTCAGATGTTTAAATCAAATTTCACTCAAATTGTTGATTAATTTTGTATGCCCAATATCTTTCTCATATGTAGCCTGATCGAGGCGAGTAACTAGTCAAATTGAGGGTATTGATTAGTAAAATAGAGTGAATGGACTAGACATGTAAAATGGGCCAAATATTCTGGTCAAAATTATGACCAAACTTATTGACATCGTGAAAACTTAAGAATTGATGTTAGTAAGTTTTGTGGGCCCATCATGATGTGTGTCGAACATCAAAACCGTGCATTTGATGTGTCCCCTTTAGTTTATGAGATATCTCAAAAATCATCCATATACGAAACTCAGGTGGGCCATACCATCTAAAACTATGTGAAGACATCCTAAAATATATATAAGCACTTGGTGGGGCCCACATGAGTTTTGGATGCGGCTGAAACTTGGTCTGACCCCTCATCCAAGTGGTACACACATAATGAATGGGCTGGATCTGTTAATCACATCTAGGTGGGCCCAATATATGATTATGAATGTTTTAATGGGAGGGTAATCCCTCTCAACTATATTATGTGGTGTAGCCCACCCAAGTCATGGATTAACTTTATATTTTAATCCCGTGGCCCTCCATGGAATGTTGCATCTGATTGATGGGGCAGATCTAAATTTCAAGTGAACCCCACCTTATAAAAGAGTGGGATAGTGACACCAACCGATGAAACCTTCTTAGGGCCCACCGGATGTTTATTTGAGATCTAACTTGTTATAAGTTATTATAGACATGGAATAACTGAAAATGATTTTAGAGATCATTTTATAATATGAGCCTAAAAGTGATTCATATCCTAAGCTCAACTGGACCACACAAACAATAGCAGTGGGACAATGATTCTCACCATTAAAACATTCATAGGGCCCACATAATGTTTACTTTCCATCCAATCTGTTAATAATATTACACAAACCTGGATGAAGAGGAAAAACAAAAATTATATTGATCAAAAACTTTTGTGACCCTCAAAAGGGTTTCAATGGTAGACATTCATTCTCCCACTACCTTTTGTAGTGTGGTCCACTTGATCTTTGGATCTGTCTTATTTTTCGGCCCAGGACTTATGATGAGCTCTCTAAATGGACAAACGGTTTGAATATAACACATACCTCATATAGGGACCCACAAAACACACCAGCAATGTCGGTGGTGTGTGGTACACTAGCCAATTGGATGTGGTTTGGCTAGTGACGTGAGTAGCAGGTGTCTAGTGGTTGGTGCTCCATGGGCCCCACCAAGATCTATGTGTTTTATTTGTATCGTCCATCAATTTTTACACATCATTTTAATACTATATCACATAAATGAGGTAGATCATTATCTCAGGTGGACCACACTATGGGAAAACAATATTGATTGAATGTCTACGGTGCTCACTGAATTCCCACTTTTTCCTCTCGTGTGGTCCAATTGAGTGTTGGATACATCTAATTTTTCATTTCACGTTCTAAAATGAACTCATAAAACGGATGGACGAGGCGGATTTCTCACAAACATCTTGGTGGTCCCCACATAGCATCCTTGCGCAGGAACTTCCTGTTAAAGGCTTTTGCAGGAAATCCCTCCCTCCTGGATGCGGATTAGCAACTGACAAGTTGAATAACGAGACTAACGTCACTAAGTTCTGTGGACCCCATGATGATGTATGATTTGTATCCACTCTGTCCATCCATTTGGAGAGATCATTTTAGGGAAATAGCCAAAGAATGAGTCTACTCCAAACTTCCAGTGGACCACACCACAGAAAAGAGTGGGGAGAGTGAAGCCCACCATTAAAAACTTCTAAGGCCCATAAAAGTTTTCGATCAAGCTGATACTTGTGTTTTACCTTCTTTCATGCCTGTGTTAACTTGTGAACAGTTTGGATTTCAAATAAACATCATGGTGGGCCTTAGGAAGGTTTCAATGGTGGGAATCACTCTCCCCACTGTTTTCTGTGGTGGGTCTACTAAAGCTTTGGATCTACCTCATTCTTTGGACCATGCCCTAAAATGATATCTCCAAATGGATGGACGGTGTGGATACAACACATACATCATAGTGGGCCCCACAAAACTTAGTGACGTCACTTCAGTAGCAAGTCTCGCTACACAACCTGTCAGTAGCTAATCTGCATCCCCCTCTCCTCTGTCTCTCTCTCTCTCTCATCCTAATTGATGTAGGGATGAACATGATGAGGATAACTACTCCGAATCCACGGAGCTTCTCTAGACTCCTCACAGAGACTTCTCGAATCCACGAGGAAAGAAAGCAGAAAATAGAAATAAATTCTAAGAAATTCGAAATTGATTAATTGATCAATAAAAATGAGTTCACAACCCTTTAAATAGGGGTACCAAGCAATGGGAAAGAAATCAAAATCAAACTACAACTCAAACTCTTAGAATCCGCGACTTACTATAAATAGTAAGCTTACTATTGATAGACGGTCGTGATGTCTACTAGTGCGCAAGGTTTTCGGCCAAAAATAGTAAGTGTCCTATTTGGCTTCACCAAACCGTTTTCCTAATTATTCTAAGCTCTTTTCACGTTGGGCGCAACTCCTAAAGCCCGGCGGATGAAGAGTTATAATCAAACTAAAACTTACTATTTATAGTAAAAATGAAATTAAAACAGGGAAACGACCGTCGATCCAGGTGTTTTTCACAATTTCGGGCTGCGTAACTCGGCGTAGTGGGGTTGGTTGGCTTCAGTAGCTCGTTCTACCCCAAAATCATATATTTTACATCAGATAACTCATTCCGGATTGCAAGATACGCCTGGTTTAAGGTTCGACGGTCTGGATCACTTCTGTCGTCGATCGGGCCTTTTCTGATCCATCTTGGCCATGTAACTGTCCACGACCCACTTTACATCAGTCTCCTACACTTCAAAAGAACTCGTCCTCGAGTTCTTGTCATGCTCTGATTCATGATACTCGGTTAGGTCTGCGACATTGAAAGTCCGTAAGATTGCCATGTCATTTAGAAGATCAACAACATAAGCGTTGTCATTGATCTTTCAGATGATTGGGACGGGTCTAATCTTCTTATTTTTCAACTTGTTGTATGTCCCGGTCGTAAATCTCTCTTTGTGCAGATGGACCATAACGAGGTCGCCCACCTCGAAAACTTTTTGTCGCCGATGCTTGTCCTCTTGTTCCTTGTACTTCTTGTTCGAGGCATGTAGCTTGGTCTGCACTTCTGCATGGATGCCCATGATATTGTCTGCCAGATGTTCTGCTGCAATGCTTGTGCCTGGGTGATTGGGTAGAGGGACCAAGTCAAGTGTGTGGCGAGGCACTTGTCAGTAGATAATCTGGAACGGTGATCTCCCTGTCAAGCGGTTCACCATGTTGTTGAATGCAAACTCTGCTTGAGACAAGGACAAATCCCACTGCTTTGGTTTTTCTCCTGAAATACAGTGAAGGAGGTTTCCCAATGTGTCATTCACAACTTCGGTCTGCCCATCAATCTGTGGGTGGTAAGCACTGCTGAATTAAAGTCGTGTATCGAATCTATTCCATAAAGTCTGCCAAAAGTGGCTAATGAACTTCGTGTCACGATCAGAAGTAATAGTCTTGGGGACCCCGTGTAGCCGTACGACTTCCTTGAAAAATAAATTCGCCATGTGTGTTGCATCGAGGGTCTTCTTGTATGGGATAAAGTGCACCATCTTTGAGAAACGATCTACCACTACGAATACTGAATCCATAATGCGTTGTGTTCATGGGAGACCAAGTACGAAGTCCATTGATAAATCCTCCCAAGGACCATCAAGCATAGGTAATGGGGTATAGAGGCCCGTATTCTGAGATCACCCCTTGGAGGTCTGACAAACACAACAACGTTGTATGGCTTTTCCCACATCACGTACTAACTGCGGCCCGTAATACCACTCTTCCACAAGAGCTCGCGTCTTGTCTCGCCCCAGGTGTCCACCGAAGCCACCTCCATGTAGCTCCTAAATAATTTGCTCCCTCAGAGAACTTTGGGGGATGCACAATCAATTCCCTTTGAAGAGAAAATCGTCCTGTATATGAAGGTCGCTGGGGTCACCTTCTTGACACTTCATCCAAGAATCTTTGAAGTCTTCATTCTCGGCATATAGCTCCTTGAGACAGTCGAAGCTGACTACCTTGTTGCTCATCATAACTAGTAGGATGCACGACAGCTAAGTGCATCAGCCACCTTGTTCTATTGTCCTGACTTATGCTTCAGAACGAACATGAATTCCTGTAAAAATGCAACCCATCTAGCATGCACACGATTCACGTTAGTCTGACTATTAATAAACTTTAATGCTTGATGGTTAGTGTACAAAACAAACTCTCTTTGAATCAGACAATGCCGCAAATGTCGCAGCGCCTGAACAACTGCATACAACTCAAGCTCATAAGTCAACCACTTCTTTCAGGCTTCGCTGAGCTTCTCATTGTAAAAGGCTACTGACCTACCTTCCTGTGATAATACTCCTCCAATTCCGACATATGAAGTGTCACACTCAACCTCAAACAATTTATCAAAATTAGGAAGCACCAAGACCGGTGTTATAGAAAAACGATGCTTGATCTCATGAAAGCTCTTGTCAGCTTTATCGGTCCACTGGAACGGTCCTTTTTTCATGCAATCTGTTATAGGCGCGACTATGGTGCTAAAATCTCACACAAATCGATGATAAAAAGTCGCCAACCCATGAAAACTCCTCACCTCATTAATGTTTGTCGGGATCGATCATTCCCTAATAGCTCGCACCTTTTCATCGTTCACACGAATGCCTGTGGACATTACAACAAATCCTACAAACAACCGGTTGTTAGTTAAAAAACTATACTTCTTCAAGTTGAGGTACAACTTGTTAATTTTTAGGACTTGTAGCACCTGCCTGAGATGTTTCCTGTGCTCCGCCTCATCCTGGCTATATATCAATATGTCATCAAAATATACTACCACAAATCGGCCAGTGAACAGTTTTAGAACTTGATTTATCAAACGCATAAAAGTACTTGGTGCGTTCGATAGGCCGAAGGGCATAACCAGCCACTCATACAACTCTTCCTTGGTCTTGAATGTTATTTTCCACTCATCACCGGGTCGAATACGAATCTGATGGTACCCACTCCTTAGATCTATTTTAGAGAACACATTGGTCCCTTCTAATATATCGAGCATGTCGTCCAACTGTGGTATTAAGAACCGATATTTGATTGTAATTTTGTTGATTGCCCAGCTGTTGACACACATGCACCAGCTTCCATCTTTTTTGGCGTTAGTAATGCTTGTACGGCACATGGGCTCATTCTCTCTCTCAAGAGACCCTTGCAGATCAATTCCTCCACTTGCCCCTGAAGTATCTCACACTCCTTCGGACTCATCCGATAATGAGGGCGGTTGGGCAAGCTAGCCCCAGGGACAAGGTCTATGTGATGCTGAATGTCCCTCATGGGGGGCAATCTATCAGGTAAATCCTTAGGCCAGACTTCTTTGTATTTGTTTAGTAACAGTTTTAAACTTGGAAGGATGTTTGAGGGTTCCTCTTCCTCTCCCTTCACCACTACGGCGTATACCTCGCCAGTTTTCTTGGATTCCTCCATGAAATCCCCAATGGTCAAGAGGGAACTCCCCTCCACTTTAGAGGCTTCAGGGTGGTTCTCTGGTGCCATAGGGGCAAGGATTATTTTTCGACTATCCTTGACAAATACGTAGACATTATCTCGTCCCCGATGGGTCGCATCACAGTCCGACTGCCAGGGTCGACCGAGTAACATATGACAAGCTTCCATATCGACCATGTCACAAAGTATTTGATCCTTATAATTTTTACCAATTGAAAACGAGATAGTGCATTGTTCAGTTACCTTACGCATTGTTCAGTTACCTTGGTCTTATTCACCTTTTTTATCCAACCAATTGAGTATGGGGAAGGATGTTTCATCGTTGGTAGCCGCAACTTGTCCACCATCACTCTCGAGACGATATTCTCGCTACTACCACTGTCTATGATCACATCACAGACCTTTCCATTGACAGTGCACCGAGTACGAAATATATTGTATCGCTGTGGATGTAATTCCTTTCGTGGGGCATACAGTAATCGTCTCATAACTAGAAATTCACCACGATCCTCGCCCGTTATTTCATTACCACCTGCTATTTCTTCAGTGGTTTGTATCAAAGCGATAGTCTTCTTCTGCGGCCTCATCTTCAGTGCCCCCTTCGTTTATAATTAAGTGTGCTACGGGACGTTGAAGACAAGTGTTTGATAAGTGGCCTGGTTGGCCACAGCGGTAATAATTTTTCAACCTTGGCTGAGTATAAGGATTTGAAATCCTACTCGGACCCGCTGTTGTGGGTGCTGCACGTTCAGGTCTGGATGAGCCGCTCCCCGTATCACGATTTGCTGTTGTAAGAAGTTGAGGTACTGGATTTTTTCCTCATGGTAGCACTGGATCCTGCGTGGGACCCATTATAGGGGGTCGATTTGAAGGATATGGATGAGCAAAAGCTCTTGCAAGTTATGTTTCTGCCCTACCTGCCAATTGAACTGCTTCATCCACGATCCCGACTGGGTACATTTGAACTCGGTCCTGAATTGTCGGTCGCAACCCTTTATAAATCGTGTCACCTTTTATGACTCAGATTCTGACAGGTTGTTTCATGTAACCAACCATTGGAATTCTTCAGTGTAATCTGTGACAGTTCGATTTTCTTGTCTGTAGTTTTGATATTGCTGGAATAATATCTGCTCATGATCACTGGGGAGAAATCGTGATCGAAGAAGACATCTCATCCGTGGCCATGATGAGATGAGCGCCTTGTTTTGGCGGGCTCGTAAGAGTTATAATTGTTCCTACCATGCAGAAGCACCAGATTTTAATTTAAATGCTACCAATTTTACCCTTTTATGATCTGGCACGTCCATGTAATCAAAATATCTCTCTACTTCGACTAACTAATCGAGAAAATCTTCTATACATAATAAACTGTTAAAATTAGGAAGTTCATCCTTACCTCGATAGTCTCTTTCAGCACGATCTAGATAATCACCTCCATGGATTGGTCATTGAGCAAAACCCTCATTAAGGTCCTCGTCGCTAGAACTTGAATCATCTGGTGTAGCCTTACAGTTTGTCACTGGTAGTGTTCTACGAAAATCGGAGTTGCATCGTACAGCAACCATGGGTGGTGGAGCACCACTTAGGGCTTGGGGCGGAAGTATCACATCCACAAGATGGTCGAGAGTTGTCTGCAGCCCTTACATGGTCAACTGACTCTCCCGGTGGAAAGCTTCCATTCTTTTCAAAAGATAACGAATCCCTGGATCACCGTCTACAGGATTTTGATTCATACCTTTATTTTTTACCATCGGCCTGAGGGGAATCCTCGCTTTGATACCAATTGACGCAGGGATGGACGTGATGAGGATAAGTACTCCGAATCCACGGAGCTTCTCTGGACTCCTCACAGAGACTTCTCGAATCCACGAGGAAAGAAAGCAGAAAATAGAAATAAATTCTAAGAAATTCAAAATTGATTAATTGATCAATAAAAATGAGTTCACAACCCTTTAAATAGGGATACCAAGCAATGGGAAAGAAATCAGAATCAAACTACAACTCAAACTCTTAGAATCCGCGACTTACTATGAATAGTAAACTTACTATTTATAGACGGTCGTGATGTCTACTAGTGCGCAAGGTTTTTGGCCAAAAATAGTAAGTGTCCTATTTGGCTTCACCAAACTGTTCTCCTAATTATTCTAAGCTCTTTTCACGTTGGGCGCAACTCCTAAAGCCCGACTGATGAAGAGTTATAATCAAACTAAAACTTACTATTTATAGTAAAAATGAAATTAAAACAGGGAAATGACTATCGATCCAGGGGTTTTTCACAATTCTGGGTTGCGCAACTCGGCGTAGCGGGGTTGGTTGGCTTCAGTAGTTCGTTTTACCCCAAAATCATATATTTTACGTCGATAACTCATTCCGGATTGCAAGATATGCCCGGTTTAAGGTTCGATGGTCTGGATCACTTCTGTCGTCGACCGGGCCTTTTCTGATCCATCTTGGCCATGTAACTATCCACGACCCGCTCTACATCACTAATCCCCTCTCCCTCCTCTCTCTTCCTCTCGATCTGTCCCTCCTCTCTCTTCCTCTCTCTCTATCTCCCTAACCTTTCTCGTGTGTGTCTTTGATCCATGAATGCCCTGCCCATGCATGCCCTTGCTCTCTCTATCTCTCTCTCTCTCTCTCTCTCTCTCTCTAAAGCTCGGTTGAAGACTATTTGTCGAATGTGAGGTATTTCTCTCTCTCTCTCTCCTCTCTCTCTCTCAATCTCAATGCCGATTTAGGAATTTGGGGATTTAGTAATTTATGGATTTTTGATTTGAAGTGGACCCTCATTTAGGGATTTGGGGATTTTAGGGCTTATAGATTTGAATGTGGACCCCAAATTGGGGTTTTTCTGATTTTACAAATTAGGGATTTGGGGATTTTAGGATTTTGGGGATCTGAGGATTTTTGGAATTGGGGATTTCACCTTCTGTGTTTTATTTATTTATTTCTCTTTCTTTATTGACATTTAGAAGTCCCCAATCCATTGATCTAGATTGTTAATTAGGTCCAAGGCACATTTCACGGGGTTGCCATGTAAAAATCATACCAATCTGAGCCAGATCTTAGGGTCTGTCAAGCATGATTCATATAGAATCTAGTCTAGTTTGGATTTGGATTCAAATAAGCATGATTTTTTAAAGGCTTAATTTTTGCATTCCTTGTGTTGTGGCCTAAGTTTTCGATTGGATTGACTTTTGAGGACTCATGGTGAAAATCTGGTGACTTGCCTGATGGAAAGGGTAGATCTAAAGCTCAGGTTGAATCAAATTCACACAGGTGAAAGTATTTCTTTCTATCTGTCTCTCAATCTCTCTCAATATTAATGTCGATTTAGGAATTTGGGAGTTAGTAGTTTGTAGATTCCCGATTTGAATGTGGACCCTTATTTCAGGATTTGGAGATTTTAGGGCTTACAGATTTAAATGTGGACCCTAAATTGGGTTTTTCTGATTTTACAAATTGGGGATTTAGGGATTTTAGGATTTTGGGGATTTGTGGACTTTTAAAATTGGGGATTTTTTGATTTTACAAATTGGAGTTTTTAGGAATCAGGGATGTGAGGATTTTAGGAATTTTGGATTTTAGGATTAAAGAAAATAAGTTTTGAATCTTAGGTTTGAAGGTTAAGCATTGGCTAATTGATGTGGGTGTTTGACGTAAATGGTTGGTCCCATTGTAGATATGGCATACTTCATTTGTTCCATTGTTTATTGGAGATGCAGTGGCTTAAGATTGGTAGCTAGAATTCTACCCACTTGCATAGGGTTGGCAATGGGTTGTGTTGACTCCTTGAAAATTTCATGTTCAACACCATACCACAAATTTCAGGTAACTCTTTAGAACATCTTACACTTGCACATCATATGTTTGATTAAATTCCTTAAAGAATGTTTAGTAGTATTTCTTGATTTATGTGGTTTGCTAATTCCACATGCATGCACATCCACTTGGGCACATGTATTGCGATGTGAGATCTTAGCTTGGCATCAAGTGATCTTTTGGCATGAAAAACTGATTTGAGCTTGCCATCAATTGCAGAGTATGATGCTTGATATGTATGCATTTAAAGCTTGTACATGATGCATGCATTAACTCAAAATAAACTGATTAAATAAGTGTAGTTTTTAGTTCATGGTGCATCTAAAATGCGACCTTACAATTTGGACTATTTGATTTGAAGTGCTTGCATGCCACATGAAATGTCCAAGTATTTCCAAGTGAGTTTTTGGTTCATGATGCATCCACATTCTGAGTTGCAATCATATTCTGCCATATGTAGCCAAACACTATATGAATTGGATTTCAAGAGAGAGCATGCTCATAATTTAGATTACATAATTTGTACATAGCCTGATTATGGTGAGACCTACCTCTTGAGCTGTTCCAAAATGACCAAAATGTTGTAGATTATTGTTATATAAGAAAAAATAAAGCACAAAACAAATAAAATTACCAGTTATGGATTAAATAGGCTGGCAACTGTCAGTTGAATTAAGTTGGAGAAAAATGTTAAAAGAAAAATGCTAGTCGAAGAATTTTATTGATCAAAAAGAAAATGTTTTAATTTATTTTTGGTTTTCACAACTTGGTTTTAGCTTTTTTAATGATAAAAAAGAAAATGCCGACTGAAATTGTAGTGCACTATATCAACTTTTTTCTTTGTTCTTCTTCTTTTCATATGAATAGGATGTAACATGGCGAGTTGCTGATCTGTGTAGCCCATCTCTTCAACTGTTATGTTCATGAGTACTCATACATGAAGCAACAACATGTTTGGTGCTATCATGTAGTTGTTTTTTCTCTCTTTAAGCTGTAAGTGATTGACTTTAAGTTGTAATTGATTTACAGGTAAATGATTGTTTGTGTTTGAGTAACATGTAAATGGAGATCCTAAATAGGCTCTATGGCTTTGCCTTCAGGCAGCCCCATGTGTGTGCATGATGCCAAAACAATAATTTCATATCTATGCATCTGTTGGGCAGTTCTGTTGTTGTTGCTATTGCAGATTTGCATGGAAATGTTAGTTACAGATTTTCAAGGAAATGAATGGCATTTCTATCACATTGTTCGAGGTTGGTTGTTGTCTTTGCATTAGGAATGTCTTTTACAAGCTCTTGTTATTTGAATGCTAGCCATGATCTAAAAACGAGTGCCCATTCTGTCGTAAGACAGTACACGTGTAGTGTAAAGGGTGTGTATGAATGTCTTTGCATCAATCCTCAGAACCCGCTCTGCCATTAGACATTACAGTGCATGACGGTTCCCAGTAGGTTAAGTTGCAAATTATTATAAAGGGTTGGTTGGATATCTTTTATTTTTTATAAATGTTGTTAATGTTTGGTTGGATGATGTAACGCCCTGAAATTCGGGGGTCGAGCATAACTCAGCTCCCGAGTTCCAAAACATCACTTATGCAACATATTTAATGATGGATGTATGTTGTCTGTATTAGTGCATAAAACATGGAATAGATTAAGCCAAAGTGCAGATATAATTCAGGGATAAGTGAAGAAAGCAAGCGGAAGACTTAAAGAAATATATGTGTACATGTGCGAATCCCTGAAATATATACACATACCAGGTCAAAATGTAAGTGTTGCTATCAAAATTACAAGTATCAAATTACATCGTTTAATTCCCAAAAGAAATCCCAGCATCCCGCGCATCAGAACGAGGCTCACTAGAACCCGTCTGAAAACTACATAAAAGAGAAAGTAGCCTCATCACCATCGATCTTCGGCTCTGCCTCAAAGGTTGCATCAACATCTGTAACATCAGCAACTAAGACAGAGTCTGGTGGGTGTTTAACACTACCCCAGAACGTAGGAGTGAGTGATCAACTCAGTGGAACAATAAAGGATAGGTTAACATGTTATCAATTCAATCAAGCAGTAATAGTAAAGTAGAATAATCAAGCATGTCCTAACTACTCTTGTTAATGCAAGGATGTATGAAGAATGATGTGTGCCCTCACGCGTACACCCTCAGCGTCTTCATCTTACGTTACACATGACACCACCTCAAAGTGCGCCACGTCTACAAAGCACATGCAAATGCGGTGCATGAACATGATTACCAAGTTGTTATTAGTCCTTTTTCATACAGCAGGATTGGGAAGCTAAGGTACCTTCCTTATATCACCATCCAAACAGTGATCCATTCTAGGGTCGGTAGTCCTAGATCATCTCATACGATTATATGGTTGTAGGTCGCTGTAAAGGGCTCGTCACCAATCAATGCACGCCCATCATACCTTCCTTACTACACTAAGGCTCGTCACCTTAATGCGGTATCTAAGCATGCTCGAGGTCACTACAAAGAGCTCGTCATCAATCAATGTAGGCCGACAGCACGAATATAGTGTCCCATACCACCATAATCGGCTCACGAGTTTAGTTGCTCACTGGTCACTACAGGGAGGCTCGTCACCCCAGCGTAGGCCGACAGCTCAACCACGGTGTCCCATACCACCATGTCCGGCTTATGAGTCTTAGCGGATCAAGGTACCATGGTTATCAGGATTTCATCGGTAAGTTTGGTACCCTAGATTCAAACAGTAGCGTCCATACATGGTGAACATACATCGGACAATCGGGTTACTTGACGAACTCGACTAGCACAAGCGCACGTTGGGTTGAACGACATAGAGTGCGCAAACACTCCGAGTGGCCAAACCATTGCCGACAACTCTAATACGACTCGGGTTCGTCTAATCACGTCCTACGTGGCGAAAGCAACCTCAGCCACGAACTTAAGGCCGATTACCGATTTCCTGGACTATTCATAGTCCCAAACACATTCTACTATAACAGATATTGATATCAACAATTTAGAATAGTAATGGAACAACAACTCAAATCATATGGTATGTAAGCATCTGAAGAATATCAACTTAACATGGATTTAAGCATAAGTAAGACTTGAAATTAAACAACAAGGAATGTAACTTGCATGAAGGAAATCATACACACTAGTGAGAGAGTTGAGAATCGCTCCTCAACGCCTACAATTAGTATAATATGCTACACTTTAGATCATTCAGACATTTCTACAAACACTTAGAATACATAGTTCAACATACATGACGTGTGTTGAAATACACACATTTGGACAATTCCTCTTACCAAGGAGTTGTCATACATACATCTAGCATAAGTACACGACAAATAATCATGGCAATCACATGTTCATAATTTATACGCATACGGTACTTTATACATACACAGAATACACAAATCTCAATATGACACATGCATATCAGGAACGCAAAGTAAACACAACATTTGGCATGTGAAATCTCATCCATAGCAAGAATAAACCATTAACTGGCATTGAAAGCCATGAAAACCATAACCTATACACTTAAAGTCCGCACCTTAAGCCAGAAAAGAACACCGAACTGATTTCAGACGATATGTGGCAAGAATAGAAATGAGAGACAACATCACAAAGACTATTCTAAGCTCTAACACAGATTAGGGTTAGCTTAACTTACCCAAAGATGAACTCAGAATCGCCGAAATAACGATTCAAAGTGAAGGTTTAAGGATGAAGAAGAACAGGAAAGAATCTAAGATGCTTCACCAACTTCTCTCTCACTTTCTCTCTCTTTTCCTCTCTCTTTCTTAGCTAGGGTTAGGAAATTCGTATGGAAAAGAGAGCTAGGGTTTTAAGGTCTATAAATAGGCCCAACATTGATGAAAATAACCCCAGGGCCAAGGTATACTTAGGGTATAACCAAAACAAGCCTCTCTCGATCCAACGAAGCACTTTCGGCGGGCCTATTACCACGAAAGGTCGGACTTAAGCTCACTGACCATTGATCTAGGTCAGGCTGAGTTTTCGTACCGATCGGATCTTCAGATCAGCCGTGGCGGACCACACTCAATTTAATGGTCACCGAATCTCGATCAGGTCCACAAGCACAAGGACATACCTGGGCCACCTTTCCTGATCAGAGGGTGAAATTGGGTCAGAATCCAACGGTCAGATTGCTTAAAATCATCATGTAAGCAATATGACTCAGATTTCATAAAATCTTAATTAATTTCTAACCGTTCTCACACTCTTCACTCCGAACTCAATCAAATCGACCCAGAACATCATCTGGACTTGATTTTTGAGGTGATGGTCAAGTCCAACATGGTGACCGCAACAGCCTAAGATCACTATTATCAGACTTTCGATGCGTGGTCCAGGTCCGATTCAGAACTTCTAAAAATTCTCTAGAACAACTGGATTTAGCGATGGATCCCAGATTTCAGAGTAACATAGCGCTAGCTAGTCTACAAGTTTTGAGTCATGCAAATCAAATTAAAAGTGATTGATGTAAATTTCACAAGCGATCGAGATAAGCGCTAATTACCCCAAAAAGCTATTAAGGAGAAATAGAGGTAGTACTCGGGTCTTGGCACAAAATTTTTCGGGTCATTACAATCTACCCCCCTTAAAGAAAATTTCGTCTTCGAAATTCATACCTTCTCATGTTCCTCAAGGATCTGAGGGTAGCTCTTCCTGACCTCAGCTTCAGATTCCCAAGTAGCCTCTTCCTCACTATGATGCGTCCATAGCACCTTCACAAGAGGGATAACCATGCTACGCAATACCTGCTCCTTCCTGTTGAGAATACGTGTCGGTCGCAGTACATAAGTGGCATCCTCACTCAACTGCACTTGCTCCCAACTGATAATATGCGAAGGATCAAGAACGTACTTCTTCAGCATAGAAACATGATATACGTTATGCACGTCCGCAAGAGGTGTGGACAAAGCAAGGCGGTATGCTATTGCTCCTACTCGATCCAGAACTTGAAATGGACCAATAAATCTCGGCGTCAGCTTCCCCTTCTTACCGAACCGCAGAACCCCCTTCATAGGAGAGACCTTCAGAAAAACATGGTCTCCAACCTCAAAATCAAGCGGTCGACGCCTCGTATCAGCATAACTCTTCTGCCTACTCTGGGCTGTCAGAAGTCGACGTCGAATATGTCAACTTTCTTTGAAGTCACCTGCACCAATTCCGGGCTAAGCAAACTACGCTTGCCAACTTTTGCCCAACAATGCGGTGCTCTGCACGGGCGACCATACAACTCCTCATAGGGAGCCATGCCAATACTCACCTGGAAACTTTTATTATACGCGAACTCTGCATATTGAAGATAATCATCCCAACTGTCCTTGAAATCTAAAACATAAGCTCGCAACATGTCTTTCACGACCTGATTCACGCGTTCCGTCTGCCCATTAGTTTGCGGATGAAACGCGGTGCTAAACTTCAGTTTCACACCCATCGCTTCCTGAATACGAGTCCAGAAGATAGAGGTGAAACGCGTGTCTCTATCAGACACAATCTCTAAGGGAACTCCATGCAGACGTACAATCTCCTTGATATATAGCCTAGCCAACTCATTTGCAGAGTTTGTGACTCTGATAGGTAAGAAATGAGCCGACTTCGTCAATCGGTCGACTATCACCCAAATAGAGTCATATCCCTTCCTCGTTCTCGGCAACCCAGAAATAAAATTCATAGAGATGAAGTCCCACTTCCATTCTGCTATGGGCATGGGCTGTAGCAACCCAGGAGGTCGGCGATGCTCTGCCTTAACCTGCTGGCACGTGAGACAACGAGAAACAAACTCAGCAATATAGACCTTCATATTGTCCCACCAATAAGATCTCCTCATATCCTGATACATCTTCGAGCTACCTGGATGCATCGCAAGCTTAGACTATGGGCTAACTCGAGAACCTCCCGTCTCAAGTCAGGGATGTCAGGAACACATAACCGGCCACGAAGTCGTAGGCCCCCATCAGAACTAACACTCCACTCGGAGTTCTCATCGGTACCAACCCGCTTTCTCATCTTCGCCAGAAACTCATCATCTGCTTGAGCTGCAACGATCTTCTCGTTGATAAAGGGCTGTACACAAATGTGTGCGATAACCTCATATGACTACAACGACAACTACACGTCAGAATCAGGAGATGGAGGCAGGACACCCTTATCTTGCAAGCAACACAGGATAGACTTCAGAGTTCGAGTCACCTTCTTGAACTTATACTTCACAAGGGCTCGAAGATCCACAATATCCTGGCGTAGAACAACTTGCCCTTCCTCAAGCTGGGTGAGACGGGCATCCCTTGCAGCCTGGTCTGCGCTCTGCTCTGGTGCCACAGGAGGAGAGTTCTCACTTGTATCCTGTGCCTCAACCTCTTCCTCGTCTTGCTCTGTTTCTTCTTCAATCTCAGCACCACCTTCAGCTTAACTCTCTTCATCATCGTTCTCTGCCTCATCCTCACTCTTTGAGGTGTGTCGACCAGAACCAATCTCCATCTTCTTAAGGGTCATTAGATTAATATGACGAACAGGAACCAGCTTCTCTGCTCCAAGCCGATAGCCAAACTCATGTGCAAGCTTGCAAATGAGGCGGCCAAATGGAAGCGACTCGGTCCTCCTAGTCAAACGAGCGATGAGAATAATCTGGCGCAAGATGTATGTCAGCACACATAACTTTGCTTCTTGCCCCACCTGATACAGGAAATCTACCATCAGGCGCGTACACTCGCTGCGATTGCTCCACCTTGGATATACATTGAACGTACACATGTGGTGAAGCAAGCGGAAGTCGTCCATCATGTTGGTAGCTAGAAGACTTCTATTCGGCTGCCATTCGACCAGACGACCATACAAGGATCGGGTGCGACGATCCCTCTCGCACATACTGTTCACATTCTTCTCACTGGCATGCACTTCACCAAGTGGTACATTCAGGAGTCGGGATATCAAAGCGACATTGACTATAGCCTCCCGACCGCTACCACAAGGAATCTTGAACTGCAGAGGCTCCAGCGATGGATCACGAATATTGACATAAAAAGTACTTGCATTCGCGCGATATTCGCCCTCAAACAAGGGACACCAACCAGCCCCTTCCAGGCGCTCCAACAAAAGAAACTCGCCATACAACCGCGGATCAACATGAGCCTCAAAAAGGACCCTATGGCATTCATAAACTCCATGCGACAACTCTACCAACAAGGTCCTACCAATGGGAGCTCGAGGATCAAGGTCCCGCTTCGTTTGGAATTCACGAGTGGCGGTCGTGCTCGCGGCGACACCTCTCGACCTCCGTGCACGGGTTGGGCGGCTAGGCCCGGCTTCATCCACGGGCGCTCTCTTCTTCCCCATCAAAGAAAGAAGGGAGGAAATGGAAAAGATGGCCGTGATAAACTCAAAGAGGGCAATGAGAAATGAGAGAAAGAGAGAAATATGAAGGATGGAAAGTTTCCACACACTTGAGATCCCAAAAGAGGATTTGAGAGCCCAAATGAGAAGAAAAGGAAAAGTAAACAGTAAAGGGAGGTGGGGTTTTGAGATGGGTGGATAGGGTTTGCACGAAAATAGAAGAAGAAGAAGATTTGGAGAAGAACTTGAAGGAAAAGAGAGCTTGGGAGGGAGGACTGTGAAGGAAGTAGGGTTTAGAAGAAGTTTAAACCAGCAAACCGTGGAGGGGTGGGCCACACTAGGCCAAATAAATGTTGGCCCGAGCCGGCCCGCTGATTGGCGAGGCCTCGCCGAGCCGGCGATGACATCGCCGGTCTCTGGACTGACCGGCGATGGCTCGCCATTTGGGTGAGGTCCTCCTGGTCCCCCATGCTCCAAATGATGTGGGTCCCCCCTGAGCCCCACTGGAAATGCCCCGATCGGCCCCTTTGCATGATTCGATGCCTATCGGGCCATTCGGGCAGAAATCTGATTCAAATAGAGATTTCTTGAAGATTGAAGGGTTGAAAAGGAAGGATAAACCATCTAAACCCATTAATAGATGGTCTAGGAGAGGTTTCGGGTCGCTGTGTGTGATCAGGAGAGAGCACAGACTTGATCTCGGCGATCGTTTTCAGTAAACTTTCGCCGATAGAAGTAACGGAACACAAACACAATCTACAATAAACCCGCACCCAAATACACTAAAGTGGCGACAGCGTGTGATGTGTGACCATAATTCAGGTCCGGTTTAATCCAAATCATGCTCTGATACCAACTTGTAACGCCCTGAAATTCGGGGGTCGAGCATAACTCAGCTCCCGAGTTCCAAAACATCACTTATGCAACATATTTAATGATGGATGTATGTTGTCTGTATTAGTGCATAAAACATGGAATAGATTAAGCCAAAGCGCAGATATAATTCAGGGATAAGTGAAGAAAGCAAGCGGAAGATTTAAAGAAATATATGTGTACATGTGCGAATCCCTGAAATACATACACATACCAAATCGAAATGTAAGTGTTGCTATCAAAATTACAAGTATCAAATTACATTGTTTAATTCCCAAAAGAAATCCCAGCATCCCGCGCATCAGAACGAGGCTCACTAGAACCCGTCTGAAAACTGCATAAAAGAGAAAGCAGCCTCATCATCATCGATCTCTGGCTCTGCCTCAAAGGTTGCATCAACATCTGCAACATCAGCAACTAAGACAGAGTCTGGTGGGTGTTTAACACCACCCCAGAACGTGGGAGTGAGTGATCAACTCAGTGGAACAATAAAGCACAGGTTAACATGTCATCAATTCAATCAAGCAGTAATAGTAAAGCAGAATAATCAAGCATGTCCTAAGTACTCTTGTTAATGTAAGGATGTATGAAGAATGATGTGTGCCCTCACGCGTACACCCTCAGCGCTTCATCTTACGTTATGCATTACACCACCTCAAAGTGTGCCACGTCTACAAAGCACATGCAAATGCGGTGCATGAACATGATTACCAAGTTGTTATTAGCCCTTTTCATACAGCAGGATTGGGAAGCTAAGGTACCTTCCTCATATCACCATCCAAACAGTGATCCATTCTAGGGTCGTCAGTCCTAGATCATCTCATACGATTATATGGTTGCAGGTCATTGCAAAGGGCTCATCACCAATCAATGCACGCCCATCATACCTTCGTTACTACACTAAGGCTTGTCACCTCAATGAGGTATCTAGGCATGCTCGAGGTCACTACAAAAGGCTCGTCATCAATCAATGTAGGCCGACAGCACGAATATAGTGTCCCATACTACCATAATCGGCTCACGAGTTTAGTTGCTCACTGGTCACTACAGGGAGGCTCGTCACCCCAGCGTAGGCTGATAGCTCGACCACGGTATCCCATACCACCATGTCCGGCTCATGATCTTAGCGGATCAAGGTACCATGGTTATCAGGATTTCACCGGTAAGTTCGGTATCCTAGATTCAAACAGTAGCGTCCATATATGTTGAACATACATCGGACAATTGGGTTACTTGACGAACTCGACTAGCACGAGCGCAAGTTGGGTTGAACGACATAGAGTGCGCAAACACTCCGAGTGGCCAAACCACTACCGACAACTCTAATACACTCGGGTTTGTCTAATCACGTCCTACGTGGTGAAAGCAACCTCAGCCACGAACTTAAGGCCGATTACCGATTTCCTGGACTATTCATAGTCCCAAACACATTCCATTATAATAAGTATTGATATCAACAATTTAGAATAGTAATGGAACAACAACTCAAATCATATGGTACGTAAGCATCTGAAAAATATCAACTTAACATGGATTTAAGCATAAGTAAGACTTGAAATTAAACAAGGAATGTAACTTGCATGAAGGAAATCATACACACTAGTGGGAGAGTTGAGACTCACTCCTCAACGCCTACAATTAGTATAATATGCTACACTTTAGATCATTCAGATATTTCTACAAACACTTAGAATACATAGTTCAACATACATGACGTGTGTTGAAATGCACACATTTGGACAATTCCTCTTACCAAGGAGTTGTCATACATACATCTAGCATAAGTACACGACAAATAATCATGGCAATCACATGTTCATAATTTATACACATACAGTACTTTATACATACACATAGAATACACAAATCTCAATATAACACATGCATATCAGGAACGCAAAGTAAACACAACATTTGGCATGTGAAATCTCATCCATAGCAAGAATAAACCATTAACTGGCATTGAAAGCCTTGAAAACCATAACCTATACACTTAAAGTCCGCACCTTAAGCCAGAAAAGAACACCGAACTGATTTCAGACGATATGTCTTCGTCAACGGCAACAGGATAACCTAAGGCAAGAATAGAAATGAGAGACAACATCACAAAGACTATTCTAAGCTCTAACATAGATTAGGGTTAGCTTAACTTACCTAAAGATGAACTCATAATCGCCAGAATAATGATTCAAACTGAAGGTTTAAGGATGAAGAAGAACAGGAAAGAATCTAAGATGATTCACCAACTTCTCTCTCACTTTCCCTCTCTTTTCCTCTCTCTTTCTTAGCTAGGGTTAGGAAATTCGTATGGAAAAGAGAGCTAGGGTTTTAAGGTCTATAAATAGGCTTAACATTGATGAAAATAACCCCATGGCCAAGGTATACTTAGGGTATAACCAAAACAAGCCTCTCTCGATCCAACGAAGCTCTTCCGGTAGGCCTATTACCACGAAAGGTCGAACTTAAGCTCACTGACCATGGATCTAGGTCAGGCTGAGTTTTCATACCGATCGGATCTTCAGATCAGACGTGGCGGACCACACTCAATTCAATGGTCACCGAATCTCGATCAGGTCCATAAGCACAAGGACATGCCTGGGCCACCTTTCCTGATCAGAGGGTGAAATTTGGTTAAAATCTAACGGTCAGATTGCTTAAAATCGTGGCGCAAGCGACACGACTCAGATTTCATAAAATCTTAATTAATTTCTAACCGTTCTCACACTCTTCACTGCGAAGTCAATCAAATCGACCTAGAACATCATCTGGACTTGATTTTTGAGGTGATGGTCAAGTCCAACATGGTGACCGCAACAGCCTAAGATCACCACTATCGGACTTTCGACACGCGGTCCAGGTCCGATCCAGAACTTTCAAAAATTCTCCAGAACAACTGGATTTAGTGATGGATCCCAGATTTGAGAGTAATATAGCACTAGCTAGTCTACAAGTTTTGAGTCATGCAGATCAAATTAAAGTGATTGATGCAAATTTCACAAGCAATCGAGATAAGTGCTAATTACCCCAAAAAGCTACTAAGGAGAAATAGAGGTAGTACTCGGGTCTTGGCACAAAATTTTTCGGGTCATTACAGATGATGAATGTATTTGCAAATGTGAATGAAAATAAATAACTTATAATATATATATATATATATATATATATGTTATCAATGGAGGATACCTTGTTTAGGGGGACATGAAATTCTTGTAGCTTATGGTATGGTGGCCCAATATTGGTTGTATGTTACTAGTATGTAGTAGATAATACTAGGTCCTATATTTTTTATATGTGGCTAAAAATTTTACATCAACTCCTCTACGCAGATTTTGTCCCACTTCCTGTGCTCTCATTGCTGGTCCCAACTTGAATAAAAGAGGGTTGCATCAGGTTGGCAGCCGATGTTGAACTTATGTTAAAACTAACTATCTAAAGATATTGGGCATACAAGAGAAATGGCCATTCAATTATAGATTTAAGAATAGCCGATGTTAAAGATTTAAGAAGACTTCCATTTCCAAAAGATTTACGGACCGGACCGAGAACCTTCCCAAGCTTCAATAGCCAAAGGTCTGTGGGATGCCAAGCATGTGGTCTTGACATCTACACTTTTTGGTATACTATTTGAAAAATGAGATCCACTATGTGAGCTTTACTAATATGTATACGTTATATCCGCACCCATTTATTTCTTTTAGATCATTTTAAGGCGTGAGTTAAAAAATGAGGCAGATTTAAAGCTCAAGTGGACCACATCATAGGAAACATCAGGTGTCGTCCACTAGAGCTTTGGATCTACCTCATTTTTAGGCTTATATCTTGAAACGATCTAAAAAAATAAATGGACAGTGTGAATATAACTCATATGTTATGGTAGGGCTCATAAAATTCTGAAAAATTAATAATAATAAAAAATCTGATAAATTAATATATATAATTTACATTCCTCAGGTGGGCCCTACCATGATGTTTAAGTGAAATCCACTTGAAAACCAGGTGCTTCAACCATGTTAGCCTAGGGCCAAATAATCAGCTCCATCAGCGATGGACCACATCCTTGGAAATAGTTTTAGATCAATGCTCACCCTCTAAACTATTTTCCTTGACATGACTCTCCTAAATTACAGATAGACTTGAATTTTAGGCCCTGTGGTAAAATATTAGCTTAACATCTAATGGCTAGAAGAGAGCCCTCTAAAAAATATGAGTGGTCTTCTCAGTCCTTGTCTACCTAAATCACAAGTTAGCCAAAATTTTAGCTCTAGCCCAACTAGTGTTAACATATCTAACGGTTGAATGGCTCTCACGTACACATCACGGTTGGCCTCGTAAAAAATCAAGGGTTCCTGTCCTATAAAAATTCCTTTTTTAAAAATCTTAGCTTTGATATTTGGCGTGGCCACCATGATGTGTATGCGAAACTCACTCCAACCATTAGATGTGTAATCCCATGTTAAGCTAAGGGCTAAAAAAGGAAATGACTTATGATTATGATGGGCCACACCCAAGGAAACAATTAGGAGAGATACGTCCATCCTTGTTTTTACAGGGCCCATATGATGATTATATGAAATCCACTTAAATTATTAAATTCCACAAAAAAAATTTATGCCTGGGCCGCCCAAATATCAATCCCATTTGTGATTCAAGTGGGCCACACCAATAGAAATAATTTGTTTTCAATGATTGACCCTATGGTTCCTCTTAGCCTTGGTCAAATGGCATTGCTAATTGTAAACCCGTTACAGGGTCGTGAATCTCGACCGTCCATCAGGTAGAGCAATCATGGATCTTTCACAGCACGAGGAACATTTTGACTGGAGGATCCTAGTCGTTCAATTAAATCAATTCCCCCATCTGAATGTGCACCATTAGCTATTTTCTATTTTCACCCTCTCTTTAAAGAGGGGATTGCTTGGGACCACAACACTTGTGTGGGGCCCAAGAGATGTCAGTGACAAAGCCACTTCATCTATCTATTTTAAAAGACCACAATAAAATAGGAATCTAAAAATCAAGCAGATTTAAAACTCTGAAAACATCCACAGTTGAAACCTTCCTTAAATTGACCATGATGTTTATACGTCATTCATAGGGTTATTATCACTTAAATAAACTGTAGGCACAGATATCATTTTGATACAAAACTTTTGTCATCCACCAACATTTAATCCCCACAAAATTGTGTGGCATGACGCACATAAGTTTTGGATGTGTGAGCCCACAACTTAAACACCAGCTAACTAGCTGAAGAGGTGCTAGGTCACTTGTATTAGTTGTCTTATCTATGCCGTCCATTCTGTCCATCCATTTTTCCATTTAATTTTAGGTCATGAGCAAAAATATGATGCAAATCTAAATCACAAGTGGGCTACACTATATGAAAATAATATTGGTTCAATGTCTACCATTGAAAGCTTTCTGAGGCCCACTATAATATCAGTCCCATAATAATACAAAATAAATGATATTTTGTTGGTGTCAACAGTGAAGTTTGAATAATGTACTTCAGAGTTACAGACATTTAGAAGATATATCATTCAACCAAGTTCCTAGGGAGGCCAATGTTATGGCTAAAAGAGGCTATTCATGAATCTATTGAAGAATTTTAATCTGATTTGCTTTTTGGTGATGGATGAATCACTTGAGGTTAATTCAACTTTTGATCAAGTAGGCACTACGCCAAAACTGTGAAAAAAGGACGGTCCAAAACCGCCTCAAATGACTAAAAAGGACGGTCATGGACCGTCGCAAGGGCCGTCAAATTTTAATGTGTCATATTACTTAAAGGGCGGTCGAAAACCATCATTTTTATTGACGAAAAAAAGACGGTCATGGACCGTCCTAAGAAAGGACAGTCGTGAACCGTCCTTAAAAAGGACGGTCTCGGACCGTCTCTTATAAGCCTTTAAAGGACGGCCATCGACCGTCCTTTAAAAGGATGGTCATGGACCGTCCTTAAAAAAGACTGTCGTAAATCGTCTCTGATAAGCCTTCAAAAGACGGCTATAGACTGTCCTTTAAAAGGACGGTCATGGGCCGTCCTTAAAAAGGACTGTCATGGACCGTCTCTTATGGGCCTTCAAAGGATGGCCATAGACTGTCCTTTAAAAGGACGGCCATGGACCATCCTTAAAAAGGACTGTCATCAACCGTCCTTTATAAGAGGGTCACTATACACCTGTTACAATATATTTCATCATATTCTTCCTGATATACACCTGTTATATAATATATTTCATCATATTCACATTCACATCCATCTAAACAACCCAAACTATGTAAATCCAACATAAACTACATTCATCCAAACATAAACTACATCCATCCAAACACAAGCAATCTTATCCACATTACATTCATCCACACATAAATACATATAGGTTTAACATCATAAATAAAAAAAAGAAAAAAAATCAGCAACAATTTTCTTTACGTGTCTTTCACCTGAAAAAAAATATTAAACCAACAAAACATTATAATTCAGAATCATGAAGAATTGCATATACTTCTTCCAAAAAAGTGGGCACTTTTTAAAAATAAAACTGATCATTAAAATAGGTTTACGTTTAGGTTTTAGGTTTTAGGTTTAGGTTTAGGTTTAGGATTAGGTTTTAGGTTTTAGGTTATAAGTTTAGGTTATAAGTTATAGGTTATAGGTTATAGGTTAAGGTTTAGGTTATAGGTTTTGGTTTAGGTTTAGGTTAAGGTTTAGGCTTAGGTTATAGGTTTAAGTTAAGGTTTAGGTTTTAGTTATAGGTTATAGTATATAAGTTATAGCTTCAGAGAATTAAGAATAGGTTAAGGTTAAGGTTTAGGAAATCGGGTCCGAGTTCGGGATCAGGTTTAGGTTTGGGTTATCAAGTTTAGGTTTAAGTTTAGGTTAGGGAGTTGAGATTAGGATTAGGTGTAGGTTTAGGTTCAAGGATTTGAGAATACATTTCGATTTTAGGTTTAGGTTTAGGTTTTAGGCTTATGTTTAGGTTATAAGTTTAGGTTATAAGTGCAGGTAATAGGTTTAGGTTTATGTTAGGTTATAGGTTAAGGTTTAGGTTTAGGAAATCGGGTTCGGGTTCGGGATCGGGTTTAGGTTTGGGTTTTCAGGTTTAGGTTTAGGTTTAGGTTAGAGAGTTGAGATTAGGATTAGGTGTAGGTTTAGGTTTAGGGATTTGAGAATACATTTCGATTTTAGGTTTAGGTTTAGGTTTTAGGCTTATGTTTAGGTTATAAGTTTAGGTTATAGGTTTAGGTTTAGGTTAGGTTATAGGTTAAGGTTTAGGTTTAGGAAATCGGGTTCAGGTTCGGGATCGGGTTTAGGTTTGGATTTTCAAGTTTAGGTTTAGGTTTAGCTAAGGGAGTTGAGATTAGGATTAGGTGTAGGTTTAGGTTTAGGGATTTGAGAATACATTTAGGTTTTAGGTTTAGGTTTAGGTTATAGGTTATAGGTTTAGGTTTAGGTTTAGATTAAGCTTTAGGTTTAGGTCATAAGCTATAGGTTTAGGGAATTGAGAATATGTTAATGTTTAGGTTTAGGAAATTGGGTACGGGTTCGGGATCGGGTTTAGGTTTGGGTTTTCAAGTTTAGGTTTAGGTTTAGGTTAAGGAGTTGAGATTAGGATTAGGTGTAGGTTTAGGTTTAGGGATTTGAGAATACATTTAGGTTTTAGGTTTAGGTTTAGGTTATATGCTATAGGTTTAGGGAATTGAGAATAGGTTAAGGTTTAGGTTTAGGAAATCGGGTTCGGGTTCGGGATCGGGTTTAGGTTTGGATTTTCAAGTTTAGGTTTAGGTTTAGGTTAGGGAGTTGAGATTGGGATTATGTGTAGGTTTAGGTTTAGGGATTTGAGAATATATTAGGTTTTAGGTTTAGGTTCAGGTTATATGTCATAGGTTTAGGTTTAGGTTTAGGTATAGGTTATAAGCTATCGGTTTAGGGAATTGAGAATAGGTTAAGGTTTAGGTTTAGGAAATCGGGTTCGGGTTCAAAATCGGGTTTAGGTTTGGGTTTTCAAGTTTAGCTTTAGGTTAGCAAGTTGAGATTAGGATTAGGTGTAGGTTTAGGTTTAGGGATTTGAGAATACATTTAGGTTTTAGGTTTAGGTTTAGGTTATATGCTACAGGTTTAGGTTTAGGTTTAGGTTTAGGTTAAGGTTATAGGTTATAGGTTTAAGTTTAGGTTTAGGTTATAAGTTATAGGTTTAGGGAATTGAGAATAGGTTAAGGTTTAGGATTAGGAAATCGGGTTCGGGTTCGGGATCGGGTTTTGGTTTGGGTTTTCAAGTTTAAGTTTAGGTTTAGGTTAAGGAGTTGAGATTAGGATTAGGTGTTGGTTTAGGTTTAGGGATTTGATAATACATTTAGGTTTACATTTAAGAAATCGGGTTCGGGTTCGGGATCGGGTTTAGGTTTGGGTTTTTAAGTTTATGTTTATGTTTAGGTTAGGGAGTTGAGAATAGGATTATGTGTAGGTTTAGGTTTAGGGATTTGAGAATACATTTAAGTTTTAGGTTTATATTTAAGTTATATGTTATAGATTAAGGTATAGGTTTAGGTTTCGGTTTAGGTTATAAGCAATAGGTTTAGGAAATTTAGAATAGGTTAAGGTTTAGGTTTAGGAAATCGGGTTTGGGTTTGGGATCGGGTTTAGGTTTAGGTTAGGGAGTTGAGATTAGGATTAGGTGTAGGTTTAGGTTTAGGGATTTAAGAATACATTTAGGTTTTAGGTTTAGGTTACAGGTTTAGGTTTAGGCTTAGGTTTAGGCTAAGGTTTAGGTTTAGGTTATAAGCTATAGGTTTAGGGAATTGAGAATAGGTTAACGTTTAGGTTTAGGAAATCGGGTTGGGGTTCGAGATTGGGTTTAGGTTTTGGTTTTCAAGTTTAGGCTTAGGTTTAGGTTAGGGAGTTAAGATTAGGATTAGGTGTAGGTTTAGGTTTAAGGATTTCAAAATACATTTAGGTTTTAGGTTTAGGTTTAGGTTATAGGTTACAGGTTTAGGTTTAGGTTTAGGTTTAGGTTAAGGTTTATGTTTAGGCTTAGGTTTAGGTTATAAGATATAGGTTAGGGAATTGAGAAAATGTTAAGGTTTAAGTTTAGGAAATCGGGTTCGGGTTCGGGATTGAGTTTAGGTTCGAGTTTTGAAGTTTAAGTTTAGGTTTACGTTAGGGTGTTGAGATTAGGATTAGGTGTAGGTTTAGGTTTAAAGATTTGAGAATACATTTAGGTTTTAGGTTTAAGTTTAGGTTATTGGTTACAGGTTTAGTTTTAAGTTTAGGTTTAGGTTAAAGTTATAGGTTATTGGTTTAGGTTTAGGTTTAGGTTTAGGTTAAGGTTTAGGTTATAAGATATAGGTTTAGGGAATTGAGAATAGGTTAATGTTTAGGTTTAGAAAATCGGGTTCGCGTTTGGGATCGGGTTTAGGTTTGGGTTTTCAAGTTTACGTTTAGGTTTAGGTTAGGGAGTTGAGATTAGGATTAGGTGTAGGTTTAGGTTTAAGGATTTGAGAATACACATGGGTTTTAGGTTTAGGTTTAGGTTATAGATTTAGGTATAGGTTAGGTTATAGGTTAAGGTTTAGGTTTAGGAAATCGGATTCGGGTTCAGGATCGGGCTTAGGTTTAGGTTATCAAGTTTAGGTTTAGGTTTAGGTTAGGGTGTTGAGATTAGGATTAGGAATAGGTTTAGGTTTAGGGATTTGAGAATACATTTAGGTTTTAGGTTTATGTTTAGGTTATAGGTTATAGGTTTAGGTTTAGGTATAGGTTTAGGTTTCGGTTTAGGTTATAAGCTATAGGTTTTGGGAATTGAGAACAAGTTAAGGTTTAAGTTTAGGAAATCGGGTTCGGGTTCAAGATCGGGTTTAGGTTTTGGTTTTCAAGTTTAGGTTTAGGTTTAGGTTAGGGAGTTGAGATTAGGATTAGGTGTAGGTTTAGGTTTAGGGATTTGAGAATACATTTAGTTTTAGGCTTAGGTTTACTTTATAGGTTACAGGTTTAGGTTTAGGTTTAGGTTAAAGTTATAGGTTATAGGTTTAGGTTTAGGTTTAGGTTTAGGTTAAGGTTTAGGTTATAAGATATAGGTTTAGGGAATTGAGAATAAGTTAATGTTTAGGTTTAGAAAATCGGGTTCGGGTTCGGGATCGAGTTTAGGTTTGGGTTTTCAAGTTTAGGTTTAGGTTTAGGTTAGGGAGTTGGGATTAGGATTAGATGTAGGTTTAGGTTTAAGGATTTGAGAATACACTTAGGTTTTAGGTTTAGGTTTAGGTTATAGATTTAGGTATAGGTTTGGTTATAGGTTAAGGTTTAGGTATAGGAAATCGGGTTCGAGTTCAGGATCGGGTTTAGGTTTGGGTTATCAGGTTTAGGTTTAGGTTTAGGTTAGGGAGTTGTGATTAGGATTAGGTGTAGGTTTAGGTTTAGGGATTTGAGAATACATTTAGGTTTTAGGTTTATGTTTTGGTTATAGGTTAGAGGTTTAGGTTTAGGTATTGGTTTTGGTTTCGGTTTAGATTATAAGCTATAGGTTTAGGGAATTGAGAACAGGTTAAGGTTTAGGTTTAGGAAATCGGGTTCAGGTTCGGGATCGGGTTTAGGTTTTGGTTTTTAAGTTTAGGTTTAGGTTTAGGTTAGGGAGTTGAGATTAGGATTAGGTGTAGGTTTAGGTTTAGGGATTTGAGTATACATTTAGGTTTTAGTTTAGGTTTGGGTTATAGGTTACAGGTTTAGGTTTAGGTTTAGGTCAAGGTTATAGGTTTAGGTTTAGGTGATGGTTTAGGTGTAGGTTTAGGTTATAAGATATAGGTTTAGGGAATTGAGAATAGGTTAATGTTTAGGTTAAGGAAATCGGGTTTGGGTTCGGGATCGGGTTTAGGTTTTGGTTTTCAAGTTTAGGTTTAGGTTTAGGTTAGCGAGTTAAGATTTGGATTTGGTTTAGGTTTAGGTTTAGGGATTTGAGAATACATTTAGGTTTTAGGTTTAGGTTTAGGTTATAGGTTACAGGTTTAGGTTTAGGTTTAGGTCAAGGTTAAAGGTTATAGGTTTAGGTTTAGGTGATGGTTTAGGTGTAGGTTTAGGTTGTAAGATATAGGTTTAGGGAATTGAGAATAGGTTAATGTTTAGGTTTAGGAAATCGAGTTTGGGTTTGGGATCGGGTTTAGGTTTTGGTTTTCAAGTTTAGGTTTAGGTTTAGGTTAGGGAGTTGAGATTAGGATTTGGTGTTGGTTTAGGTTTAGGGATTTGAGAATACATTTAAGTTTTAGGTTTAGGTTTAGGTTATAGGTTACAGGTTTATGTTTAGGTTTAGGTCAAGGTTATAGGTTATAGGTTTAGGTTTAAGTGGTGGTTTAGGTGTAGATTTAGGTTATAAGATATAGGTTTAGGGAATTGAGAATAGGTTAATGTTTAGGTTTAGGAAATCGGGTTCGGGTTCGGAATCGGGTTTAGGTTTTGGTTTCAATGTTTAGGTTTAGGTTTAGGTTAGGGAGTTGAGATTAGGATTAGGTGTAGGATTAGGTTTAGGGATTTGAGTATACATTTAGGTTTTAGGTTTAGGTTTAGGTTATATGTTACAGGTTTAGGTTTAGGTTTAGGTTATTGGTTACAAGTTTAGGTTTAGGTTTAGGTCAAGGTTATAGGTTATAGGTTTAGGTTAAGGTTAAGGTTTAGGTATAGGTTATAAGATATAGGTTTAGGGAATTGAGATTAAGTTAATGTTTAGGTTTACGAAATCGGGTTTAGTTTCGGGATCGAGTTTAGGTTTGGGTTTTCAAATTTAGGTTTAACTTTAGGTTAAGGAGTTGAGATTAGGATTAGGTGTAGGTTTAGGTTTAATTATTTGAGAATACCCTTAGGTTTTAGGTGTTTAGGTTATAGATTTAGTTTTAGGTTAGGTTATAGGTTAAGGTTTAAAGAATTGAGAATAGGTTAAGGTTTAGTTTTAGGAAATCGGGTTCGGGTTCAGGATCGGGTTTAGGTTTGGGTTTTCAAGTTTAACTTTAGGTTTAAGTTAAGGAGTTGCGATTAGGATTAGGTGTAGGTTTAGGTTTAAAGATTTGAGAATATATTTAGGTTTTATGTTTATGTTTAGGTTGTAGGTTATAGGTTTAGGTTTTGGTTTAGGTATAGGTTTGGGTTTCGGTTTAGGTTATAAGCTATAGGTTTTGGGAATTGAGAATAGGATAAGGTTTAGGTTTAGGAAATCGGGTTCGCAGTCGGGATCAAGTTTAGGTTTGGGTTTTCAAGTTTAGGCTTAGGTTTAGGTTAGGGAGTTGAGATTAGGTTTAGGTGTAGGTTTAGGTTTAGGGATTTCAGAATACATTTAGATTTTAGGTTTAGGTTTAGGTTATAGGTTACAGGTTTAGGTTTAGGTTTAGGTTTAGGTTAAGGTTTAGGTTTAGGCATAGGTTTTGGTTATAAGATATAGGTTAGGGAAATGAGAAAAGGTTAAGGTTTAAGTTTAGGAAATCGGGTTCGGGTTCGGGATCGGGTTTAGGTTCAGGTTTTCAAGTTTAAGTTTATGTTTACATTAGGGAGTTGAGATTAGGATTAGGTGTAGGTTTAAGCTTAAAGATTTGAGAATACATTTAGGTTTTAGGTTTTGGTTTAGGTTATAGGTTACAGGTTTTGGTTTAGGTTTAGGTTAAAGTTATAGGTTGTAGGTTTTGGTTTAGGTTAAGGTTTAGGTTATAAGATATAGGTTTAGGGAATTGAGAATAAGTTAATGTTTAGGTTTAGAAAATCGGGTTTGGGTTCGGGATCGGGTTTAGGTTTGGGTTTTCAAGTTTAGGTTTAGGTTTAAGTTAGGGAGTTGAGATTAGGATTAGGTGTAGGTTTAGGTTTAAGGATTTCAGAATACAGTTAGGTGTTAGGTTTAGGTTTAGGTTATAGATTTAGGTATAAGTTAGGTTATAGGTTAAGGTTTAAGTTTAGGAAATTGGGTTCGGGTTCAGGATCGGGTTTAGGTTTGGGTTATCAAGTTTATGTTTAGGTTTAGGTTAGGGAGTTGAGATTAGGATTAGGTCTAGGTTTATGTTTAGGGATTTGAGAATACATTTAGGTTTTAGGTTTATGTTTAGGTTATAGGTTATAGGTTTAGGTTTAGGTATAGGGGTAGGTTTCGGTTAAGGTTATAAGCTATAGGTTTAGGGAATTGAGAATAGGTTAAGGTTTAGGTTTAGGAAATCGGGTTTAGGTTCGAGATCGGGTTTAAATTTTGGTTTTCAAGTTTAGGTTTAGTTTTAGGTTAGGGAGTTGAGATTAGGATTAGGTGTAGGTTTAGGTTTAGGGATTTTAGAATACATTTAGGTTTTATGTTTAGGTTTAGGTTATAGGTTTCAAGTTCACGTTTAGGTTAAGGTCAAGGTTATTGGTTATAGGTTTAGGTTTAGGTGATGGTTTAGGTGTAGGTTGTCACGCCCCAGACTCGGTAACCGGATTCACAAGGAACCAGATGGCCGGTTCTGGCCGCAACAGCCTCCGTAGTACCCCATTCTCGGCTCCTGAAGCAGGTTTCGATCCTGGGATCCTACAAGGAGGATTTCCATAACAATATAACCATTTCCAATACGAGCATACCCAAGATCACAACAAGTAAATCTGAGAATAAAAAAGGCACTTATCACAAAATCCACTAAGAATTTGAACTTTTACAAGTTTACATGAGGTCCAAAAGGACATTCATAAGATAATAGAAGAAAGAAAGGAAGAATGCAATACTGGGTCCTCAAGCTCAGCTCTAATCCAAACTCTGCCACTGCGACACCTGCCTAGGATCTCCTGCACGCATCAATCGTACATAAGCTTATAGAAGCTTAGAGGGTGGTGTAAGTGTGTGATAATAGTGCACAGAAGAATAATAGGAGATACAGGAAGGAGACATGCTCAATGAGAATAACACTAGCCTTACCAAGGCTTATCATGAATATGATGCAATGAGTACTGGATGCCATACCAAGGCGATGCATGAAGGGCTTACATAGCCAATACTAATGCGATGCAAGTAATGCCAGTGCTCATAACCAAACCATATGTCAAGTATATTTCCAATCATAAGGAAATCACCGGGGTCCATTACACTGCTGGATGACTGCCGCTCTACAGACCCCGCACAGTCAAACGAGCATAAGAGACCTCACTACCCGCCTGTGGACAACCAATCACCAACAAGCCTGACGATAGCGGACCCATTCACGAGCTGGTCAGACTCAGCCTAGCAATGCCCTCTTACATCAGGCGAGTAAGGCCACACCCCTATCCAACCGACTACACGATAGTGGGAGTCGCGGCCTAATGGTATAAGGCCCTCGTGCGCTCATATATTCCACCCGGTCACGGCGTTGGAGCAGATCCTTGGTACCATGGAAGTTTTGGGAATTTCACCCATGGGCATCCTATGCACCCGGTATGCTCAAGTAACATTTTCGGTGTCCAAACATGGCCATCCACGATGTATCTGTGGAGGCTACAACCCTGATGAAGCAAGGGTGATAATGCTCATATATTATGCAATGCCAGATGCATGAATCACACAATCAACTATGCATCAATTCCAAGCATCCAACATGCTCAAGAGGGAATATTACGTCCCTCAGGAAGACAGCATGCAATGCCCAATGACACAATCATAACCACACACACAGTGTCATCCAAGCATACAATGATGCACATGGGTCATGAAGATGGGTCTAGGCGCATTATGCGGCGATATACAAAGTAAATTACATTCCTCCTATCCAAGAAGGAACCAAGACTAGGTACTTAGACAATATCCATAAGGAATCCCACCTCTAGTGGGGGCCCATTTACCTGGGGTAGCCCACAAGACTAAGCATACAACTACGGGTCTAAGTAATATAGAAATGAGCCTAGCAACTGTCTAAGATAAGTATCCAATCACTTTTAAATACAACCAGACCTAGAGGGGTCCATAATGGGGACATTTAACCACCATTCCCCAAAAGGCATATCTACCATGAACTATATGGATAAAAGGCCCAAGGCCTACATTTAAGATAAAAATAAAAGTAATTACATACATATATTCCTCATAATAGGCCATAAAAAGATATAATACCACTTTTAACAACATGGCTCTAAGAGGGGAATTAAGGCCCAAGGCCCAATTCCCAATGGCCATAGAATCCATGCATTAAGTTGGACTTGGTGGGCAGCCCGCGTACACAATATACGGCCCAAAAATAGGTTTAAGTTTGGATGAAATGGGCCCCACTACATCAGCCCAATAATTAGTAATTTAAGTAGGCAACCGAGGGCCCAATACTATCCTTACCTCAGCCCACAAGTCCATCAAAATGGTGGAAGTCGGCCCAATGTATGGTTGGGCCAAGCTGGGATGTCCCTGCCCACTCTGGGCTCACTAGATGTCCCAAAATTCTGATCTTAAGATGGGGTCCTCATAAGATCACTAAAAGTGACCTAAAGAATGCCCTGATTAAGCCCAAGGATTATAAGAAAGCATAAGCATGTAACACGTACACAAGTTCTCAATATGGTGAGCCCCACAGCCAAATAAAGTTGTAACCATAAAATTGTACATTGAAGGCCATTTGATAAACTTTTGGCCCGTTTGACTTCCTGGGCCTGCTAAGGTCCAGAAATTAGTTGAGTATGTGGAAATAATCTCATGAAGGCCAACTATACTCACTGGGGAACCCCACCAGATGGAGAGTGTGTATATATCATGAAAAGATCAAGTAGGCCTACTACTGGATTGTGAGTCCAGCAGCAACCCAAGGCAGAGAGTGCTTCCACAATCGGGCGATCCAAGGCTTGGACGGCCTGGACCAAACATGCATTAAGGTAGGTTCTACATACATGCATATTGAGCCTTAAATAAATAGCCTAAGGTCTATGGTGGGCCTTTAACCACCCATAGAGAAACCTATGAGCTTACCTTAGGATCACCCAGGAGGACATCCAACCTCAATGGTTTCCAAGAGGTAGCTCACCACTACCCATATAATGAAAGATCTAAGGCTTAAGCAATGTGTGGACTAGTAGGCCATACACCAAGCCCAACTCATAAGCCATATAGTGGGCCCTCAAGTAAGGTTTGGGCCCAACCACAAAGGTCATAATTCCACATATTGTGGTGGGCTTCATGGGCAGCCTAGTAATTCATTTACATGGGCAAGTTTCACATTTAACACAAGTGAGTTGGGCCTCACTTTTGGCCTAAGTACAGGGTCAGTTTAATGGGCAGCCATGGGCCCGACTTCTTGTGTATCATTGCCCCTAAGCCCATCACAATAGATAGGAGAGTATAGGCTCAAGATCAATGGGCCTATCCAAAAGAACTGAGTCCACAAGGCCTACTTGCTAACACAAACATGCATATACTATATCACATAATGGGCCCTAAAGAAATGGCCCAAAACAAAAGTCATCCAATTCACACATTATGGTGGGCTTGAGGGCAGCCCATAAACCCAAGAATACACATAGGCAAGGCCTATACTTAGTGTGGGCCTTGCCACATCAGCCCAAAGACTTAACAAGGCCCTCCACAATATACATTTATATGGGCCCCACAAGTCAGCCCATAATTAAGCATTTCATGAGGGCATCACGGCTAATAAATACACACGGTCAGCCTGTAGACGGATCATTGGGTCCGTGAAGCAATAAGGTCAGGCCCTACACGATCTTGGGCTCAAGAAATAGGTTTCCAGCCCATTGGGCCTATAAACTACCAAAAATCTGGTTAAGGCTAACCCCCAACATCACCACAAAGGTGGGCCTTAAGAGGAACTAATTACGCCCAAAAATATCTAAGGAAATAAGGCAAAGAGTATGTGCAACACTCCCTTAAATCTGGCGGGCCACAACAGCTCCAAAACAATCAACTATGGAGCAATTTTGGGCCCCTTGTTGGAATTCCAGCCCACCCACTTCCTGGGCCTGCTGGAATCCAGAAATTTATTTAATTCAGATGGGTTACTGGCCCATGGTGACCCACACATATCACAGTGGGTCCCACTAGATGAGAGGGGAATACACAACACACATTAGAAGTGGGCCATGCCGCTGGAATACAGGCCCAGCAACAGCCCAAGGTAGGGGCGTCCCGTGATGGGTAGTCCTACGGGCCTGAGTATCTGGCCCAAAACTGACCCAAGTTTGCAAGCCACACCACGATCAGTACAGGGGCCCGATGGCCATGAAAATTTACAAGATGGTCCTCCCATAGGTGGACCACGAATCCTCAAAATTTTGTGATTTTTGGACGATCAAAAGTATTTTAATTAATTTAAATAAATCAGACCATCAAGAAAATCTGGTGAATCGGGACACCTGGACGTGGTGAGCCATTCCAGCACTTGTCACGGTGTACACAGGGCTCCATTGGCACCAAAAATTTGTAGGTGAGTCCCACCATGGGTGGACCACCTCTCTGTAAATTTTCATGATTTTAGGATACTCAGAAGTATTTAAATTAATTTAAAGAATACAATCTATCCAGGGTGAAATATTGCTGGAATATAACTGTCCTGAATTTGGGCCATCCAATGGGTGGGTTCTGGGCCTCCAAAATTCATGAAATTTGGACCCAAGGTCCCTCATCAAGCCTAAAACAAGTTGGCATCCAGAAATATGGCCCACCTTCTTAGAAATTATTTTTTTAATATTATTTTTATGGGACTATGCTGCTGGACTGCACAGCAGAAATTTCTGGCAGTCCAGTATGTTGGCCCCCCCTTTTGGATGCCCAAATAGGATTCCTTGGCCCTGAAATTTTTTGGATAGGTCCTACTATGGGTGGGACACCTCCCTACAAAATTTAGGATTTTTGGGATAGTAAAAATATTTTATTTAACTCATGCAATTTATGGACAGCAAGGTCCAGATTTTTATTTTCCTGCTGCAGCAATGCTGCTGTCCCTGACTTTAGCACCCCATTTGAGTGGGCCCAGGTCTATGTAAGTTTGGAAAAATACAAGGCCAACCTTCCTATACAAGTATACATTAAGGTGGGGTCCACAAAGGTGGCCCAGCATTTCAAAATCAGGCTGATATTTATGAGTTTCCAGCAAACAGTGTAGCTGGACAGTCCAGAAAAATCTGGACCGTCCACCCTCCTTGGCCCACCCTTTTGGGTGATCAAATAGGGACATTTGAAGCTGAGGTTTAGCATACTTTTAGGTGGGGTCCATACCTCAAAGAGAAGTCTAAGAAATCAGGAAAAATGAGACCACAAACAAGGCCTACAACACATACATTACAGCATAAAAAAATTCCAGCAATCTGGACAGCAACATGTTGCTGTCTAGATCAGCCCAAAAATTTAATAAATGGGAAATAAATCATAGATTCCACAAGATGGGGTCCACCCTGATGTGTCACACAACTCCCAGGCCCAGCACCTCCCCAAGAAAATCCATAAAATCAGGCCCAAAGGCCTTCCAAATCAAACAGCAAAACTAGGAAGCACAATTGGGCCTGGATGTCCCAAAATTTTGAAAATTCTAGTTGCATGACACATTAGGTGAGCCACATAATCATTACATCCAAACCACAGAAAGTGGAGAAGAGAAGAATAAAGGAAATCTCATCAAGATGGGGTCCATGGAGAATGGCCCCATCAAGATCACATGCATGCAAGAGATGGATAAAAAAAAAACTTATCCAAGGAGTGGTGGACCTTCACCATTGATGTGGTGAGTCCTACACTCTCCATATGATGCAACAAAAGATCTATGACAATAAGAACCATGCAATCTATCCTACATGCTCACCCACTTGTTGGATCTTCAAGATTCTTCAACCACCATGCTCCTCTAGCTTCAAGGAAGGGGGTTCAATGGTGATGATGGATCTTTGATGGTTAGATCTAGGGGAGAAGAAGAGGATAGAGGGCTGGAAAATTCAGCAATGGAGGACATTTGCAAAGAGGAGAAGAGAGAAATGAAGAAAGAGAGAGGGAGATGAGAGAGTTTCTAAGGTTGAAATGATTGCTTTCTTAGAAAAAGATGAATTTTTGAAAAGAGAAATAATCATTGCTCATGGGATAAGGTGGCTCATCATTGCCTAGAGAAGCTAATCTCATCATGGTTTTCTTGAGAAAAGAAGCCATCATTGCTAGCCTAAAGGTGGCTTACATGGGGAATAGTGCACATGGGGAAATGTGCAATCAGGTGGGTCCCACCAAAAATGCAATCAACGGTCCAAATAATGCGCGGCCCATAACTTTTGATGGACACGCTGGATTTACGCATGAGACGCGGCACTGGAACCGCGGCGACGATGCGGTCGCAATGGCATAGGTCTTGGGTCAATCCGAGTCGGGTCTACGTGACTAAACTCAAGGGTGACCGCAATCACTATCCGAAGGTCGCGGGTCACCGAAATTTGACCGGTAGGACCGCGGGACCAAAATACACGAGATGCATACTCACACACACATATGCACACATGCGAACTCGGGTCAGGTCTCACAATCCTCCCCACCAACAAAGAAATTTCGTCCTCGAAATTGATAAAACTGAGACAACAAAATGCATAAGCCTCCTCATATATATCAATCGTCAATCAAAAGAAGGAAATGCAATAAATACAAGCAATCAATCATCAAGCAAATAGGGATAACGCTCTTTAATCTCGGCCCAACAACTAGGAGATCTGCACGGTCTACCATAACGTGCCTCAAAAGGAGCCATGCAATCTCACTATCTCCTCAATAAACACCTTGCAAGCTGATCTATAGACCAGGAAGCACACACTATTGGAATGAAATGAGCCGACTTCATCGACGATCAACGATAACCTAGATGGTATCGTGCCCGTGTTGAGTCAACATATTCGTGATGAAATCCATCGATATGTGCTCCCGTTTCCATTCTGAAACACTCAACAACTGCAAGGGACTAGGGGTCTCAGATGATCGGCCTTAACACACTGGCAAGCATCACACTCGGCCACAAAACTAGCGACTAGGAAAAAAAAAATACCGGCTTGACAACAAAACAAGCCAACAAGCTCAACATCAGCAATACAAAACTATTCAGCGGGCAAGAACATCTCACCAACCAAAATGGAACACAATAATATCATTGGCCTAACACAGCGATCTTTCCAAAAATGTCGATACTGAGAATCCTCTACGGCAGACTCTAATAGCAATCTGATCAAACAAAAGCCCTTGGATACAAAAGGGGTACGATGCACCAAAACACAAGACATACATACGGAGACAAGAAAAATACCCATAATGACTCCCCTAATAACTAAGGGTCCTGCGAAGCCGCGCAAAATCAAGTTTGAGGTGGCTGGGAAGGTGTCTGTCCCCTCTACATCTGCGGTCTCTGCTGTTGTCGGGGTCTCGGTGGCGGGAGCCACTGTCGCTGCCGCAAGGGAAGAGGGCACTCGCGCCTCTGATGCCCTGTCTGCCCACATCCATAGCAAATGCCAGTAAATGCCCTAGAAGAAGAAGCTGCTGCATGCGATGCTGATGCTCTGGCGGCTCAATAGGCTATGCACCTCTGCTGCTGTCGACGCTGCCGGGAGCTACCGGAGGGCACCTTCCTCTCTCCTCTGATCACGATCCCTCTGCGAACTAGTCCACTTGGCCTCGCCACAAGTAGAAATATCGCTATGAGCTCGCTGCAGAGTCGAATCTCGCAAAAGGGGACTCACACGCTCCTGTTCCGCCTGACTGGGCATCTCAGGAACGGGTTGACGAGTCTGAAGAACATCAATGACGACCTGCATCAACTGCTGGAGATGCTCAGCTCCTACAGGAATCGTCAGATAAGCGGGGGTAGCATTAGCCTCTAGCAGAGGCACAGGTATGGCGGGAGCCTCAAGAATAAGTACAATGGACTTCAGAGGGGAAACATGAATCTCAGGTGGTGGAGCAAAAGTCACTTGGACCGCCGGAGCAGAATGAGAACCATGTCCATGGGCACCACAGCCATGGGCGTCACAATCATGGGCACCTCGACTAGACGACATGGTCTACAGAAAGAACAAAGGTAATGGAAACCTAGGAATTAGAATCCTTGAAGGCTCAAACGGAATGAGGGAAATGCACTCGGGACACTACTTATCCTAAGATTGTAGCAGATATGTGATGTTATCCTTAGTTATTCCAAAATTACTTGCTATGCTCTGATACCAACTCCTGTCACGCCCCAGACTCGGTAACCGGATTCACAAGGAACCAGATGGCGGTCGCAACAGCCTCCGTAGTACCCCATTCTCGGCTCCTGAAGCAGGTTCCGATCCTGGGATCCTACAAGGAGGATTTCCATAATAATATAACCATTTCCAATACGAGCATACCCAAGATCACAACAAGTAAATCTGAGAATAAAAAAGGCACTTATCACAAAATCCACTAAGAATTTGAACTTTTACAAGTTTACATGAGGTCAAAAGGACATACATAAGATAATAGAAGAAAGAAAGGAAGGATGCAATACTAGGTCCTCAAGCTCAGCTCTAATCCACACTCTGCCACTGCGACACCTGCATAAGATCTCCTCCACGCACCACTCGTGCATCAGCTTATAGAAGCTTAGAGGGTGGTGTAAGTGTGTGATAATCGTGCACGGAAGAATAATAGGAGATACGAAGGAGACATGCTCAATGAGAATATCACTAGCCTTACCAAGGCTTATCATGAAAATGATGCAATGAGTACTGGATGCCATACCAAGGCGATGCATGAAGGGCTTACATAGCCAATACTAATGCGATGCAAGTAATGCCAGTGCTCATAACCAAACCATATGTCAAGTATATTTCCAATCATAAGGAAATCACCGGGGTCCATTACACTGCTGGATGACTGCCGCTCTACAGACCCCGCACAGTCAAACGAGCGTAAGAGACCTCACTACCCGCCTGGACAACCAATCACCAGCAAGGCCTGACGGTAGCGGACCCATTCACGAGCTGGTCAGACTCAGCCTAGCAATGCCCTCTTACATCAGGCGAGTAAGGCCACACCCCTATCCAACCGACTACACGATAGTGGGAGTCGCGGCCTAATGGTATAAGGCCCTCGTGCGCTCATATATTCCACTCGGTCACGGCGTTGGAGCAGATCCTTGGTACCATGGAAGTTTTGGGAATTTCACCCATGGGCATCCTATGCACCCAGTATGCTCAAGTAACATTTCCGGTGTCCAAACATGGCCATCCACGATGTATCTGTGGAGGCTACAACCCTGATGAAGCAAGGGTGATAATGCTCATATATTATGCAATGCCAGATGCATGAATCACACAATCAACTATGCATCAATTCCAAGCATCCAACATGCTCAAGAGGGAATATTACGTCCCTCGGGAAGATAGCATGCAATGCCCAATGGCACAATCATAACCACACACACAGTGTCATCCAAGCATACAATGATGCACATGGGTCATGAAGATGGGTCTAGGCGCATTATGCGGCGATATACAAAGTAAATTACATTCCTCCTATCCAAGAAGGAACCAAGACTAGGTACTTAGACAATATCCATAAGGAATCCCACCTCTAGTGGGGGCCCATTTACAGGGTAGCCCACAAGACTAAGCATACAACTACGGGTCTAAGTAATATAGAAATGAGCCTAGCAACTGTCTAAGATAAGTATCCAATCACTTTTAAATACAACCAGACCTAGAGGGGTCCATAATGGGGACATTTAACCACCATTCCCCAAAAAGGCATATCTACCATGAACTATATGGATAAAAGGCCCAAGGCCTACATTTAAGATAAAAATAAAAGTAATTACATACATATATTCCTCATAATAGGCCATAAAAGATATAATACCACTTTTAACAACATGGCTCTAAGAGGGGAATTAAGGCCCAAGGCCCAATTCCCAATGGCCATAGAATCCATGCATTAAGTTGGACTTGGTGGGCAGCCCGCGTACACAATATACGGCCCAAAAATAGGTTTAAGTTTGGATGAAATGGGCCCCACTACATCAGCCCAATAATTAGTAATTTAAGTAGGCAACCGAGGGCCCAATACTATCCTTACCTCAGCCCACAAGTCCATCAAAATGGTGGAAGTCGGCCCAATGTATGGTTGGGCCAAGCTGGGATGTCCCTGCCCAATCTGGGCTCACTAGATGTCCCAAAATTCTGATCTTAAGATGGGGTCCTCATAAGATCACTAAAAGTGACCTAAAGAATGCCCTGATTAAGCCCAAGGATTATAAGAAAGCATAAGCATGTAACACGTACACAAGTTCTCAATATGGTGAGCCCCACAACCAAATAAAGTTGTAACCATAAAATTGTACATTGAAGGCCCTTTGATAAACTTTTGGCCCGTTTGACTTCCTGGGCCTACTAAGGTCCAGAAATTAGTTGAGTATGTGGAAATAATCTCATGAAGGCCAACTATACTCACTGGGGAACCGCACCAGATGGAGAGTGTGTATATATCATGAAAAGATCAAGTAGGCCTACTACTGGATTGTGAGTCCAGCAGCAACCCAAGGCAGAGAGTGCTTCCACAATCGGGCGATCCAAGGCTTGGACGGCCTGGACCAAACATGCATTAAGGTAGGTTCTACATACATGCATATTGAGCCTTAAATAAATAGCCTAAGGTCTATGGTGGGCCTTTAACCACCCATAGAGAAACCTATGAGCTTACCTTAGGATCACCCTGGAGGACATCCAACCTCAACTGGTTTCCAAGAGGTAGCTCACCACTACCCATATAATGAAAGATCTAAGGCTTAAGCAATGTGTGGACTAGTAGGCCATACACCAAGCCCAACTCATAAGCCATATAGTGGGCCCTCAAGTAAGGTTTGGGCCCAACCACAAAGGTCATAATTCCACCTATTGTGGTGGGCTTCATGGGCAGCCTAGTAATTCATTTACATGGGCAAGTTTCACATTTAACACAAGTGAGTTGGGCCTCACTTTTGGCCTAAGTACAGGGTCAGTTTAATGGGCAGCCATGGGCCCGACTTCTTGTGTATCATTGCCCCTAAGCCCATCACAATAGATAGGAGAGTATAGGCTCAAGATCAATGGGCCTATCCAAAAGAACTGAGTCCACAAGGCCTACTTGCTAACACAAACATGCATATACTATATCACATAATGGGCCCTAAAGAAATGGCCCAAAACAAAAGTCATCCAATTCATACATTATGGTGGGCTTGAGGGCAGCCCATAAACCCAAGAATACACATAGGCAAGGCCTATACTGACAGTGTGGGCCTTGCCACATCAGCCCAAAGACTTAACAAGGCCCTCCACAATATACATTTATATGGGCCCCACAAGTCAGCCCATAATTAAGCATTTCATGAGGGCATCACGGCTAATAAATACACACGGTCAGCCTGTAGACGGATCATTGGGTCCGTGAAGCAATAAGGTCAGGCCCTACACGATCTTGGGCTCAAGAAATAGGTTTCCAGCCCATTGGGCCTATAAACTACCAAAAATCTAGTTAAGGCTAACCCCCAACATCACCACAAAGGTGGGCCTTAAGAGGAACTAATTACGCCCAAAAATATCTAAGGAAATAAGGCAAGGAGTATGTGCAACACTCCCTTAAATCTGGTGGGCCACAACAGCTCCAAAACAATCAACTATGGAGCAAATTTGGGCCCCTTGTTGGAATTCCAGCCCACCCACTTCCTGGGCCTGCTGGAATCCAGAAATTTATTTAATTCAGATGGGTTACTGGCCCATGGTGACCCACACATATCACAGTGGGTCCCACCAGATGAGAGGGGAATACACAACACACATTAGAAGTGGGCCATGCCGCTGGAATACAGGCCCAGCAACAGCCCAAGGTAGGGGCGTCCCGTGATGGGTAGTCCTACGGGCCTGAGTATCTGGCCCAAAACTGACCCAAGTTTGCAAGCCACACCACGATCAGTACAGGGGCCCGATGGCCATGAAAATTTACAAGATGGTCCTCCCATAGGTGGACCACGAATCCTCAAAATTTTGTGATTTTTGGACGATCAGAAGTATTTTAATTAATTTAAATAAATCAGACCATCAAGAAAATCTGGTGAATCGGGACACCTGGACGTGGTGAGCCATTCCAGCACTTGTCACGGTGTACACAGGGCTCCATTGGCCCCAAAAATTTGTAGGTGAGTCCCACCATGGGTGGACCACCTCTCTGTAAATTTTCATGATTTTAGGATACTCAGAAGTATTTAAATTAATTTAAAGAATACAATCTATCCAGGGTGAAATATTGCTGGAATATAACTGTCCTGAATTTGGGCCATCCAATGGGTGGGTTCTGGGCCTCCAAAATTCCTGAAATTTGGACCCAAGGTCCCTCATCAAGCCTAAAACAAGTTGGCATCCAGAAATATGGCCCACCTTCTTAGAAATTATTTTTAATATTATTTTTATGGGACTATGCTGCTGGACTGCACAGCAGAAATTTCTGGCAGTCAGTATGTTGGCCCACCCTTTTGGATGCCCAAATAGGATTCCTTGGCCCTGAAATTTTGTGGATAGGTCCTACTATGGGTGGGACACCTTCCTACAAAAATTTAGGATTTTTGGGATAGTAAAAATATTTTATTTAACTCATGCAATTTATGGACAGCAAGGTCCAGATTTTTATTTTCCTGCTGCAGCAATGCTGCTGTCCCTGACTTTAGCACCCCATTTGAGTGGGCCCAGGTCTATGTAAGTTTGGAAAAATACAAGGCCAACCTTCCTATACAAGTATACATTAAGGTGGGGTCCACAAAGGTGGCCCAGCATTTCAAAATCAGGCTGATATTTATGAGTTTCCAGCAAACAGTGTAGCTGGACAGTCCAGAAAAATCTGGACCGTCCACCCTCCTTGGCCCACCCTTTTGGGTGATCAAATAGGGACATTTGAAGCTGAGGTTTAGCATACTTTTAGGTGGGGGTCCATACCTCAAAGAGAAGTCTAAGAAATCAGGAAAAATGAGACCACAAACAAGGCCTACAACACATACATTACAGCATAAAAAAAATTCCAGCAATCTGGACAGCAACATGTTGCTGTCTAGATCAGCCCAAAAATTTAATAAATGGGAAATAAATCATAGATTCCACAAGGTGGGGTCCACCCTGATGTGTCACACAACTCCCAGGCCCAGCACCTCCCCAAGAAAATCCATAAAATCAGGCCCAAAGGCTTTCCAAATCAAGCAGCAAAACTAGGCAGCACAGTTGGGCCTGGGTGTCCAACAACTTGGGCCTGGATGTCCCAAAATTTAAAAATTCTGGTTGCATGGCACATCAGGTGGGCCACATAATCATTACATCCAAACCATAGAAAGTGGAGAAGAGAAGAATAAAGGAAATCTCATCAAGATGGGGTCCATGGAGAATGGCCCCATCAAGATCACATGCATGCAAGTGATGGCTATAAAAAATCTTATCCAAGGAGTGGTGGACCTTCACCATTGATGTGGTGAGTCCTACACTCTCCATATGATGCAACAAAAGATCTATGACAATAAGAACCATGCAATCTATCCTACATGCTCACCCACTTGTTGGATCTTCAAGATTCTTCAACCACCATGCTCCTTAAGCTTCAAGGAAGGGGGTTCAATGGTGATGATGGATCTTTGATGGTTAGATCTAGGGGAGAAGAAGAGGATAGAGGGCTGGAAAATTCAGCAATGGAGGACATTTGCAAAGAGGAGAAGAGAGAAATGAAGAAAGAGAGAGGGAGATGAGAGAGTTTCTAAGGTTGAAATGATTGCTTTCTTAGAAAAAGATGAATTTTTGAAAAGAGAAATAATCATTGCTCATGGGATAAGGTGGCTCATCATTGCCTAGAGAAGCTAATCTCATCATGGTTTTCTTGAGAAAAGAAGCCATCATTGCTAGCCTAAAGGTGGCTTACATGGGGAATAGTGCACATGGGGAAATGTGCAATCAGGTGGGTCCCACCAAAAATGTAATCAACGGTCCAAATAATGCGCGGCCCATACTTTTGATGGACACGCTGGATTTACGCATGAGAAGCGGCACTGGAACCGCGGCGACGATGCGGTCACAATGGCATAGGTCTTGGGTTAATCCGAGTCGGGTCTACGTGACTAAACTCAAGGGTGACCGCAATCACTATCCGAAGGTCGCGGGTCACCGAAATTTGACCGGTAGGACCGCGGGACCAAAATACATGAGATGCATACTCACACACACATATGCACACATGCGAACTCGGGTCAGGTCTCACATAGGTTTAGGTTATAAGATATAGGTTTATGGAATTGAGAATAGGTTAAGGTTTATGTTTAGGAAATCGGGTTCGGGTTCGGGATCGGGTTTAGGTTTATGTTAGCGAGTTGAGATTTGGATTAGGTGTAGGTTTAGGTTTAGGGATTCAAGAATACATTTAGGTTTTAGGTTTAGGTTACAGGTTTAGGTTAGGTTTAGGTTTAGGCTAAGGTTTAGGTTTAGGTTATAAGCTATAGATTTAGGGAATTGAGAATAGGTTAAGGTTTAGGTTTATGAAATCGGGTTGGGGTTCGGGATTGGGTTTTGGTTTTGGTTTTCAAGTTTAGGCTTAGGTTTAGGTTAGGGAGTTAAGATTAGGATTAGGTGTAGGTTTAGGTTTAGGGATTTCAGAATACATTTAGGTTATAGGTTTAGGTTTAGGTTATAGGTTGCAGGTTTAGGTTTAGGTTTAGGTCAAGGTTATAGGTTATAGGTTTAGGTTTAGGTGATGGTTTAGGTGTAGGTTTAGGTTATAAGATATAGGTTTAGGGAATTGAGAATAGGTTAATGTTTAGGTTTAGGAAATCGGGTTCGGGTTCGGGATCGGGTTTAGGTTTTGGTTTTCAAGTTTAGGTTTAGGTTTAGGTTAGGGAGTTGAGATTAGGATTAGGTGTAGGTTTAGGTTTAGGGATTTGAGAATACATTTTGGTTTTAGGTTTACGTTTAGGTTATAGGTTATAGGTTTATGTTTAGGTTTAGGTCAAGGTTATAGGTTATAGGTTTAGGTTTAGGTGATGGTTTAGGTGTAGGTTTAGGTTATAAGATATAGGTTTAGAGAATTGAGAATAGGTTAATGTTTAGGTTTAGGAAATCGGGTTCGGGTTCGGGATCGGGTTTAGGTTTTGGTTTCCAAGTTTAGGTTTAGGTTTAGGTTTAGGTTAGGGAGTTGAGAGTAGGATTAGGTGTAGGTTTAGGTTTAGGGATTTGAGAATACATTTAGGTTTTAGGTTTAGGTTTAGGTTATAGGTTACAGGTTTAGGTTTAGGTTTTGGTCAAGGTTATAGGTTATAGGTTTAGGTTAAGGTTAAGGTTTAGGTATAGGTTATAAGATATAGGTTTAGGGAATTGAGAGTAAGTTAATGTTTAGGTTTAGGAAATCGGGTTCGGGTTCGGGATCGAGTTTAGGTTTGGGTTTTCAAATTTAGGTTTAAGTTTAGGTTCAGGAGTTGAGATTAGGATTAGGTGTAGGTTTAGGTTTAAGGATTTAAGAATACCCTTAGGTTTTAGATTTAGGTTTAGGTTATAGATTTAGGTTTAGGTTAGGTTATAGGTTATAGTTTAGAGAATTGAGAATAAGTTAAGGTTTAGGTTTAGAAAATCGGGTTCGGGTTCAGGATCGGGTTTAGGTTTGGGTTTGCAAGTTTAAGTTTAGGTTTACGTTAGGGAGTTGAGATTAGGATTAGGTGTAGGTTTAGGTTTAAGGATTTGAGAATACATTTAGATTTTAGGTTTAGGTTTAGGTTATAGGTTATATGTCTAGGTATAGGTTTAGGTTTCGGTTTAAGTTATATGCTATAGGTTTAGGGAATTTAGAATAGCTTAAGGTTTTGGTTTAGAAAATTGGGTTCGCAGTCGGGATCAAGTTTAGGTTTGGATTTTCAAGTTTAGGTTTCGGTTTAGGTTAGGGAGTTGAGATTAGGATTAGGTGTAGGTTTAGGTTTAGGGATTTCATAATACATTTAGGTTTTTGGTTTAGGTTTAGGTTATAGGTTATAGGTTTAGGTTTAGGTTAAGGTTTAGGTTTAGGCTTATGTTTAGGTTATAAGATATAGGTTATGGAATTGAGAAAAGGTTAAGGTTTAAGTTTAGGAAATCAGGTTCGGGTTCGGGGTCGGGTTTAGGTTCGGGTTTTCAAGTTTAAGTTTAGGTTTATGTTAGGGAGTTGAGATTGGGATAAGGTGTAGGTTTAGGTTTAAAGATTTGAGAATACATTTAGGTTTTAGATTTAGGTTTAGGTTATAGGTTACAGGTTTAGGTTTAGGTTTAGGTTAAAGTTATAGGTTATAAGTTTAAGTTTAGGTTAAGGTTTAGGTTATAAGATATAGGTTTAGGGAATTGAGAATAGGTTAATGTTTATGTTTAGAAAATTGGGTTCGGGTTCGGGATCGGGTTTAGGTTTGGGTTTTCAACTTTAGGTTTAGGTTTAGTTTTAGGTTAGGGAGTTGAGATTAGGATTAGGTGTAGGTTTAGGTTTAAGGATTTGAGAATACACTTAGGTTTTAGGTTTAGGTTTAGGTTATAGATTTAGGTATAGGTGAGGTTATAGGTTAAGGTTTAGATTTAGGAAATCGGGTTCGGGTTCAGGATCGGGTTTAGGTTTGGGTTATCAAGTTTAGGTTTAGGTTTTGGTTAGGGAGTTGAGATTAGGATTAGGTGTAGGTTTAGGATTAAAGATTTGAGATTACATTTAGGTTTTAGGTTTATGTTTAGGTTATAGGTTATAGGTTTAGGTTTAGGTATAGGTTTAGGTTTCGGTTTAGGTTATAAGCTATAGGTTTAGGGAATTGAGAACAGGTTAAGGTTTAGGTTTAGGAAATCGGGTTCAGGTTCGGGATCGGGTTTAAGTTTTGGTTTTCAAGTTTAGGTTTAGGTTTCGGTTAGGGAGTTGAGATTAAGATTAGGTGTAGGTTTAGGTTTAGGGATTTGAGAACACATTTAGGTTTTAGGTTTAGGTTTAGGTTTAGGTTATAGGTTACAGGTTTAGGTTTAGGTTCAGGTCAAGGTTATTGGTTATAGGTTTAGGTTTAGGTGATGGTTTAGGTTGAGGTTTAGATTATAAGATATAGGTTTAGGGAATTGTGAATAGGTTAAGGTTTATGTTTAGGAAATCGGGTTCGGGTTCGGGATCGGGTTTGGGTTTATGTTAGGGAGTTGAGATTAGGATTAGGTGTAGCTTTAGGTTTAGGGATTTAAGATTACATTTAGGTTTTAGGTTTAGGTTACAAGTTTAGGTTAGGTTTAGGTTTAGGCTATGATTTAGGTTTTGGTTATAAGCTATTGGTTTAGGGACTTGAGAATAGGTTAAGGTTTAGGTTTAGGAAATCGGGTTGGGGTTGGGGATCGGGTTTAGGTTTTGGTTTTCAAGTTTAGGCTTAGGTTTTGGTTAGGGAGGTAAGATTAGGATTAGGTGTAGGTTTAGGTTTAGGGATTTCAAAATACATTTAGGCTTTAGGTTTAGGTTTATGTTACAGGTTACAGGTTTAGGTTTAGGTTTAGGTTTAGGTTAAGGTTTAGGTTTAGGCTTAGGTTTAGGTTATAAGATATAGGTTAGGTAATTGAGAAAAGGTTAAGGTTTAAGTTTAGGAAACCGGGTTCGGGTTCGGGATCGGGTTTAGGTTCGGGTTTTCAAGTTTTAGTTTAGGTTAACGTTAGGGAGTTGAGATTAGGATTAGGTGTAGGTTTAGGTTTAAAGATTTGAGAATACATTTAGGTTTTAGGTTTAGGTTTAGGTTATAGGTTACAGGTTTAGGTTTAGGTTTAGGTTAAAGTTATAGGTTACAGGTTTAGGTTTAGTTTAAGGTTTAGGTTATAAGATATAGGTTTAGGGAATTGAGAATAAGTTAATGTTTAGGTTTTGAAAATCGGGTTCGGGTTCGGGATCGGGTTTAGGTTTGGGTTTTCAAGTTTAGATTTAGGTTTAGGTTAGGGAGTTGAGATGAGGATTAGGTGTAGGTTTAGGTTTAAGGATTTCAGAATACAGTTAGGTTTTAGGTTTAGGTTTAGGTTATAGATTTAGGTATAGGTTAGGTTATAGGTTAAGGTTTAGGTTTAGGAAATCGGGTTTTGGGTTCAGGATCGGGTGAGGTTTGGGTTGTTAAGTTTTGGTTTAGGTTTAGGTTAGGGAGTTGAGATTAGGATTAGGTGTAGGTTTAGGTTTAGGGATTTGAGAATATATTTAGGTTTTCGGTTTATGTTTAGGTTATAGGTTATATGTTTAGGTATAGGTTTAGGTTTAGGTATAGGTTTTGGTTTCGGTTTTGGTTATCAGCTATAGGTTTAGGGAATTGAGAACAGGTTAAGGTTTAGGTTTAGGAAATCGGGTTCAGGTTCGGGATCGGGTTTAGGTTTTGATTTTCAAATTTAGGTTTAGGTTTAGGTTAGGGAGTTGAGATTAGGATTAGGTGTAGGTTTAGGTTTAAGGATTTGTGAATACCCTTAGGTTTTAGGTTTAGGTTTAGGTTATAGATTTAGGTTTCGGTTAGGTTATAGTTTATGGTTTCGAGAATTGATAATAGGTTAAGGTTTAGGTTTAGGAAATTGGGTTCGGGTTCATGATTGGGTTTAGGTTTGGGTTTTCAAGTTTAAGTTTAGGTTTACGTTAGGGAGTTGACATTAGGATTAGGTGTAGGTTTAGGTTTAAAGATTTGAGAATACATTTAGGTTTTAGGTTTATGTTTAGGTTATAGGTTATAGGTTTAGGTTTAGGTTTAGGTATAGGTTTAGGTTTCGGTTTAGTTTATAAGCTATAGGTTTAGGGAATTGAGAATAGGTTAAGGTTTAGGTTCAGGAAATCAGGTTCGGAGTTGGGATCTAGTTTAGGTTTGGGTTTTCAAGTTTAGGTTTAGGTTTAGGTTAGGGAGTTGAGATTATGATTAGGTGTAGGTTTAGGTTTAGGGATTTCAAAATACATTTAGGTTTTAGGTTTAGGTTTAGGTTATAAGTTACAGGTTTAGGTTTTGGTTTAGGTTTCGGTTAAGGTTTAGGTTTAGGCTTAGGTTTAGGTTATAAGATATAGGTTAGGGAATTATGAAAAGGTTACGGTGTAAGTTTAGAAAATCGGGTTCGGGTTCGGGATCGGGTTTAGGTTCGGGCTTTCAAGTTTAAGTTTAGGTTTACGTTAGGGAGTTGAGATTAGGATTAGGTGTAGGTTTAGGTTTAAAGATTTGAGAATACATTTAGGTTTTAGGTTTAGGTTTAGGTTATAGGTTACAGGTTTAGGTTTAGGTTTACGTTAAAGTTATAGGTTATAGGTTTAGGATTAGGTTAAGGTTTAGGTTATAAGATATAGGTTTAGGGAATTGAGAATAGGTTAATGTTTTGGTTTAGAAAATCGGGTTCAGGTTCGGGATCGGGTTTAGGTTTGGGTTTTCAAGTTTAGGCTTAGGTTTAGGTTAGGGAGTTGAGATTAGGATTAGGTGTAGGTTTAGGTTTAAGGATTTGAGAATACACTTAGGTTTTAGGTTTAGATTTAGGTTTTAGATTTTGGTATAGGTTAGGTTATAGGTTAAGGTTTAGGTTTACGAAATCGGGTTCGGGTTCAGGATCGAGTTTAGGTTTGGGTTATCAAGTTTAGGTTTAGGTTTAGGTTAGGGAGTTGAGATTAGGATTAGTTGTAGGCTTAGGTTTAGGGATTTGAGAATACATTTAGGTTTTAGGTTTATGTTTAGGTTATAGGTTATTGGTTTAGGTTTAGGTTTAGGTTTAGGTTTAGGTATAGGTTTAGGTTTCGGTTTAGGTTATAAGCTATAGGTTTAGGGAATTGAGAACGGGTTAAGGTTTAGGTTTAGGAAATTGGGTTCAGGTTCGGGATCGGGTTTAAGTTTTGGTTTTCAAGTTTAGGTTTAGGTTTAGGTTAGGGAGTTGAGATTATGATTAGGTGTAGGTTTAGGTTTAGGGATTTGGGAATACATTTAGGTTTTAGGTTTAGGTTTAGGTTTAGGTCAAGGTTATAGGTTATAGGTTTAGGATTAGGTGATGGTTTAGGTGTAGGTTTAGGTTATAAGATATAGGTTTATGGAATTCAGAATAGGTTAAGGTTTATGTTTAGGAAATCGGGTTCTGGTTCGGGATCAGGTTTAGGTTTATGTTTGGGAGTTGAAATTAGGATTAGGTGTAGGTTTAGGTGTTGGGATTTAAGAATACATTTAGGTTTTAGGTTTAGGTTACAGGTTTAGGTTTAGGTGTTGGTTTAGGCTTAGGGTTAGGTTTAGGTTACAAGCAATAGGTTTAGGGAATTGAGAATAGGTTAAGGTTTAGGTTTAGGAAATCGGGTTGGGGTTCGGGATTGAGTTTAGGTGTTGGTTTTCAAGTTTAGGCTTAGGTTTAGGTTAGAGAGTTAAGATTAGGATTAGGTGTAGGTTTAGGTTTAGGGATTTCAGAATACAATTAAGTTTTAGGTTTAGGTTGAGGTTATAGGTTACAGGTTTAGGTTTAGGTTTTGGTTTTGGTTAAGGTTTAGGTTTAGGCTTAGGTGTAGGTTATAAGATATAGGTTAGGGAATTGAGAAAAGGTTAAGGTTTAAGTTTAGGAAATCGGGTTCGGGTTCGGGATCAGGTTTGGGTTCGGGTTTTCAAGTTTAAGTTTAGGTTAACGTTAGGGAGTTGAGATTAGGATTAGGTGTAGGTTTAGGTTTAAAGATTTGAGAATACATTTAGGTTTTAGGTTTAGGTTTAGGTTATAGGTTACAGGTTTAGGTTTAGGTTTAGGTTAAAGTTATATGTTATAGGTTTTGCTTTAGGTTTAGGTTTAGGTTAAGGTTTAGGTTATAAAATATAGGTTTAGTGAATTGAGAATAGGTTAATGTTTAGGTTTAGAAAATCGGGTTCGTGTTCGGGATCGGGTTTAGGTTTGCGTTTTCAAGTTTAGGTTTAGGTTTAGGTTAGGGAGTTGAGATTAGGATTAGGTGTAGGTTTTGGTTTAAGGATTTGAGAATACACTCAGGTTTTAGGTTCAGGTTTAGGTTATAGATTTAGGTATAGGTTAGGTTATAGGTTAAGGTCTAGGTTTAGGAAATTGGGTTCGGGTTCAGGATCGGATTTAGGTTTGGGTTATCAAGTTTAGGTTTAGGTTTAGGTTTGGGAGTTGAGATTAGGATTAGGTTTAGGTTTAGGTTTAGAGATTTGAGAATACATTTAGGTTTTAGGTTTATGTTTAGGTTATAGGTTATAGGTTTAGGTTTAGATTTAGGTTTAGGTATAGGTTTAGGTTTCGGTTTAGGTTATAAGCTATAGGTTTAGGGAATTGAGAACAGTTTAAGGTTTAAGTTTAGGAAATCAGGTTCAGGTTCGGGATCGGGTTTAGGTTTTGGTTTTCAAGTTTAGGTTTAGGTTTAGGTTAGGGAGTTGAGATTAGGATTAGGTGTAGGTTTAGGTTTAGGGATTTGAGATTACATTTAGGTTTTAACTTCAGGTTTAGGTTATAGGTTACAGGTTTTGGTTTAGGTTTTGGTCAAGGTTATAGGTTATAGGTTTAGGTTTAGGTGATGGTTTAGGTGTAAGTTTAGGTTATAAGATATAGGTTTAGGGAATTGAGAATAGGTTAATGTTTAGGTGTAGGAAATCGGGTTCTGTTTCGGGATCGGGTATAGGTTTTGATTTTCAAGTTTAAGTTTAGGTTTAGGTTAGGGAGTTGAGATTAGGATTTGGTGTAGGTTTAGGTTTAGGGATTTGAGAATACATTTAGGTTTTAGGTTTAGGTTTAGGTTATCGGTTGCAGGTTTAGGTTTAGGTTTAGGTCAAGCTTATAGGTTATAGGTTTAGGTTTAGGTGATGGTTTAGGTGTAGGTTTAGGTTATAAGATATAGGTTTAGGGAATTGAGAATAGGTTAATATTTAGGTTTTGAAAATCGGGTTCGGGTTCGGGATCGGGTTTAGGTTTCGGTTTTCAAGTTTAGGTTTAGGTTTAGGTTAGGGAGTTGAGATTAGGATTAGGTGTAGGTTTAGGTTTAGGGATTTGTGAATACATTTAGGTTTTAGGTTTAGGTTTAGGTTATAGGTTACAGGTTTAGGTTTAGGTTTAAGTCATGGTTATAGGTTACAGGTTTAGGTGTAGGTGATGGTTTAGGTGTAAGTTTAGGTTATAAGATATAGGTTTAGGGAATTGAGAATAGGTTAATGTTTAGGTTTAGGAAATCGGGTTGTGTTCGGGATCGGGTTTAGGTTTCGATTTTCAAGTTTACGTTTAGGTTTAGGCTAGGGAGTAGTGATTAGGATTAGGTGTAGGTTTAGGTTTAGGTTATAGGTTGCAGGTTTAGGTTTAGGTTTAGGTCAAGGTTATAGTTATAGGTTTAGGTTAAGGTTAAGGTTTAGGTATAGGTTATAAGATATAGGTTTAGGGAATTGAGAATAAGTTAGTGTTTAGGTTTAGGAAATCGGGTTCGGGTTCGAGTTCGAGTTTTGGTTTGGGTTTTCAAATTTAGGTTTGAGTTTAGGTTAAGTAGTTGATATTAGGATTAGGTGTAGGTTTAGGTTTAAGGATTTGAGAAGCCCCTTAGGTTTTAGGTTTAGGTTTAGGTTATAGATTTAGGTTTAGGTTAGGTTATAGGTTAAGGTTTAGAGAATTGAGAATAGGTTAAGGTTTAGGTTTAGGAAATCTGGTTCGGGTTCAAGATGAGGTTTACGTTTGGGTTTTAAAGTTTAAGTTTCGGTTTACGTTAGGGAGTTGTGATTAGGATTATGGGTAGATTTAGTTTTAAAGATTTGAGAATACATTTAGGTTTTAGGTTTAGGTTTAGGTTCTAGGTTTTATGTTTAGGTATAGGTTTAGGTTTCGGTTTAGGTTATAAGCTATAGGTTTAGGGAATTGAGAATAGGTTAAGGTTTAGGTTTAGGAAATCGGGTTCGGGTTCGGGATCGAGTTTAGGTTTACGTTAGGGACTTGAGATTAGGATTAGGTGTAGGTTTAGGTTTAGGGATTTCAGAATACATTTAGGTTTTAGGTTTAGGTTTAGGTTTTAGGTTACAGTTTTAGGTTTAGGTTCAGGTTTAGGTTAAGGTTTAGGTTTAGGCTTAGGTTTAGGTTATAAGATATAGGTTAGGGAATTGAGAAAAGGCTAAGGTTTAAGTTTAGGAAATCGGGTTCGGGTTCAGGATCGGGTTTAGGTTCGGGTATTCAAGTTTAAGTTTAGGTTTACGTTAGGGTGTTGAGATTAGGATTAGGTGTAGGTTTAGGTTTAAAGATTTGAGAATACATTTAGGTTTTAGGTTTAGGTTTACATTATAGGTTACGGGTTTAGGTTTAGGTTTAGGTTAAAGTTATAGGATATAGGTTTAGGTTTAGGTTTAGGTTATAAGATGTAGGTTTAGGGAATTGAGAATAGGTTAATGTTTAGGTTTAGAAAATCGGGTTTGGGTTCGGGATCGGGTTAAGGTTTGGGTTTTTAAGTTTAGGTTTAGGTTTAAGTTAGGGAGTTGAGATTAGGATTAGGTGTAGGTTTAGGTTTAAGGATTTGAGAATACACGTAGGTTTTAGGTTTAGGTTTAGGTTATAGGTTTAGGTTTAGGTTAGGTTATAGGTTAAGGTCTAGGTTTAGGAAATCGGGTTCGGGTTCAGGATCGGGTTTAGGTTTAGGTTATCAAGTTTGAGTTTAGGTTTAGGTTAGGGAGTTGAGATTAGGATTAGGTGTAGGTTTAGGTTTAGGTTTAGGGATTTGGGAATACATTTAGGTTTTAGGTTTATGTTTAGGTTATAGGTTATAGGTTTAGGTTTAGGTTTAGGTTTAGGTATAGGTTTAGGTTTCGGTTTAGGTTAGAAGCTATAGGTTTATGGAATTGAGAACAGGTTAAGGTTTAGGTTTAGGAAATCGGGTTCAGGTTTGGGATTGGGTTTAGGTTTTGGTTTTCAAGTTTAGGTTTAGGTTTAGGTTATGGAGTTGAGATTAGGATTAGGTGTAGGTTTAGGTTTAGTGATTTTAGAATACATTTAGGTTTTAGATTTAGGTTTAGGTTATAGGTTACAGGTTTAGGTCAAGGTTATAGGTTTTAGGTTTAGGTTTAGGTGATGGTTTAGGTGTAGGTTTAGGTTATAAGATATAGGTTTTGGGAATTGAGAATAGGTTAATGTTGAGGTTTAGGAAATCGGGTTCGGGTTAGGGATCGATTTTAGGTTTTGGTTTTCAAGTTTGGGTTTAGGTTTAGGTTAGGGAGTTGAGATTAGGATTAGGTGTAGGTTTAGGTTATAAGTTCCAGGTTTAGGTTTAGGTTTAGGTCAAGGTTATATGTTATAGGTTTAGGTTCAGGTTTAGGTTTAGGTATAGGTTTTAAGATGTAGGTTTAGGGAATTGAGAATAAGTTAATGTTTAGGTTTAGGAAATCGGGTTCGGGTTCGGGATCGAGTTTAGGTTTGGGTTTTCAAATTTAGGTTTAAGTTTAGGTTAAGGAGTTGAGATTAGGATTAGGTGTAGGTTTAGGTTTAAGGATTTGTGAATACCCTTAGGTTTTAGGTTTAGGTTTAGGTTATAGATTTATGTTTAGGTTAGGTTATAGCTTATGGTTTAGAGAATTAAGAATAAGTTAAGGTTTAGGTTTAGCAAATCGGGTTCGGGTTCAGGATCGGGTTTAGGTTTGGGTTTTCAAGTTTAAGTTTAGGTTTATGTTGGGGAGTTGAGATTATGATTAGGTGTAGGTTTAGGTTTAAAGATATGAGAATACATTTAGGTTTTAGGTATATGTTTAGGTTATAGGTTATTGGTTTAGGTTTAGGTTTAGGTATAAGTTTAGGTTTCAGTTTAGGTTATAAGCTATAGGTTTAGGGAATTGAGAATAGGTTAAGGTTTTGGTTTAGGAAATCGGGTTCGGGTTCGGGATCGGGTTGAGGTTTGGGTTTTCAAGTTTAGGTTTAGGTTTAGGTTAGGGAGTTGAGATTAGGATTAGGTTTAGGTTTAGGTTTATGGATTTCAGAATACATTTAGGTTTGAGGTTTAGGTTTAGATTATAGGTTATAGGTTTAGGTTTAGGTTTAGGTTTAGGTTAAGGTTTAGGTTTAGGCTTAGGTTTAGGTTGCAAGATATAGGTTAGGGAATTGAGAAAAGGTTAAGGTTTAAGTTTAGGAAATCAGGTTCGGGTTCAGGGTTCGGGTTTTCAAGTTTAAGTTTAGCTTTACGTTAGGGTGTTGAGATTCGGATTAGGTGTAGGTTTAGGTTTAAGGATTTCAGAATACATTTAGGTTTTAGGTTTAGGTTTTGGTTATAGGTTATAGGTTATAGGTTTAGGTTTAGGTTAAAGTTATAGGTTATAGGTTTAGGTTTAGGTTTAGGTTTAGGTTATAAGATATAGGTTTAGGGAATTGAGAATAGGTTAATGTTTAGGTTTAGAAAATCGGGTTCGGGTTCGGGATTGGGTTTAGGTTTCGGTTTTCAAGTTTAGGTTTAGGTTTAGGTTAGGGAGTTGAGATTAGGATTAGGTGTAAGTTTAGGTTTAGGAATTTTAGATTACATTTTGGTTTTAGGTTTAGGTTTAAGTTATAGGTTACAGGTTTAGGCTTAGGTTTAGGTCAAGGTTATAGGTTATAGGTTTAGGTTAAGGTTTAGGTTTAGGTGTAGGTTATAAGATATAGGTTTAGGGAATTTAGAATAAGTTAATGTTTAGGTTTAGGAAATCGGGTTCGGGTTCGGGATCGGGTTTAGGTTTGGGTTTTCAAGTTTAGGTTTAGGTTAGGGAGTTGAGATTAGGATTAGGTGTAGGTTTAGGTTTAGGGAATTCCTAATACATTTAGGTTTTAGGTTTAGGTTTAGATTATAGGTTACAGGTTTAGGTTTAGGTTTAGGTTTAGGTTAAGGTTTAGGTTTAGGCTTAGGTTTAGGTTTTAAGATATAGGTTAGGGAATTGAGAAAAGGTTAAGGTTTAAGTTTAGGAAATCGGGTTCGGGTTCGGGATCGGGTTTAGGTTCGGGTTTTCAAGTTTAAGTTTAGGTTTACGTTAGGGTGTTGAGATTAGGATTAGGTGTAGGTTTAGTTTTAAGGATTTGAGAATAAATTTAGGTTTTAGGTTTAGGTTTAGGTTATAGGTTACAAGTTTAGGTTTAGGTTTAGGTTAAAGTTATAGGTTATAGGTTTAGGTTTATGTTTAGGTTTAGGTTATAAGATATAGGTTTAGGGAATTGAGAATAGGTTAATATTTAGGTTTAGAAAATCGGGTTCGGGTTCGGGATTGGGTTTAGGTTTGGGTTTTCAAGTTTAGGTTTAGGTTTAGGTTAGGGAGTTGAGGTTAGGATTAGGTGTAGGTTTAGGTTTAAGGATTTGAGAATACACTTAGGTTTTAGGTTTAGGTTTAGGTTATAGATTTAGGTATAGGTTAGGTTATAGGTTAAGGTTTAGGATTAAGAAATCGGGTTCGGGTTCTGGATCGGGTTTAGGTTTGGGTTATCAAGTTTAGGTTTAGGTTTAGGTTAGGGAGTTGAGATTAGGATTAGGTGTAGGTTTAGGTTTAGGGATTGTAGAATACATTTAGGTTTTAGGTTTAGGTTTAGGTTATAGGTTATAGGTTTAGGTTTAGATTTAGGTTTAGGTATAGGTTTAGGTTTCGGTTTAGGTTATATGCTATAGGTTTAGGGAATTAAGAACAGGTTAAGGTTTAGGTTTAGGAAATTGGGTTTGGGTTTGGGATCGGGTTTAGGTTTTGATTTTCAAGTTTAGGTTTAGGTTTAGTTTAGGGAGTTGAGATTAGGATTAGGTGTAGGTTTAGGTTTAGGGATTTGAGAATGCATTTAGGTTTTAGGTTTAGGTTATAGGTTATAGGTTAAAGGCTTAGGTTTAGGTTTTGGTAAAGGTTATAGGTTTAGGTTTAAGTGATGGTTTAGGTGTAGGTTTAGGTTATAAGATATAGGTTTAGGGAATTGAGAATAGGTTAATGTTTAGGTTTAGGAAATCAGGTTCGGGTTCGAGATCGGGTTTAGGTTTCGGCTTAGGTTAGGGAGTTGAGATTAGGATTAGGTGTAGGTTTAGGTTTAGGGATTTGTGAATACATTTTGGTTTTAGGTTTAGGTTTAGGTTATAGGTTACAGGTTTAGGTTTAGGTTTAGGTCAAGGTTATAGGTTATAGGTTTAGGTTAAGGCTTAGGTTTAGGTATAGGTTATAAGATATAGGTTTTGGGAATTATGAATAAGTTAATGTTTAGGTTTAGGAAATCGGGTTCGGGTTCGGGATCGAGTTTAATTTTGGGTTTTCAATTTTAGGTTTGAGTTTTGGTTAAGGAGTTGAGATTAGGATTAGGTGTAGGTTTAGGTTTAAGGATTTGTGAATTCCCTTAGGTTTTAGGTTTAGGTTTAGGTTATAGATTTAGGTTTAGGTTAGGTTATATGTTAAGGTTTAGAGAATTAAGAATAGGTTAAGGTTTAGGTTTGGAAATCGGGTTCGGGTTCAGGATCGGGTTTAGGTTTGGATTTTCAAGTTTAAGTTTAGGTTTACGTTAGGGAGTTGAGATTAGGTTTAGGTGTCGGTTTAGGTTTAAAGATTTGAGAATACATTTAGGTTTTAGGTTTATGTTTAGGTTATAGGTTATAGGTTTAGGTTTAGGTATTGGTTTAGGTTTCAGTTTAGGTTATAAGCTATAGGTTTAGGGAATTGAGAATAGGTTAAGGTTTAGGCTTAGGAAACCAGGTTCGGATTCGGGATCGGGTTTAAGTTTGGGTTTTCAAGTTTAGGTTTAGGTTTAGGTTAGGGAGTTGAGATTAGGATTGGTTGTATGTTTAGGTTTTGGAATTTCAGAATACATTTAGGTTTAGGTTTAGATTATAGGTTACAGGTTTAGGTTAAGGTTTAGGTTTAGGTTAAGGTTTAGGTTTAGGCTTAGGTTTAGGTTTTAAGATATAGGTTAGGGAATTGAGAAAAGGTTAAGGTTTAAGTTTAGGAAATCGGGTTCGGGTTCGGGATCGAGTTTAGGTTCAGGTTTTCAAGTTTAAGTTTAGGTTTACGTTAGGGTGTTGAGATTAGGATTAGGTGTAGGTTTAGGTTTAAGGATTTGAGAATACATTTAGGTTTTAGGTTTAGGTTTAGGTTATAGGTTATAGGTTTAGGTTTAGGTTTAGGCTAAAGTTATCGGTTATAGGTTTAGGTTTAGGTTTAGGTTTAGGTTATAAGATATAGGTTTAGGGAATTGAGAATAGGTTAATGTTTAGGTTTAGAAAATCAGGTTTGGGTTCGGGATTGGGTTTAGGTTTGGGTTTTCAAGTTTAGGTTTAGGTTTAGGTTAGGGAGTTGAGATTAGGATTAGGTGTAGGTTTAGGTTTAAGGATTTGAGAATACACTTGGGTTTTAGGTTTAGGTTTAGGTTATAGATTTAGGTATAGGTTAGGTTATAGGTTAAGGCTTAGGTTTTGGAAATCGGGTTCGGGTTCGAGATTAGGATTAGGTTTAGGTTTAGGTTTTGGTTTTCAAGTTTAGGTTTAGGTTTAGGTTAGGGAGTTGAGATTAGGATTAGGTGTAGGTTTAGGTTTAGGGATTTGAGAATACATTTTGGCTTTAGGTTTAGGTTTAGGTTACAGGTTACAGGTTTAGGTTTAGGTTTAGGTCAAGGTTATTGGTAATAGGTTTAGGTTTAGGTTATAAGATATAGGTTTAGGGAATTGAGAATAAGTTAATGTTTAGGTTTAGGAAATCGGGTTCGGGATCGAGTTTAGGTTTGGGTTTTCATATTTAGGTTTAAGTTTAGGTTAAGGGGTTGAGATTAGGATTAGGTGTTGGTTTAGGTTTAAGGATTTGTGAATACCCTTAGGCTTTAGGTTTAGGTTTAGGTTATGTCACGCCCCAGACTCGGTAACAGGATTCACAAGGAACCAGATGGCCGGTTCTGGCCGCAACAGCCTCCGTAGTACCCCATTCTCGGCTCCTGAAGCAGGTTCCGATCCTGGGATCCTACAAGGAGGATTTCCATAACAATATAACCATTTCCAATACGAGCATACCCAAGATCACAACAAGTAAATCTGAGAATAAAAAAGGCACTTATCACAAAATCCACTAAGAATTTGAACTTTTACAAGTTTACATGAGGTCCAAAAGGACATACATAAGATAATAGAAGAAAGAAAGGAAGGATGCAATACTGGGTCCTCAAGCTCAGCTCTAATCCAAACTCTGCCACTGCGACACCTGCCTAGGATCTCCTGCACGCATCAATCATGCATAAGCTTATAGAAGCTTAGAGGGTGGTGTAAGTGTGTGATAATAGTGCACAGAAGAATAATAGGAGATACAGGAAGGAGACATGCTCAATGAGAATATCACTAGCCTTACCAAGGCTTATCATGAATATGATGCAATGAGTACTGGACGCCATACCAAGGCAATGCATGAAGGGGCTTACATAACCAATACTAATGCGATGCAAGTAATGCCAGTGTTCATAACCAAACCGTATGTCAAGTATATTTCCAATCATAAGGAAATCACCAGGGTCCATTACACTGTTGGCTTCCAGGCTGCGCAGCCCAGCAGCGTAAGAGACCTCACTACCCGCTTTGTGGACAACCAATCACCAGCAAGGCACGGTAGCGGACCCATTCACGAGTAGGTCAGACTCGGCCTAGCAATGCCCTCTTACATCGGTAGTAAGGCCACACCCCTATCCAACCGACTACACGACGGTGGGAGTCGCGGCCTAATAGTATAAGGCCTCGTGCGCTCATATATTCCACTCGGTCACGGCGTTGGAGCAGATCCTTGGTACCATGGAAGTTTTGGGAATTTCACCCATGGGCATCCTATGCACCCAGTATGCTCAAGTAACATTTCCGGTGTCCAAACATGGCCATCCATGATGTATCTATGGAGGCTACAACCCTGATGAAGCAAGGGTGATAATGCTCATGTTATGCAATGCCAGATGCATGAATCACACAATCAACTATGCATCAATTCCAAGCATCCAACATGCTCAAGAGGGAATATTACGTCCCTCGGGAAGACAGCATGCAATGCCCAATGGCACAATCATAACCACACACACAGTGTCATCCAACCATACAATGATGCACATGGGTCATGAAGATGGGTCTAGGCGCATTATGCGGCGATATACAAAGTAAATTACATTCCTCCTATCCAAGAAGGAACCAAGACTAGGTACTTAGACAATATCCATAAGGAATTCCACCTCTAGTGGGGGCCCATTTACAGGGTAGCCCACAAGACTAAGCATACAACTACGGGTCTAAGTAATATAGAAATGAGCCTAGCAACTGTCTAAGATAAGTATCCAATCACTTTTAAATACAACCAGACCTAGAGGGGTCCATAATGGGGACATTTAACCACCATTCCCCAAAAGGCATATCTACCATGAACTATATGGATAAAAGGCCCAAGGCTTACATTTAAGATAAAAATAAAAGTAATTACATACATATATTCCTCATAATAGGCCATAAAAAGATATAATACCACTTTTAACAACATGGCTCTAAGAGGGGAATTAAGGCCCAAGGCCCAATTCCCAATGGCCATAGAATCCATGCATTAAGTTGGACTTGGTGGGCAGCCCGCGTACACAATATACGGCCCAAAAATAGGTTTAAGTTTGGATGAAATGGGCCCCACTACATCAGCCCAATAATTAGTAATTTAAGTAGGCAACCGAGGGCCCAATACTATCCTTACCTCAGCCCACAAGTCCATCAAAATGGTGGAAGTCGGCCCAATGTATGGTTGGGCCAAGCTGGGATGTCCTTGCCCAATCTGGGCTCACTAGATGTCCCAAAATTCTGATCTTAAGATGGGGTCCTCATAAGATCACTAAAAGTGACCTAAAGAATGCATTGATTAAGCCCAAGGATTATAAGAAAGCATAAGCATGTAACACGTACACAAGTTCTCAATATGGTGAGCCCCACAGCCAAATAAAGTTGTAACCATAAAATTGTACATTGAAGGCCCTTTGATAAACTTTTGGCCCGTTTGACTTCCTGGGCCTGCTAAGGTCCAGAAATTAGTTGAGTATGTGGAAATAATCTCATGAAGGCCAACTATACTCACCGGGGAACCCCACCAGATGGAGAGTGTGTATATATCATGAAAAGATCAAGTGGGCCTATTACTGGATTGTGAGTCCAGCAGCAACCCAAGGCAGAGAGTGCTTCCACAATCGAGCGATCCAAGGCTTGGACGGCTGGACCAAACATGCATTAAGGTAGGTTCCACATACATGCATATTGAGCCTTAAATAAATAGCCTAAGGTCTATGGTGGGCCTTTAACCACCCATAGAGAAACCTATGAGCTTACCTTAGGATCACCCAGGAGGACATCCAACCTGAACTGGTTTCCAAGAGGTAGCTCACCACTACCCATATAATGAAAGATCTAAGGCCTAAGCAATGCGTGGACTAGTAGGCCATACACCAAGCCCAACTCATAAGCCATATAGTGGGCCCTCAAGTAAGGTTTGGGCCCAACCACAAAGGTCATAATTCCACATATTGTGGTGGGCTTCATGGGCAGCCCAAGGTAATTCATTTACATGGGCAAGTTTCACATTTAACACAAGTGAGTTGGGCCTCACTTTTGGCCTAAGTACGGGGAGTTTAATGGGCAGCCAAGGGCCCGACTTCTTGTGTATCATTGCCCCTAAGCCCATCACAATAGATAGGAGAGTATAGGCTCAAGATCAATGGGCCTATCCAAAAGAACTGAGTCCACAAGGCCTACTTGCTAACACAAACATGCATATACTATATCACATAATGGGCCCTAAAGAAATAGCCCAAAACAAAAGTCATCCAATTCATACATTATGGTGGGCTTGAGGGCAGCCCATAAACCTAAGAATACACATATGCAAGGCATATACTGATAGTGTGGGCCTTACCACATCAGCCCAAAGACTTAGCAAGGCCCTCCACACTATACATTTATGTGGGCCCCGCAAGTCAGCCCATAATTAAGCATTTCATGAGGGCATCACGGCTAATAAATACACACGGTCAGCCTGTAGACGGCCCGTTGGGCCCGTGAAATAATAAGGTCAGGCCCTACACGATCTTGGGCTCAAGAAATAGGTTTCCAGCCCATTGGGCCTATAAACTACCAAAAATCTGGTTAAGGCTAACCCCCAACATCACCACAAAGGTGGGCCTTAAGAGGAACTAATTACGCCCAAAAATATCTAAGGAAATAAGGCAAGGAGTATGTGCAACACTCCCTTAAATCTGGTGGGCCACAACAGCTCCAAAACAATCAACTATGGGGCAAATTTGGGCCCCTTGTTGGAATTCCAGCCCACCCACTTCCTGGGCCTGCTGGAATCCAGAAATTTATTTAATTCAGATGGGTTACTGGCCCATGGTGACCCACACATATCACAGTGGGTCCCACCAGATGAGAGGGGAATACACAACATACATTAGAAGTGGGCCATGCCGCTGGAATACAGGCCCAGCAACCGCCCAAGGTAGGGGCTTCCCGTGGTGGGTAGTCCTACGGGCCTGAGTATCTGGCCCAAAACTGACCCAAGTTTGCAGCCACACCACGATCAGTACAGGGGCCCGATGGCCATGAAAATTTACAAGATGGTCCTCCCATAGGTGGACCACGAATCCTCAAAATTTTGTAATTTTTGGATGATCAGAAGTATTTTAATTAATTTAAATAAATCAGACCATTATGAAAATCTGGTGAATCGGGACACCTGGACGTGGTGAGCCATTCCAGCACTTGTCACGGTGTACATAGGGCTCCATTGGCCCCAAATATTTGTAGGTGAGTCCCACCATGGGTGGACCACCTCTCTGTAAATTTTCATGATTTTAGGATACTCAGAAGTATTTAAATTAATTTAAAGAATACAATCTATCCAGGGTGAAATATTGCTGGAATATAACTGTCCTGAATTTGGGCCATCCAATGGGTGGGTTCTGGGCCTCCAAAATTCCTGAAATTTGGACCCAAGGTCCCTCATCAAGCCTAAAATAAGTTGGCATCCAGAAATATGGCCCACCTTCTTAGAAATTATTTTTTTAATATTATTTTTATGGGACTATGCTGCTGGATTGCACAGCAGAAATTTCTGGCAGTCCAGTATGTTGGCCCACCCTTTTGGATGCCCAAATAGGATTCCTTGGCCCTGAAATTTTGTGGATAGGTCCTACTATGGGTGGGACACCTCCCTACAAAAATTTAGGATTTTTGGGATAGTAAAAATATTTTATTTAACTCATGCAATTTATGGACAGCAAGGTCCAGATTTTTATTTTCCTGCTGCAGCAATGCTGCTGTCCCTGACTTTAGCACCCCATTTGAGTGGGCCCAGGTCTATGTAAGTTTGGAAAAATACAAGGCCAACCTTCCTATACAAGTATACATTAAGGTGGGGTCCACCAAGGTGGCCCAGCATTTCAAAATCAGGCTGATATTTATGAGTTTCCAGCAAACAGTGTAGCTGGACAGTCCAGAAAAATCTGGACCGTCCACCCTCCTTGGCCCACCCTTTTGGGTGATCAAATAGGGACATTTGAAGCTGAGGTTTAGCATACTTTTAGGTGGGGTCCATACCTCAAAGAGAAGTCTAAGAAATCAGGAAAAATGAGACCACAAACAAGGCCTACAACACATACATTACAGCATAAAAAAATTCCAGCAATCTGGACAGCAACATGTTGCTGTCTAGATCAACCCAAAATTTAATAAATGGGAAATAAATCATAGATTCCATAAGGTGGGTTCCACCCTGATGTGTCACACAACTCCTAGGCCCAGCACCTCCCCAAGAAAATTCATAAAATCAGGCCCAAAGGCTTTCCAAATCAAGCAGCAAAACTAGGCTGCACAGTTGGGCCTGGGTGTCCAACAACTTGGGCCTGGATGTCCCAAAATTTAAAAATTCTGGTTGCATGGCACATCAGGTGGGCCACATAATCATTACATCCAAACCATAGAAAGTGGAGAAGAGAGGAATAAAGGAAATCTCATCAAGATGGGGTCCATGGAGAATGGCCCCATCAAGATCACATGCATGCAAGTGATGGCTAAAAGACCTTATCCAAGGAGTGGTGGACCTTCACCATTGATGTGGTGAGTCCTACACTCTCCATATGAAGCAACAAAAGATCTATGACAATAAGAATCATGCAATCTATCCTACATGCTCACCCACTTGTTGGATCTTCAAGATTCTTCAACCACCATGCTCCTTAAGCTCTAAGGAAGGGGGTTCAATGGTGATGATGGATCTTTGATGGTTAGATCTAGGGGGAGAAGAAGAGGATAGAGGGCTGGAAAAATTCAGCAATGGAGAACATTTGCAAAGAGGAGAAGAGAGAAATGAAGAAAGAGAGAGGGAGATGAGAGAGTTTCTAAGGTTGAAATGATTGCTTTCTTAGAAAAAGATGAATTTTTGAAAAGAGAAATAATCATTGCTCATGGGATAAGGTGGCTCATCATTGCCTAGAGAAGCCAATCTCATCATGGTTTTCTTGAGAAAAGAAGCCATTATTGCTAGCCTAAAGGTGGCTTACATTGGGAATAGTGCACATGGGGAAATGTGCAATCAGGTGGGTCCCACCAAAAATGCAATCAACGGTCCAAATAATGCGCGGCCCATAACTTTTGATGGACATGCCGGATTTACGCATGAGACGCGGCACTGGAATCGCGGCGACGATGCGGTCGGAATAGCATAGGTCTTGGGTCAATCCGAGTTGGGTCTACATGACCAAACTCGAGGGTGACCGCAATCACTATCCGAAGGTCACGGGTCGTTGAAATTTGACCGGTAGGACCGCGGGACCAAAATACACGAGATGCATACTCACACACACACATGCAAACATGTGAACTCGGGTCAGGTCTCACAGGTTATAGATTTAGGTTTAGGTTAGGTTATACGTTAAGGTTTAGAGAATTGAGAATAGGTTAAGGTTTTGGTTTAGGAAATCGGGTTCGGGTTCAGGATCGGGTTTAGGTTTGGGTTTTCAAGTTTAAGTTTAGGTTTACGTTAGGGAGTTGAGATTAGGATTAGGTGTAGGTTTAAGTTTAAAGATTTGAGAATACATTTAGGTTTTAGGTTTATGTTTAGGTTATAGGTTATAGGTTTAGGTTTAGGTTTAGGTATAGGTTTAGGTTATAAGCTATAGGTTTAGGGAATTGAGAATAGGTTAAGGTTTAGGCTTAGGAAATCGAGTTCGGTTTTGGGATCGGGTTTAGGTTTGGGTTTTCAAGTTTACGTTTAGGTTAGGGAGTTGAGATTAGGATTAGGTGTAGGTTTAGGTTTAGGGATTTCAAAATACATTTAGGTTTTTGGTTTAGGTTTAGATTATAGGTTACAGGTTTAGGTGTAGGTTTAGGTTTAGGTTAAGGTTTAGGTTTAGGCTTAGGTTTAAGTTATAAGATATAGGTTAGGGAATTGAGAAAAGGTTAAGGTTTACGTTTAGGAAATCGGGGTCGGGTTCGGGATCGCGTTTAGGTTCAAGTTTTCAGGTTTAAGTTTAGGTTTACGTTAGGGTGTTGAGATTAGGATTAGGTGTAGGTTTAGGTTTAAGGATTTGAAAATACATTTAGGTTTTAGGTTTAGGTTTAGGTTATAGGTTACAGGTTTAGGTTTAGGTTTAGGTTAAAGTTATAGGTTATAGGTTTAGGTTTAGGTTTAGGTTTAGGTTATAAGATATAGGTTTAGGGAATTGAGAATAGGTTAATGTTTAGGTTTAGAAAATCGGGTTCGGGTTCGGGATTGGGTTTAGGTTTGGGTTTTCAAGTTTAGGTTTAGGTTTAGGTTAGAGAGTTGAGATTAGGATTAGGTGTAGGTTTAGGTTTAAGGATTTGAGAATACACTTAGGTTTTAAGTTTAGGTTTAGGTTATAGATTTAGGTATAGGTTAGGTTATAGGTTAAGGTTTAGGATTAAGAAATCGGGTTCGGGTTCCGGATCGGGTTTAGGTTTGGGTTATCTAGTTTAAGTTTAGGTTTAGGTTTGGGAGTTGAGATTAGGATTAGGTGTAGGTTTAGGTTTAGGGATTTGAGAATACATTTAGGTTTTAGGTTTATGTTTATGTTATAAGTTTTAGGTTTAGGTTTAGATTTAGGTTTAGGTATAGGTTTAGGTTTCGGTTTAGGTAGGATTAGGTGTAGGTTTAGGTTTAGGGATTTGAGAATGCATTTAGGTTTTAGGTTTAGGTTTAGGTTATAGGTTACAGGTTTAGGTTTAGGTTTAGGCAAAGGTTATAGGTTATAGGTTTAGGTTTAGGTGATGGTTTAGGTGTAGGTTTAGGTTATAAGATATAGGTTTAGGGAATTGAGAATAGGTTAATGTTTAGGTTTAGGAAATCGAGTTCGGGTTCAAAATCGGGTTTAGGTTTTGGTTTTCAAGTTTAGGTTTAGGTTTAGGTTAGGGAGTTGAGATTAGGGTTAGGTGTAGGTTTAGGTTTAGGGATTTGAGAATACATTTTGGTTTTAGGTTTAGGTTTAGGTTATAGGTTTAGGTTTAGGTTTAGGTCAGGGTTATAGGTTATAGGTTCAGGTTAAGGTTTAGGTTTAGGTATAGGTTATAAGATATAGGTTTAGGGAATTGAGAATAAGTTGATATTTAGGTTTAGGAAATCGTGTTCGGGTTCGGGATCGAGTTTTGGTTTGGGTTTTCAAATTTAGGTTTGAGTTTAGGTTAAGGAGTTGAGATTAGGATTAGGTGTAGGTTTAGGTTTAAGGATTTGTGAATACCCTTAGGTTTTAGGTTTAGGTTTAGGTTATAGATTTAGGTTTAGGTTAGGTTATAGGTTAACGTTTAGAGAATTGAGAATAGGTTAAGGTTTAGGTTTAGGAAATCGGGTTCGGGTTCAGGATCGGGTTTAGGTTTGGGTTTTCAAGTTTAAGTTTAGGTTTACGTTAGGGAGTTGAGATTAGGATTAGGTGTAGGTTTAGGTTTAAAGATTTGAGAATACATTTAGGTTTTAGGTTTATGTTTAGGTTATAGGTTATAGGTTTAGGTTTAGGTGTCGGTATAGGTTTAGGTTTCGGTTTAGGTTATAAGCTATAGGTTTAGGGAATTGAGAATAGGTTAAGGTTGAGGTTTAGGAAATCAGGTTCGGGATCGGATTTAGGTTTGTGTTTTCAAGTTTTTACTTAGGTTTAGGTTAGGGAGTTGAGATTAGGATTAGGTGTAGGTTTAGGTTTAGGGATTTCAGAATACATTTAGGTTTTAGGTTTAGGTTTAAATTATAGGTTACAGGTTTAGGTTTAGGTTTAGGTTTAGGTTTAGGCTTAGGTTTAAGTTATAAGATATAGGTTAGGGAATTGAGAAAAGGTTAAGGTTTAAGTATAGGAAATCGGGTTCGGGTTCGGTATCGGGTTTAAGTTCGGGTTTTCAAGTTTAAGTTTAGGTTTACATTAGGGTGTTGAGATTAGGATTAGGTGTAGGTTTAGGTTTAAGGATTTGAGAATACATTTAGCTTTTAGGTTTATGTTTAGGTTATAGGTTACAGGTTTAGGTTTAGGTTTAGGTTAAAGTTATAGGTTATAGGTTTAGGTTTAGGTTAAGGTTTAGGTTATAAGATATATGTTTAGGGAATTGAGAATAGGTTAATGTTTAGGTTTAGAAAATCGGGTTCGTGTTCGAGATTGGGTTTAGGTTTGGGTTTTCAAGTTTAGGTTTAGGTTTAGGTTAGGGAGTTGAGATTAGGATTAGGTGTAGGTTTAGGTTTAAGGATTTGAGAATACACTTAGGTTTTAGGTTTAGGTTTAGGTTATAGATTTAAGTATAAGTTAGGTTATAGGTTAAGGTTTAGGTTTAAAAAATCGGGTTCGGGTTCAGGATCGGGTTTAGGTTTGGGTTATCAAGTTTGGGTTTAGGTTTAGGTTAGGGAGTTGAGATTAGGATTAGGTGTAGGTTTAGGTTTAGGGATTTGAGAATACATTTAGGTTTTAGGTTTATGTTTAGGTTATAGGTTATAGGTTTAGGTTTAGATTTAGGTTTAGGTATAGGTTTAGGTTTCGGTTTAGGTTATAAGCTATAGGTTTAGGGTATTGAGAACCGGTTAAGGTTTAGGTTTAGGAAATCGGGTTCGGGTTCGGGTCGGGTTTAGGTTTTGGTTTTCAAGTTTAGGTTTAGGTTTAAGTTAGGGAGTTGAGATTAGGATTAGGTGTAGGTTTAGGTTTAGGGATTTAAGAATGCATTTAGGTTTTAGATTTATGTTTAGGTTATAGGTTACTGGTTTAGGTTTAGGTTTAGGTAAAGGTTATAGGCTATAGGTTTAGGTTTAGGTGATGGTTTAGGTGTAGGTTTAGGTTAAAAGATATAGGTTTAGGGAATTTAGAATAGGTTAATGTTTAGGTTTAGGTAAAGGTTATAAGTTATAGGTTTAGGTTTAGATGATGGTTTAGGTGATGGTTTAGGTGTAGGTTTAGGTTATAAGATATAGGTTTAGGGAATTGAGAATAGGTTATTGTTTAGGTTTAGGAAATCAGGTTCGGGTTCGAGATCGGGTTTAGGTTTTGGTTTTCAAGTTTAGGTTTAGGTTTAGGTTAGGGAGTTGAGATTAGGATTAGGTGTAGGTTTAGGTTTAGGGATTTGAGAATACATTTAGGTTTTAGGTTTAGGTTTTGGTTATAGGTTACAGGTTTAGGTTTAGGTTTAGGTTTAGGTCAAGGTTATCGGTTATTGGTTTTGGTTAAGGTTTAGGTTTAGGTATAGGTTATAAGATATAGGTTTAGGGATTTGAGAATAAGTTAATGTTTAGGTTTAGAAAATCGGGTTCGCGTTCGGGATCGCGTTTAGGTTTGGGTTTTCAAATTTAGTTTTAAGTTTAGGTTAAGGAGTTGAGATTAGGATTAGGTGTAGGTTTAGGTTTAAGGATTTGTGAATACCCTTAGGTTTTAGGTTTACGTTTATGTTATAGATTTAGGTTTAGGTTAGGTTATAGGTTAAGGTTTAGAGAAATGAGAATAGGTTAAGGTTTAGGTTTAGGAAATCGGGTTCGGGTTCGTGTTCAGGATCGGGTTTAGGTTTGAGTTTTCAAGTGTAAGTTTAGGTTTACGTTAGGGAGTTGAGATTAGGATTAGGTGTAGGTTTAGGTTTAAAGATTTGAGAGTACATTTAGGTTTTAGGTTTATGTTTAGGTTATAGGTTATAGGTTTAGGTTTAGGTTTAGGTATAGGTTTAGATTTCAGTTTAGGTTATAAGCTATAGGTTTAGGGAATTGAGAATAGGTTAAGGTTTAGGTTTTGAAAATCGGGTTCGTGTTCAGGATCGGGTTTAGGTTTGGGTTTTCAAGTTTAGGTTTAGGTTTAGGTTAGGAAGTTGAGATTAGGATTAGGTGTAGGTTTAGGTTTAGTGATTTGAGATTACATTTAGGTTTTAGGATTATGTTTAGTTTATCGGTTATAGGTTTACGTTAAGGTATAGGTTTAGGTTTCGGTTTAGGTTATCAGCTATAGGTTTAGCGAATTGAGAATAGGTTAAGGTTTAGGTTTAGGAAATCGGGTTCGGGATTTGAGAATAGGTTTAGGTTATAGGTTTTGGTTAAAGTTATATGTTAAGGTTAAGGTTATAGGTTTAGGTTTAGGTTAAGGTTATATGTTTAGGTTATAGGTTATAGGTTTTGGGATTTGAGAATGGGTTCGGGTTTAGGTTATAGGTTTTGGTTTTGGTTTAGGTTATAGGTTTTGGGATTTGAGAATGGGTTCGGGTTTAGGTTATAAGTTTTGGTTTTGGTTTAGGTTTCGGTTATAGGTTTTTGGATTTGAGAATGGGTTATGGTTTAGGTTTAGGAAATCGGGTTCAGGTTCGAAATTTTGTTTAAGTTTGAGTTTTCAAGTTTATGTTTAGGTTTAGGTTAGGGAGTTGAGATTAGGATTAGGTGTACGTTTAGCTTTAGGGAATTGAGTTTAGCTTATAGGTTTAGGGAAAGCTTAGGTTTACGTTATAGGTTTTGGGATTTGGGAATAGTTTTAAGTATATGTTTAGGTTAGGTTATAGGTTAAGGTTTAGGGATTTGAGTTTAGGCTATAGGTTTAGGTTTAGGTCTTGGTTTAGGTTTAGGGAATTGAGTTTAAGTTATAGGTTTAGGGAAAGGTTAGGTTTAGGTTATAGGTTTTGTGATTTGAGAATAGTTTTAGGTTATAAGTATAGGTTTAGGTTAGGTTATAAGTTAAGGTTTAGGGATTTGAGTTTAGGTTATAGGATTAGGTTTAGGTTTATGTTTAGGGATTTAAGTTTAGGTTATAGGTTTAGGTTTAGGTTTTAGGTTTAGGTTTAGGTTTAGGTTTGGCTTTTGGGATTTGGTTTTCATTATATGTTTTGATTTAGGTTATAGATTATAGGTTTAGGTTTTAGGTTTTGGTTTTAGGTTTAGGTTTGGTTTAGGTTATAGGTTTTGATTTAGGTTATAGGTTAATGGTTTAGGTTATAGGTTTTTGGATTTGAGAATGGGTTCGGGTTTAGGCCATAGGTTTTGGCTTTGGTTTAAGTTATAGGTTTTGGTTTTGGTTATAGGTTATAGGTTTAGGTTTAGGTTTAGGTTTAGATTATGGGTTATAGGATTTGAGAATGCATTTGGGTTTAGGATATAGGTTTTGGTTTTGGTTTTGGTTTTGGTTATATGTTTTGATTTAGGTTTAGGTTATAGGTTTAGGTTTTAGGTTAAGGTTATAGGTTTAGGTTAAGGTTTAGGTTTAGGTTTAGGTTAAGGTTATAGGTATAGGTTAAGGTTTAGGTTTAGGTTTAGGTTTAGATTATAAGATATAGGTTTAGGGAATTGAGAATAGGTTAAGGTTAAGGTTTAGGTTCGGGTTCGGGATTGGGTTTATGTTTGGGTTTTCAAGTTTAGGTATAGGTTTAGGTTAGGGAGTTAAGATTAGGATTAAGTGTAGGTTTAGGTTTAGGGATTTGAGAATACATTTAGGTTTTAGGTTTAGGTTTAGGTTTTAAGTTAAGGTTTAGGTTTAGGTTAAGGTTGAGGTTTAGGTTATAGGTTAAGGTTTTAGGTCATAGGTTTTGGCTTAGGTTAAGGGTATGGTCCATGCAAATACAGATATAAACACGGCCATCCGGCGTAAATGGCCAGGCCCTTCCAATGCTGTCCATAAAAAATGAACAGCTTCATCACGGTCATAATAGCGGTTCCCTCTTTCCAGGGAACCCCGCTCTTCCGAATAGCTCCGACGCACATCCGAGTCTGCTCCATTAATTTCGATCAAATACATAAACACGGCATGTCCAAATGGCCAGGCCCCTCCAATGCTGTCCATAGGTAATTGACAGCTTCATCATGGTCATAACAGCGGTTCCCACATTCCAGGGACCCCCGCTCAACATCCGGATAGCTCCGACGCACATCCGGGTTTGCTCCATCAATTTCGAGTTAATACATAAACATGGCCTGTCCAAATGGCCAGGCCACTCCAATGCTGTCCATAGAAAATGGACAACTTCATCATGGTCATAACAGCGGTTCCCACCTTCTAGGGACCCCCGCTCAACCTTCGGATAGCTCCGATGCACATCTGGGTCTGCTCCATCAATTTCGACCTAAAACATTTAAAAACAACATAAATATATCTAAAAGCATTTGGATACCTGGGGAAGGCCTCCCATATTTGTATTGTTGGTTACTCATCCCTTTGTCTACAAGCCACAATCGACCAACAATTTCTATTCGCTACTTGTACTCTGAAACCAACACAAATATAACTGGGAAACAATATAAGGAATAAGATTATATATGTAATAAAATTATATGTAATAGGCATAGCCTTCAAACCCTATTTTAGAAAAATGGCTGGGGTAGGGTCTGGAAAAAGAACTGACCTACACTCTCATCCTGAATTGAACATAAACCGTCTTTCAATAACCCCGCTTGTATGAAAGTCTGAGAAGCAGAAAAAATAAAATAAAATAAAATAAAATAAAATGTTGAACTCATTAGCAAACTTGATAAAACAATTGAAGCAAAAAGAGGTCAATAACAATAACGAAGACTTATGATCAGCTGTTTTAAGAATGTTGCATTTCATTCTAAAGAAAAGCTATTAGCGTAACATGAGGAATTGCGAACTTAAATTTCCTTCACTAGGAAAGCCACAATTCCTTTTCTGATAGACACTAAGTAAAGAATAACTGACTCAAACAACAATGGAAACATTGATGGCAAGGGACCAATGGTTTTTGGACATGTATCAAAGTGCAAACAGCCCTATGATCTAAGTAAGCTGAAATTGTACCACACTGCCCTCAGTCCCATGCATTAACCATGTACTTAGTATTCTTTGTGATGAAGATCAATTTAGTTTGAATTGAATAACCATCCAGACCCTTAAACGGACAAAATATTAAGTCCTATGAAAAGGAAATAGGTAATAGCAATACCCTTTTTGTTGTGTTATAGATTTTAACACACACCTGCATGCCGGTTTTGATGCGAACAAAATCATCCATATGCAAGGATGGTTCATGAGGAACTTGAAGTTCAAGAAAAGCATTATTAATGATAAAACAAGGCAGAAATATCAAGCATAGTAAAAAATTGTTGGGGCGAGGAAACATGCTCTTTCTTTTTCATTTAAAAAAAGAAAAAGTGCATCCACACCAGTTGTAAACTTGATTAAAACTTGGGAATCACATTGGCATCCGAAATCTGTCATGTATTAAATCTAGGCGCTGATTAAGTTGGCAAGGTGTCATTTGACAATGTCACTTTCAGGCATTGTGTGAGGTGTATGTCCTATATTCTCGGCACATCTGTCGCATGTGGACTAGAGTTTGACCACCAAATTATTGCAAGTTTTGCCCACTGAACATGTACGTACAGTTGCTCTTTTTGGGTTAATTGTTCGCTTCAGACCACTGAGCAGATGCATGGCTAGAACAGTCAGATACCATTGCTTTTCAAGTCCACAAAATCGATGAGCTGATCACCATGCATAGGCACCACATGTAAATTGGACATATCCCGATGTACACTTCACAGAACTCAATGAAGCATGCGACCGTGGTAGAATTCCTCAATAATAAATATTAACAAATGAAAATGTGAAAACCCTTCTTCTTGAAGTAAAATTTCTAGAAAAAAAAAAATAATAATAAGGGAAGGTGCAATGACAAACATACCACCGGATGTGAATAAATAGTTGCCAGAGAGGGTGCTTTTACACGTTCATCACCCTCCAATTTCGGTAGTGGAAGTGAGTTTTTTCCCTGAATCAATATATACGAAAGGGCTAAGGCATTCAAATGAACCTAGTTTCTAGTGACCCCTTAATTTGAGTATAGTGAATGTTACAGAAGATGACAAACCTTCAGTAAAAGTAGCTTCCACAGAATTCTGTTCACCATGTTACCCGCACCAAGCCTAAGTGCTACCTTTGCAAGCCTTACATTCTGGAGTTGAAGAGAAGACCATCAATTACATGGCCATCATCTTCTTTGGACTGAAAATATATTAATTGTGACCATGAAGGGGCGCATCAAGAAACCACCTTTGGGTCCACATATAACAAACACAGAAAACATGACATGAAAAACAGTTCATAATTCTAACCCACATGAGTAATGCCAGGCACTAAATAAGCTTCAAGTTGTGAGGAGCACTTATTGGGCTACTGATACGGACACTTACATTGCAACTTGCAAGCCATATCATATGCACTGGATAAGTATTTGTTCTAGGTACACCAAAAAATGTGGTGCCAGAAGTATTCATCAAAGAGACTGTTCAAAGGATGCTAATATTGTTACTTTCAAGTACCTACTTTTTTCTCATGTGCAAGGGACACAGTTTCATGGCTGTATTTCCAACCAGCATAGGCTGAAGCCTTTCAATAGAAGATGGAGATGCACATGCTAGCATATAAAGAGTTGATGGAGCATATGCATACAATTGGGATCAAGGTATTCAAAAACTCTACTGGAATGGTCATAAAGGCCGTTACATAACGGTAACAGTGGGAAGAGTTGCGCGTTACAGGGTTGTAATGCCCGTTCTAGGGAGAAAAAAATGGCCCACAACAGTGCGTCCAATGGGAAGACTATTAACAGAGAGGAGAAGTCGCACAATCAATATTGCTTCAAGGGAACGAGTCTAATGGGAATTTACATATCCACAATGGCCAGATAATGAAGCATTTTATCAAATACAAAATGGACAACGCCACCCCATGTAGCATATAACATGGAAGTTAACCTAAGTTTTAAGGCACCCACCATTAAGCAATAAAAACCATCCATCAGATGGACACACATCATATATCCATATTTCCTCCACATTGGGACCCAATAGATTGACAAGAAGAGACATCAAAATCCTCAAGATCCCTAAAATTTTAAAATCCCCAAATCCCTAATTTGTAATATCAGAAAATCCCCGAATCGGGGTCCACATTCAAATCTATAAGCCCTAAAATCCCCAAATCCCTAAATGGGGGTCCACATTGAATCGGGAATCCACAAATTACTAAATCCCCCAAATTCATAAATCAGCATAGAGATTGAGAGAGATGGAGAGAGATAGATACCTCTTTGGATCTTGAGCAGGGCATACGTAGGTAGGGAGGGCATCGTCTCGGCTCCCTCCCTTCTTTGGATCAAACATCCAGAGAGAGATGGAAATGGAGACGTACGACTCATCGGCATGCTCGCAAGGTGGGTGACGACCGCGGGGATGGCGCTACCGGCACTGCAGCTCCTCGATCACCTCCCGAAGCCGGTCCTCCGCCTCCCGGATCCGGCGCTCCACTGCGTCGTCGGTGCTATCTTGCACATGGGGTGGTGAGGGGGGGTCGAAAGTGGAGGGGATGTGGCCCCGGTGGAAAAAGGGAAGGAGGGTTTGAAAGAATCGGGCATATCGGATAGAGAGCGGACGATGCTTTTCACATCTGCAGATGGAGGAAAAAATGGGCCGGAAAAACGAGGGAAATGAAGGAAAAAGGGCAGAGGGCAGGAGAGAGAGAGAGAGAGAGAGAGAGAGAGAGAGAGAGAGAGAGGGATTGGGCGCCCAATTTTGGGCGAGACCATGGACCGTGCTCCGTGGGCACTTCAATGATGTATGTGTTTCATCCATTTTTAAAGATCATTTTAGAGCCTTATGGCAAAAATTAGAGGGATATAAATCTCAAGTGGTCCACACCAGATGAGAACAATAGTGATTGGATATCCACCATTAAAATCTTCCTAAGGCCCCCTATACTGTTTATTTGACATCATATCTGTTGATTTGGTCATACAGGACCAGATGAAGGGAAAAAACAAAAATCAGCTTGATCCAAAACTTTTATGGCTACCAAAATGTTTTTAATGGTCGACACTCATTCAACACAGTTTCATGTAATGTGGTCCACTTGAGATTTGGATATATCTCAGTTTTGGTCTCATATTGTAAAATCTGAAGTTATTTACTCTTCAATTTGAACTGATTATATTGTCCAAAAATGATTAAAGGTTTAATTAGTGGATGTGCCTGATAATTTAGTAATTTTATTTTTCACAAATAAATTTAACATTTTTTTTTTCAAAATGTATATTTTTTTCTCTTTTAACTAAATATCATTTTTATTATAAAATATTTCAAAAATATTTAAAATACAAATTTTGAATTTTTATTTTCAAAATCTTAAAAATTTTCTCATATTTTTAATTCTTTCTCAAAAATTTCAAAATGCCAATTTTTTTTTCTTCAAAGGCATTATTTTGTTCTCAAAATTTTTCTTAAACATAGTTAAAATTTCTAAACTTTTCAAAATTCTTTTTCATGTGATATTACAAATCATTTAAATATTACCTTTTAATTATATAAAAAAAATTTCCATTCATATGATATAAAAACTATATATATATATGTATGTATGTGTGTATATACACACATTTTTACCAACAAAAATTTTTAAAAATTAAAACATTTTTACATTATTACCCGGTCCAAAAATGGGTTGGAGAAACATAGGGGAGGCAAGGATATACAACACATCATCCTAAATGTGGGTCACACCACATAATATAATGGAGGGGTTTCCTTAGAACATTCATAATCATATATTGGGTCTGCCTAAATGTGATTCGCATATCCAACCCAATCATTACGTGTGTCCCACTTGGATGAGGGGTCAGACCAATTTTCAACTGCATCCATGTCTCTATTAACTTATAAATAGGTTGGATCTCAAATAAACATCGCGGCGGGCCCTAAGAAGGTTTCAATAGTGGGTGTCACTATCCCACTCTTTTTATGGTGGTTCACTTGAACTTTGGATCTACCCCGTCAATCAGATGCACCATTTCATGGTGGGCCACGACCTTAAAAATAATCATTTATTGGGCCCACCTAGATGTGGTTCATAGATCCAGCCCATTCATTATGTGTGTCCCACTTGGATGAAACACATACATCATGGTGGGACCCATAGAGCACCGACCAACATCCACCAAGTTTTGTGGGCCCCACTATGATGTATTTGTTATATCCACACCGTCCATCCATTTTGAGATATCATTTTACGTCATGAGCCAAAGAATGAGGCAGATAAAAATTTGTAGTGGACCCCACCACAGAAATCTTAAGTGCACCACACCACATGAAATCAATAGTATTTGGATATCCATCATTAAAATCTTCCTAAGGCTTACTGTACTGTTTATTTGACATCGGATATGTTGATTAGGTCATACAGGGCCAGATAAAGGGAAAAAACAAAAATCAGCTTGATCCAAAACTTTTATGGCCCCAAAATGGTATGACATCCAATATTGTACTGTTTATATATTTTTAGATGTCTTCACATAGTTTTAGATGGTAATTAACATTTGAGTTTCGTATACGGATGACTTTTGAGATATCTCATAAGCTAAAGGGGAGACATCAAATGCACGAAGTTGATGTTCGACACACATCATGATGGGCCCATTTTACATGTCCAGTCCATTCACTCTATTTTACTGATCATTACCCTCAATTTGATTAGTTACTCGCCTCGATCATACTACATATGAGAAATATATTGGGCAAACAAGATTGATCAACAATTTGTGTGAATTTTGATTTTAACATCTGAAGTTATTTACTCTTCATGTCCGGACTGATCAGATTGTCCAAAAACAGTTAAAGGTTGTTCATAATATCAAAAATATATAAATGAATAGAAAACACAAACATCAGCTTGATCTAAAACTTCTATGGCCTCCAAGAAATTTTAAATGGTAGAGGTTCAATCACACTATTTCCTATGGTGTGGTCCACTTGAGCTTTGGATATGCTTCCTTTTTGTTCTTTAGACCTCAATTTATCTGTTAACATGGATGAATGAAGTGGATAAAATAAATAACGGTAAACCCCATAGAGTTTACTCTTGTATAGGTAACGAGTAACTCATTTAAATGTAGTGGAGAAAGGTTTCCTTAAAACATTCATAATCATATATTGGGCCTGCCTAAATGTGATTCATGTATCCAACCCACTCATTATGTGTGTCCCACTTGGATGAGGGGTCAGACCAAGTTTCAACCGCATCCAAAACTCTTTTAACTAAATAAATTTAACATTTTTGTTACAAAATTTAGTTTTCTTTTTTAATATATATATATATATATATATATTACAATTTATCAATTTTTTCACAATTTTGTTTTATTTTTAAAATTTTCTTTTTCAAAATATCAGTTTTTTTAATCTCACTTTTGTTATATAACTTTTTAATTTTTCTTGTCAAAATACAAAATCTAATTTTCTTTTTTAAAATTTTTTTTTTTTTTTTACAATTTGTCAATTTTTCACAATTTTGTTTAATTTCTTAAATTTTCTTTTTTAAAATATCATTTTTTTAATCTCACTTTTATTATATAACTTTTCAATTTTTGTTGTCAAAATACAAAATCTAGTTTTCTTTTTTAAAAAATATATTTTTTTACATTTTATCAATTTTTTCACAATTTTGTTTAATTTTTTAAATTTTCGTTTTCAAAATATCATATTTTTATCGATTTTTTTTTTCAAAATTATCAACATTATTCAAAGTTCTTAATTTTATTTTTTTCAAAATCTAGATTTTTATAAAATTACAGTTTTCTTTTTTCAAAATTTAAAATTTTGTTAAACATTGTTAATTAATTTTTTTGAAATTCATAATTTTTTTGAGCTTTTTCATTTTTGACCTGAGCATTAAAGACGGTCTTTGACAGGGCTATAAGACGGTTTAGGACCGTCGCTAATAGAGACGGTCCTTGATAGTCTCTAATAGAGACGGTCTTTGACGGTCTCTAACAGAGACAGTCTTTAACAGGGCTTTAAGACGGCTAAGGACCGTCTCTAATAGAGACGGTCTTTGACAGTCTCAAATTGGAAGTAAAAGACGGCCAATGACGATCTCAAGTGACCGCATATAAGACGGTCAAGGACCGTCTCTAATGCAGATGGCCAATGATCGTCTCAGATGACCCATATAAGACGGTCAATGACCGTCTTAAATGATTTGTGGACGTTGAAATTTTTAAGACAATATTAAGGACGGTCAGGGGCCGTCTAAAATTTTAGAGACGGTCCAGAACCGTCTCAAAATCCGTCCTTTTTTTTCATTTTTCACGTAGTGAGGGTAGTTAATGCGGACTGGGTGGAAGGGCCTTTCAAGAAGATGGATCTTCCAAGAAGATAGATGAAGGAAGAAATAGAAAAAATCTTAGAAGGAATAAATCTCCAAGTTCCACAAGCGAATGAAAATGACTTCCTCCCCGGAAGTAAATTGGTGGTGATTTGATTAAATGAACCATAATTTAAAGTAAACATAGTAACATCCAAATGCAACCTAAGTGCATTTACCCCACCATTGCTGAGATTCCTTAGTATGTTTGCTAATTGGGAAGCTTCTTTTACATTGGAATGCCAATCATGGAATTTCTATCCAAGATCTTTTCACTTCGAAGGTAAAACCCCTTGGTGTTTTAATTGCTTATTTCATGAAGTTTTTGTGTTGTACTCATTTTCATTTTAGAAACAGTATTCTACCAACCCCAACGTACCACTCCAAAAGTAAGAAGGCCATAGATTTTCTCTAGACTCAAATAAATTCAAAATCATGCTTTCATGTATTTCCCAATTGGATGTGTTTTATTAAGTACTAAACAATTGGCTGACAATCTAATGGTGGCCCATTTGGTTTGTAATTGTTTCTTTAGTTCATTTGATATTTAAGGTTTTATGTAATTGTACAAAAATCCCAACACATGACGACTTTATTTATTATACTTGGTTGTCTTGATTACGGATCTATTGATGCAATCCTTCTCAGGGTACCGGGCACGCGAGAAATCATTCATCTTTGGATATGGAAGGGTTAGCTCTCCATCATCTGTCTTTGGATGTGGAGGGGACGACAATCCATCAGCTTCAAGGGGCAAGAACTCATCCATCAACTAGGTCTCTCTCTCTCTCTCTCTCTCTCTCTCTCTCTCTCTCTCTCGTGTTCATAAGTTAGTTTGGGGTGGATTATTTCTTGTTGTAATTTGGTTCTGAGTTCATGTGAACACATTGATTCACTTGATTGGAATCAACCTATGCAATGGACTGTTACATAACGCTTGTAATCAACCTATGTAACAGTTTATCACATAGCGCCTTTAGAAGTTTTGATCCATTTATTTACTAGAGACCGTCATGAATTGCTTATGATTCTAAAGAATCACTTTTGTGGCAATTATAGAAATAAAATCATGATACATGAAGAAAGCTTGTTCTCACACCTTACAATAGAATCATGATACATGAGAGTTGAGGCTCTCTATCCCATTGTTATTAATGAATGAAATGAAAATAATTACTTCTACCCGTTATTAATCAACGGAAGTAATTCTGTCTCCTTTGGTATGTACTTACGATGGAGTTATGATACATGAGAATGTCTATCCCATGTTTATTAATCAACATAAGTAGTTATCCCTTGGTAGGTAAATGTACCTTGTGCATAATGATTATGAAAATTGCCTAACCTCACTCCCATGTTTGATGTTGTTGCTATCCAATCATATGAATTATTTTTTGAACGACTATCAGGTGTGAGATTAAAATAAATAAAAAAATCTGATGATATTTTTTTTTTTCACAGATATTCTAGCGACGGACCAAATCAGTTGCTAATTTCTGAATAAGCTGAAAATCAACGACGGATTTAAGGTCCATCACTCTCCACATATTAGCGACGGACCTTATCCGTTGCTAATATTTTTAATGAGGTGGTTTTTTCTGAATTTTAGTGACGGATTTTTTATTTTTACAACAGATCTTATCCATCGGTAATCTGGACAGACCTTATCCATCGCAGATTAACAATGGATTTTATCCGTTGAAAAAAAAATGATCCAGTAAATAGTCACGAACCAAGCGATGGACAAAATCCGTCATTTATTTAGTTTTACGACCGATTTGGTCCATTGCAAATTTGCGATTTTTGGCGTAGTGTCTATAGGACAAGGGGAACTTCTCCTTTGTCCCACAGTAGCATATAGCACAAGCTATTCATAAAATGCGTAGGAAGGTGTGTAGCAGGTGTCCATGTGTAGGTGACTGTGTGATTGATTAAGGTATCATACTTGAATAGAATGCAATGGCCATAGATAAATTGTAGACTAATAACATGGTGTTGAACATTTGAGGGTGTCTAGGTTGAAACTCTTTTAAAAGCTATAATATATGTAGCATTCAGATAAGTTTTTTCTTCTTTCATAGTGATTATTAAAAAGGCCGAGTTAAGAGTCCTTTGGGGGGGGGGGGGGGGGGGGTTTTAATAGGACAATGCCAAATTTAAAAATAAAATGCAGAATTAGACCGATATAAATAAATATAGCCCTTAACAAATCCACAAAGCAGAAATGAATAACAACCTCAAATGTACAAGTATTGAGAGGTTGTTCTAAGGACAACCTTACACCAAAAACCAATGCCTTACGGTGAATAAAGAATAAAAATAGCAAAGAAAATAAACGAAGCTATTACAGCATTCCCACACTTGCATAAAAGAGATTACAACATTCTCCATAAAGGCTTAAAAAGAAATTACACATTCACACAAAGCCACAATTAATCATCCACCACAACACCAGAAATTATAGTGTTCGCTTGTGTGTACACCAACTGTTTAGAAAAACAGCCACATAAATACTCCACTCCCAATATCCTCATACAGTGGATATTGGTGTTCACTATGAAATAGGTTTTTCAAGTTTCAGCTAAAACCTTCACAGTTGTGTCTTTCAAGCAGGCGTACACAATTCAAAAACCCCACACTCTGAGTTTTCTGGATCACCTCAGATAAACCAAAAAAGAAAGATTTTTCTAGCACAATTTTAAAAAAACCAAAGATAGATTTACAGAAATGTAAATATACTTATCTGGATATTCTCCTTTGATGAAGCCCAGTAGAACCAATTCGAAGTAGATGTTCAACGTAGATGTTCAATGTCCACACTCACTTATGAAAAGGTTATAAGTTCTAATTGATTTTTAGATTAAATAACTTTAGGTTAGCTTAATTTGATTTTGATTCTAAGAAAGGGGAAAACTTAAATCCCTTCTTCAAATAAGATTGGAATATATAACTCAAAATCAAATGCAAAAATCTAAATTAAAGAGAATATTAAATGAGCACTAATGTCACACCCCAAACCTGAAAATCGGATTCACACGAATCCCGATCACCGAACCGGGTGCCGGTAGCCTCCGCAGTACCCCATTCTCGGCTCCCAGCGTACATACGTCAGGTTCCGTCCTGGGATCCTACAAGGAGGATTTTCCAACGTACATTTGTCTCATAAGAAGCATAACTACAAGTATACCCAAATCATGAAGGCAACATCATCATCACATATCCACTAATATAATCATTTGGATACAATGCTGAAAGGGAATACATATATCGAAATCAAAGCTCCAGAGGACAGCTGCACGCTCCAAGCGCAACGCTGCTATAACCTAACGCCACCTGCACACATCTATCATGTATAAGCTTATAAAAGCTTAGAAGGTGGTGAAAGTATGTGCACAAGATAAGTGCCTGGTATACCATAAAGCCCATAAATCATACATCATCGGAATAAACGAAAATACTGATAAGATCATGAATCATACGATATTAGAGTAAGTGAAAATATACTGGTAATTTCATGAGTGCTATTGTTGAGGGTCAAATATTACATATCAGACCCCAGTTATTGCCTAGATTTATGAACATGGTACTGTTTAACGGCCCGATTTAATCGTGTTTTTGATGCAGGGTGTATTTCTGAGCTTGGATTGAATTAGGATGCTAAAAGCATAGATTTAAAGCTCATGAGTCACCAAGGCAAGGGACGGACAACAAGGGACCAAGAACAACGGATTTACATGCCAGAGATCTGAGAAAATCAAGAACTTAAAGTTCAAGTGGCCTGAAAGTAGTCCAGAATACAAGATCGCAGGGTTCCCACCATCCGTTTGGCTCAAAACTTTGTATATGGCCTAAGGACCATAAATTAACCTTACATGTCGAATTTTACCCATTGGATCCTTGTGGAAGTGGCTCAACGGATAGATCAACACATAAACCATTGATTTTGGGGCCACCTGAGATCTGGATATTCTTCAAACTGGACCTAGACAGCTTAAATGAGATGAGAAAATGGATGGATGGATTGGATCTCTTACAAGTAGCACACTGGACCACCCCTGAGTTGGGTGTGCATAGTGCACAAGTGCACTAGCCGTGCACGGCAATGAAGAGATGGTCAAACCATCTCTTGACCAAGACTCCTTCCTAAAAATGGAAATTCCACTTTCCTTCCATCGTTCGTACAGGGACTTGCGGACGGATCTTTGTGGGCCACCACCATGCATCAACGGTCAGATCCGGACCGTCTATGAGACTCACACGTCCCCTCTCCCTCAGGCCTAGGTGGCATAATTTCAAAAGAAAGCAGAAATCGGATCTCAACCATCCAAACGTAAAACGGACGGCAGAGAAGAAAACCATGTAGGCCACACTGAATCTGAACTAAAATAGATCATACCCGAATGGTTTTTCCAGAAGAATCCGGTGGACGGGATGGATTTCTCATTCGATGGAGTGTGTGGACCCCACTGCCCTCAGCAACGAAAACGAAAATTCCATTTCTTGTGGCTTTGTTCGTGGAAACCGGAAGCTGTCTGCGTTTTACGGGCATCTGTGGGCCACCATCACGAGCTATCTCTCCGATCCACACCGTCCATCAGGAAGCCCAAACAAAACTATCCTAGACCTGACCTATTGAAGGTAGAGATGAACTCCGAGGTGGACGAGATCTTCATCCGAAAGAGGCTCTATTACTGCGATACGCAAGACATTGCTGCGTAAGGAGTTACGCACATGACCAACCACTCTAACCGACTCCAACTGCGTAAAGAAGGCTTGCATACTGACCTCCCTGCCTATAAAAGAAACAAAATAGAGAGAGAGTGGGGCATCTTGGCTTGAACGTACAGGAGAGAGAGAGAGAGAGAGAGAGAGAGAGAGTAGTGTTTATTTCCTTTTCTTTTCTTTTTATTTTGTTTTTGTTTAAGGGATCCAGCCCATTCATGTTGGGCTGAACCTCTTAGCTAGGGCTAAGAGGAGAAGCTTGTGGAATGATGTGACTGAATCCTATGAGGCTAATTTATGTTTGAATGAATTTGATCTTAGTTGATAATTAAGGAATGCTTTTAGTTGTTAATTGTTTGTTGTGACTGAAATTACAATAGATATGTGATGGCGTGAGTATTTTCTTTTCCTTTTTGTGATTGTCAAGTCAGGAAGCCCTGTTATTTACCATCGTCTCCTGGGCATGGTTAGATGACGACACCCTTCCTACTGTTCATACATCTCTCAGATTGACTGTAGATCAGTTTAATTTTGTTGCTTGCTTTGTCTCATGGGCATGGTTTTGTGATGGAATCCTTTCTAATTTACTTTAATCTTATCTCTTTAAAACTAAATCAAAAGACGTTCAAATTTGATTTTCAGGTTATATCTTCCAACTGGATGAAGATGGGACTCGAAGTCCAGTTGAGTTCATAAATCGAACGTAGATCTCCTTGATCTCTACAAGTGGATCCTTAGCACCCTAGTTTCATTTTCCTGAATTCTTTAAGTTTTAGATAATTATTTCATCATTATTTCTCAAATTACAATCGATTTATATTTCATCTTAATCTAGTTCTAGTTCTACTTAGTTTCAGATCACGTATAGATATCAGTCCCTTGGGATTCGACCTCGGTCTCATCGAGTTTATTACTACATCACAACCTTATACTTGGGGAGTGAACAAGTTTTTGGCGCCGTTGCCGGGGATTAACGGTTACGTTTTCTGAGATTAATTAGTTTTAGAATTAGGTTAAGATTAACATTTTACTGACTTTAGGTTAAAGTTTTTTTAATTTTATTTTTAGAAACTAACCTGTTTTCCTATTTTGCAGGATCCTGACATAAACATCTAATTTGGTAATCCCTTTCTAAATTCTCTATTTTTTCTATCTTTAGAATTAGGGTTTTATTTTTTAGAAATTTTCTATTTTCTAATTTTAGATTTAGATTCTTCCTTTAAGTAACTTTCTATTTTCTAGTATTAGAAACTTTTTTTTTTTTTTTAGAAACTAACTTTCTATTTTTATTTTTAGAAACCTTCTAATTCTAGGATTTCTTCTGTTTTTAGAAACTAATTTCTTTTATTTCCTTTTGCAGGATTTTAACATAGAACTCCAATCTGGTAACTTCCTTCTAACTTCTTCTCCTCTTACTTACCATATTGTGGTAGGATCTTTTCTTTTATTTTTCTTAGGATTAGATTCAGAGTTAGGGTTGCACCATGTATATGTACGAGTGGGAACGTCAGTATGCTGTAAAGAATAACATATATTGGGATGATGATTATGATGGAAATCAACCTATGTCCCAAAACTTTTCTGAAACTATCATCGAGAACCGATCAGAATATAAAGATCCACCAGTTAAGAAGTCCTTACATGATCATATGCAAGAGAACAATTACACCCCACGGATTAACAAAACAGTACGTGAGTGTTGGGGTTATTATCATCCATCCGATAAAAAGAAAACAATGCGTGATTATATTATGAGTGATAATATGTATTACCAACCATCAGATTCTTCCACCTATGATCCGTATGACTGTAATCAGTGAAAACATCAAAATTGGAGAAATGAACCAACAACATGTTATAATAATTATTCTCTTGGATCCCCTACCTTTGAGATCCAACTAGAAACGATCCAAGAGGATTCAATTCAGCGTAACATAGCCTGTCTTGTGGAAATTAGAAAAGTAATGGAAGCACTCAATTCACACCTCGATAGGATAGAGGAAGCTCACTCATCCCAATCACAACCCAATCCAGAAATATAATGTGAGGAAAGTGATCCTCACTCACTTTTGAAGAAATCTAAAATTTGGACTGAGGAGTTAGATTTCATTAATGAGCATATGGTTCACTTTTCCGATGAGTCGATCTCGATGACGGTCCAAAGGAATGGTCAAGAGACGTGAGTATCTTTCAGATACAGTGATGATGACACACCTCCCTCACATGACACAGGATTTCAATGATAAGATAAATGTTAATCTATTTGAACCTCAACCTAATTCAAGAATGGAATGTGAGGAAAGTGATCCCATCCCGAGTGTGCACAACTGGATGGAATTAGACAATGAGGCATATTGGGATGACTATTATGAATGTGCAACCCAAATTCCCCTAGAATCAATCTCAAGTTTGGTCCAGGTCAATGATCAAGCCATACACGAAGTGGTCAGTCATAATGAACCACTCCCTTTACCTGACATGTTTGATTTAAAAGTGGAGGATGAGCCCCTTACAATCGACTTTTCTAACTCTTATGAAATATGTTTGGACCACTCCTCTGAATCGAATGATGATATGATTCGGGAGAAGGACGAGTTGCTCGCTGCGACCCTGGAATTTGAAACCACTCAGTTAAGGCCATCATCTGAGTTGTACACATTTGACAATTCAACACCTCGATTGAGTAGTTTCAATGAATAGAGTGATCACATAAATGCTTTCCCTATTGATTTTCAATCTGTCTATGCAAGACTGAAGCAAGAGAGCGTACCTCCATCCACTTTTAAGGATGATGGATTCTTTGGGCAGATCATCATGAGCTCCAATGTGGATAATAAGTCACGCTCAGCTGAACTTCTCAACTCTTTAGATGATTGTTTGGCACACTTTGCAGATTCAAACGATCCCATGTCAAAAGACAAAGTGGATACCTTGCAAAACAACATCTCGATAGTCATCACTGACCCAGAGAACCCTTATTCTGAAGCCCTTTCTTCCCCTGATCCTAAATGCTTACCATTAAAGGAAGAGGAGCTAACAATGGAGCAGAAGTCTGATACTTCGGAATGTATTGAGACTACATCACTTCTTGCGAAGTTTTCTGAACTTTATTTACTTGTAGTCTCTGATTCACCATGGGATAATAATACCGAAACTTCTTCTGTCACAGGTGAATTATATATACTCTGGATACCTCAAGTGATTCAACAAAAAAATTTTGATGAGGTACATAAGTTCCTCTGGAAAGTCATGCTCCAGAGCATCCAAGCCTATTGCAAAAAAGGGCTTTTGGATAATCCTGTTGAGGAACTTACTGAGAAACTTATCAAGATATTGGCCGGAAGAGGAACCTTGCGGCATGATCGAGTAGTTCTTCCCTGCTTTTATAGGACTATGGTAGTTTACTTTATGTTGTTCTAGGATAGACGGTTTTATGCCGATTGGTTAGTTTGCTTCCTACATTGATTTAAAATAGTTTGCTTCCATGTCTTCACTCTCGTGCTGATCGACTTTCATGATCATTGTGGAAACGTCTTTCCCAATTCCTTCGTGCAGGTACTATCTTCTCATCACTTCTCATTTACTTTCGTTGTCCCATATACATTGCATGCTCATACATCTTTTACAATGAGGACAATGTAGATTTTAGGTTGGGGGTGGGAGATTAGGTTCCTAATCAATATTTTCTTGTCTTGAGCAGAAATTGTGAAAATTTTTCAATTTTTCTGAAATTTCTTGTGAATTCGAAGTGATTTTGACGACCATCTTGGATTTAGAATTACAAGATAAGTGATGTTGGTAATTTATGACTCTTTGATTCAGTTATTTGTTAGATTTCACAGCTAAGTTCAAACTGTTAATCCATGATTAGAGGTTTTAAACATTGATTGAGTCATGATTTCACAAAACACATCTCGTTTGCACATTAAGGTTTCAGTTCGATATTGAATTGTAACTTGGTGATCATTAAGCATGGAAGGAACCAACTTGGGGAATTTGTCCATCATGTTCAATAAGAAGAATGAAAGAAAAAGAAAATATCCAGTTACAAGATAGCTGTCTGCGAAAAGGGTTAGGCGAACGAACTTCACCATAGGTTTGCTCCCTATAGGTGTAGATTCGATTTCCCATGGTTGACATTTGGAAAGAGTTAGGCGACTAGTTTTCACCATAGGTTTGCTCCCTATAGGTGAGGATTTGTTTCCCCTCCTTGGCGTTACTGTTCATGAAAAAATCAAAAGCTGAAAGAATAAAAAGATGATCTGTGAGGCAAGTTTTGGTTATTATGAATTCTCGCGTTGGTTACCAATGATATCCTGAAATAGAGAAGTGAATTTTAATGATGATAAGCCGAGATTAGACTATACACTCATGGATCCTAATGTTTAGAATTTTTTCTAATTGGTAGATTAATACTTTGATCTTAACTATGAAATTTACCGTGCGCTTGAGGCCAGGAAAGAGTAATGCCCAACATTCATGAATCTTAAAATTCTAGTATTTGGTTTGTTTTTCAAAAATCACTCGAGTTCATATAAATTGTCTTGTAATTCTCAACTTATTTTTCACATACTTTGCTTGAGACTAGCAAAATGCTGGTTGGGGGTTGTGTTGAGGGTCAAATATTGCATACAGACCCCAGTTATTGCCTGAATTTATTGTTACACCCCAAACCTGGAAATCAGATTCACAGAAATCACGATCGCCGAGTCCGGTGCCGACAGCCTCCGTAGTACCCCATTCTCGGCTCCTAACGTCCATACGCCAGATTCCGATCCTGGGATCCCACAAGGAGGATTTTTTTTTCTTTATATACATTTAACTCGTAATAAGCATAACCACAAGATTACCCAATTCACAAAGGCAACATCATCATCACATATCCATTAATATAATCATTTGAATACAATGCTGAAAAGGAAATACATGAATCAAGAATCAATCTTCAGAAGACCGCTGCATGCTCCAAGCTCAACACTGCTGCAACCTAACATCACCTGCACGCATCTATCGTGCATAAGCTTATAGAAAGCTTAGAGGGTGGTGTAAGTGTGTGGACAAAGTAAGTGTCAAGTATTCAATACAATGCCATCATCATACAATACCGAAATTACTGGTAATCCATAAATCATACATTACCGGAATAAGCAGAGATACTAACGAGATCATAAATCATACGATGACAGAGTAAGCAGAAGTATGGACAAGTCCATAAGTAAATCAATATCAGAATACATAATATAGAACAACTATGCAATAAGGAGTCATAAAGAGCTAAATATCAGATGTCGAGGATGCAATGCAATATATAAATCCTGCTAAGTCTGTCTAGGCCATATAAGTGCAGAAACATAGCAACCCAAAATGTCATATGCCTGCGGATGTAATGTAATATGCGATGCGAATGAAATGACCATGCTAGAGTGTGAAGTCGGGATGATAGTACGTAGTATCGCAGGCTACGGGGTCCACCATGAGGGACTTCTATCCAAACCAGTCACATACTTAAATTTAGATAGTCAGACTTAATGTGGTAAACTCCTGATATCAGGTTAGTCGCACGCCCAACCGAAATCCTCGCCATGCGAAGGTACACATAACAAATAGTTACGTACTACCAGCCCGAGTGGATAATAAATGAATGAATGAATAAATATGTAATTCCTGCTCAATAAGTCCACATATTAGTACGGTTACTCTCTGGAAAATCACCGAGGTCTATTACACTCCAAACCAGATTGCCGCCCCGTCGTGCGCAACAAGGTGAGTGAAAGAGACCTCACTATCTGCCTGCCAATATCGGGCCCGGCTCGTCGATAGCGGACCCATTCCTAGAGCTGGTCAGACTCAGCCTAGCATTGCTCCCTCCTCTCCGGCAGGTAAGGCCGTACCCCCTTCCAACCAACCACGACACAGTAAGAGACGCGGCCTAACGGTATACGGCCCTTATGCGCTCATGCATCCACTCGGTCTAGACGTTGGAGTAACCTCTGGAACATAGAGGGTTTAGGGACTTTCACCTAAGGATATCTATAGCACCCCATGTAGAACAGATTTTCGGTATCCCATCTGGCCATCCACGAAATACCTGTGGAGGCTACGACCCTGATGTCACTAGGGCATACAGTGATCACAATGCAAGATGCATGAGTCATACAATCCAATCATGCATCACTCCTACGCATACCATGCGCTCAGGTGAGACAATTTCTGCCTATCAAGGAGTCTCATAACAACCTGCCCAATGACATATGCAATGGTCAACCACATCTCATAACAAACATACAGATGATGCGTATGGGCATGTATCATGATGTTATGTTGTCACACACTCATAATCGGTATCAATAACTGGCATAGACAATCGACCTCTATAATGTGGACATTTAACCAACATTGCCCCCAAGGAATGGCCCTCATAAAGCCTAACATATAGTGGACCCATGGCCTCTCACAAGGGCTAAATATACAACACCGTGGGCCTCACTCAAGAGCCACATATACACAATAGGTGAGCCCTACTCATGGGCTTCAAATACATGACATGTGGGCCCTACACATGGGTCACGAATACATCAAATGCGTCATACATCCTAGGCCTAATACATATCACAATGGCCTTGCCCATAGGCCACGAATACACCACTATGGGCCTTGCCCATGGGCCATGAATACATCACAGTAGGCCTTAACTACGGTTCGCATATACATCATATAGGTCTCGACAATCAGAATCGACACTCGGAATCGGCCTCAACAATCGGGGTTGGCCTATGCAATCAACCCCGACAATCGAAATCGGCTTCGATACTCGGCCTCAACAATCGGGATTGATCGATAATCAGAATCGGTAAATCAGTCACGATAATCAGCCTCGATCGCTAATTAGAATCGGCAAATCGATCACAACAATCGGATAGATCGATAATCAGAATCAGTAAATCGGTCACGATAACCGGGATTGATCGATAATCAAAGTCGGCAAATCGGTCACGACAATCGGATTGATTGATAATCAGAATCGGCAAATCGGTCATGGCAATCGGATCAATCGATAATCAGAACCGGCAAATCGGTCACGATAATCGGATCAATCGATCGATAATCAGAATTGGCAAATCGGTCATGACAATCGGATCAATCGATCGATAATCAGAATTGGCAAATCGGTCACGACAATTGGCACCGATAATTAACATCGATAATTGGCACCGATAATCTGTAGATAAACAAATGGGGTCTATAAATGATCAGCCGATCAACCATAGCATAAAGGTCGACACTTAACCGTGGTTATATCAAATCTGATAGTAAAGAGTCATCCGTCTATGGTGAATGGGGCCCACTGATTAGGGATAACCTACTAAGAGAATGATGAGAATGGGCCTAACAAAGCCTAAGGGAAGGTCACAATGTGGACATCTAACCAACATTGTCCATCAATGTGGACATCTAACCAACATTGCTCCCAACGAGTGGCCCACATAGGGCCAAACATATAGTGGGCCGATGGCCTCACACAATGGTTTCATAAATCAAGTGGGTCGCATCACAGGGGCCTAATGCACATCGCTATGGGCCGCATCATATGGGCCGGAAATACATCTCAATAGGCCTCATCATATGAGCAGGGATATATCACAATGAGACTCACTAAATGGGTCGGAAATACATCACAATGTGCCATGACGTATGGGCCAAGTATACATCTTAATGGGCCACAACCCATGAGCCCCAATACATTATAATAGGCCACAACCCGTGGGCCTCAAATACAACAAGTGTGCCACATCAATGGGCCTTATATACACCTCAGGTGGGCCCTGCTCATGGTCCTCAGATACATAACATGTGGGCCCTACACATGGGTCTCATATGCATCAGATGGGCCACTTATCTGAGCCTTGAACACATCAAATGGGCTACGCGTCATGCGCCCAATACATATCACAATGGGCCTTGCATTAATGGGCTGCACTAATGGGCCTCAAATACACAATTGGTGGGTTGCATCAATGGGCCGCACTAATGGGCCTCAAACACATTAAGTGGGTTGCATGACATGGACAGCTCGGATCAAACACGTACATGACATGGGGGCCACATGAATGGACGGTGTGAATATATAAAACATATATATTACGATGGGTCCAACGTCCTGATGGACGGTGGGAGCTTGGATTACATCTAAAATCATTTTAATAGTGGCAGGTACAACATGTGTATCACTGCACACTATCATAGGGGTACATGGCTCACTAATGTGATTAGCACTGCCCAAACCTTGTCCAGCACCGTCCAGTTCAATCTAGAGGGTGTGGATGAAAGAAATACATTATGGTGGTCCCATACTGGCAAAACAGATGGACGGCTTGGAGAAATACAAGCATCATGGTGGACCCTTGAGATGGATGGCACAGAATGAAGCACATGCATCAGGGTAGGGTCCACATCCCCTGGACTGGATAGAGTGGGCAAAATATTTACATCAGAGGGCTCCACCATCCATTGCTGGATGATGGACAGTGCGAATAAAACATATACATCATGTGTGGGCTCCACCCATAAAATAGATGGACGGCATGACTGTCATGCTTGTTGCACCATCCGATAACTAGACGGTGCAGATATAACCATATATCATGGTGCGGCCCACGTAGCAGTTGCCCACCACAACATCCCTCTCTTATAATATATATATATAATCATAATCAAATGCCCACCGTCTAGACCTCTAGACTGTGGGACACATAATACTTTCGTCAAGGTGGGTCCTACGTAGGGCCCACCATATAGCATTATATGTAAATATAGTAAATATATATAATAGTATATACATTTATATACATTTATATATATAAAAACACATGCATTAACGCTCCAGCGTCCAGGCCTTACAAAGCTGACCGACGTGAGCTGTGTAGCTACACGGTACACTAGCCATTTTACGTCCATGGTAAGTGGGTCCCACGTGGGGCCTACTATAACGATTATTTTCCATCTAATCTGTTCATAAGTTTACATAGAACAGAATAAAGAGGAAAAACAAATTTCATTTCAGTCCAAAACTTCTGTGACACCGAGAGGTTTCAATGGTAGATGTTCAATCCACTACTACTTTTGGTGGTGTGGATCACCTGAGCCCCATATATGGCTGATTTTTAGGGAATCCCAGTCCCCGAAGGGGACCCATCAAATGCACAGTGTGGATGTACAGTACACATCACAGTGGAGCCCATGTTTGGGGACCCACGATCTGTGGCCGACCGTCCCAGCGCAGCAGCGCCTGTTGCTATGGACATCAGCGGCAGGTGCTGCTGCCTATTGTTTTGTTTTTTTTTTTTTGAAAATATAGGTTTTTCTTTAGTTTTTCACAGGTGGGGCCCGCATCAGGGGAATCCAACCCAACCGTTGGTTTTCATGGCTCAGGACAGACCTATCAAGCCCAATATTCGAGGTATTTTGGTGTAAAAAAAATCAGGTGGTGTTCAACCGTAGGAAACACTGTTTGTTATGCTATGGCCCACAAGAAATTTGGATTGGCTCCATGTTTTGGTTCAACGCCTAAAATGAGCTGATAAATGGAATGGATGGAGTGGATAAGGTTCATATATCAAGGTAAGGCCTGTATGAGTGGCCCACCTAAAAGCCTTAAAAATCAACTTGTTTTTTTTTTTTTTTGCAGGGAGAACACCTCACTGTCAGCTCACTCTCCACAACGTCCAACATCTAGGGACGCTGGACGGACAGCGTGGGTATCCATGGCATCAAGGTGGGCCCCACGTGTGGGGACCACAGCTGGCAGGTCCCATGTGGACGTGGCCCACTTGATTGGATCAACATGATACTTGTGTTTTCCCACCACCAAGGGTAGGGTCCATATGGCTTGGACGGTTGGATAAGACATACATCATGATGGGCTACATCCAGGTGGGCCACACGGCCATATCATCACACCAAAATAATGAAAGAGGGAGAAAGAAGCACCCACCTCTCATTCTTCTTCCTCCCTAACCTTCCAATGCTCCAAAAGTGCTCTTTTAACGGTGGAGATGATGATCCAAGGGTGGAGATGGGAGATGAAGTGGTAGGGAGTGGGCCACACAAAGCTTCTCCCATGGAGAGCCAAAGACATGGGTGGCTTGGGAGAAAAAAATGAGAGAGAGAGAGAGATGAGAGAGAGGTGTGATGGGTGAAAAGGTGAGTGATGGGTGTACTTTGTGTAAGAGGGTGTTGACTTTAGGGGTTACTTGGGGATGGGGTGATGTGTACTTGACATGAGGTGTGATTGATGGGATTGATGGGACATGATTTGAAATCTTTCTTCGATTTGCAAATGCGCGGTGTTTTCTCAAACTGATCGCGAGCCCACATCTCTTGGCTTGGGTATTGCCTCGATGAGCGAGATGCGGCATTGGAACCGCGGTGATGGCGTGGTTGTTAGGGTAAAAGTCTCGAGTTGAGCAAACTCTAGTTTGCAGGACTCAGCTTAGGATCGCGCGCAAACGTCGGATAAGGGTCGAAGGTTGCTGTAATTTGATCGGAGGATCACGGGAACTTACGGAATGGTACGGAGTAGGATACGGGCCTTACATTTATGAACATGGTACTGTTTAACGGCCCGATTTAATCGTGTTTGTGATGCAAGGTGTATTTCTGAGCTTGGATTGAATTAGGATGCTAAAAGCATAGATTTGACGCTCATGAGTCACCAAGGCAAGGGACGGACCACAGGGAACCAAGACCAATGGATTTACATGCCAGAGATCCGAGAAAATCGAGAAATTGAAGTTCAAGTGGCCTGAAAGTTGTCCAGAATCCAAGATCGCAGGGTTCTCACCATCCGTTTGGCTCAAAACTTCATATATGATCTAAGGACTATATATTAACCGTACATGTCGAATTTTACCCATTGGATCCTTGTGGAAGTGGCTCAACGGATAGATCAGCACATAAACCATTGATTTTGAGCCCACCTGAGATCTGGATATTCTTCAAACTGGACCTAGACAACTTAAATGAGATGAGAAAATGGATGGACAGATCGGATCTCTTACAAGTAGCACATTGGACCCCACCTGAGTTCGGTGTGCATAGTGCACAAGTGCACTAGCCATGCACGGCAACGAAGAGATGGTCAAACCGTCTCTTGACCGAGACTCCTTCCTAAAAATGGAAATTTTGTTTTCCTTCCAGCGTCCGCACAGGGACTTGCGGAGGGATCTTTGTGGGCCACCACCGTGCATCAATGGTCAGATCCGGACCGTCTATGAGACTCACACGTCCCCTCTCACTCAGGCCTAGGTGGAGTAATTTCAAAAGACAGTAGATATCAGATCTCAACCATCCAAACGTAAGACGGACAACAGAGTAGAAAACCATGTGGACCACACCGAATCTGAACCAAAATAGATCATACCCGAATGGTTTTTCAAGAAGAATCCGGTGGACGGGGTGGATTTCTCATTCGACGGAGTGTGTGGACCCCACTGCCCTCAGCCACGAAAATGGAAATTTCGTTTCTTGCGGCTCTGTTCGTGAAAACTGGAAGCTGTCCACGTTTTGTGGTCGTCTGTGGGCCACCATCATGAGCTATCTCTCCGATTCACATCGTCCATCAGGAAGCCCAGACAAAACTGTCCTAGACTTAACCTATTGAAGGTAGAGATGAACTCCGAGGTGGACGAGATCTTCATCCGAAAGAGGCTTTGTTACTGCGATACGCAAGACGTTGCTGCGTAAGGAGTTATGCACATGACCGACCCCTCTAACCGACTCTAGCTGCGTAAAGAAGGCTTGCATATCGACCTCCCTGCCTATAAAAGAAAGAGAATAGAGAGAGAGTGGGGCATCTTGGCTTGAGCGTGCAGGAGAGAGAGAGAGAGTAGTGTTTGTTTTCTTTTCTTTTCTTTTTATTTTGTTTTTGTTTAAGGGATTCAGCCCATTCATGTTGGGCTGAACCTCTTAGCTAGGGCTAAGAGGAGAAGCTTGTGAAATGATGGGACTGAATCCTACGAGGCTGATTTATGTTTGAATGAATTTGATCTTAGTTGATAATTAAGGAATGCTTTTAGTTGTTAATGGTTTGTTGTGACTGAAATTACAATAGATCTGCGATGGCATGAGTATTTCCTTTTCCTTTTTATGATTGTGAAGTCAGGAAGCCCTGTTGTTTACCATCGTCTCCTGGGCATGGTTAGATGACGGCACCCTTCCTACCGTTCATACATCTCTTAGATTGACTATAGAACGGTTTAATTATGTTGCATGCTTTGTCTCATGGGCATGGTTTTGTGATGGAATTCATTCTAATTTACTTCGATCTTATCTCTTTAAAACTGGATCAAAAGATGTTCAGATTTGATTTTCAGGTTTTATCTTCTAACTGGATGAAGATGTGACTCGAAGTCCAGTTGAGTTCATAAATCGACCGTAGATCTCCCTGATCTCTACAAGTGGATCCTTGGCACCCTAGTTTTGTTTTCCTGAATTCTTGAAGTTTTAGATAATTATTTCATCATGATTCTTCAAATTACAGTCGATTTAGATTTCATCTTAATCTAGTTCTAGTTCTACTTAGTTTCAGATCACGTACAGATATCAGTCCCTTGGGATTCGACCTCGGTCTCACCGAGTTTATTACTACATCACAACCCTATACTTGGGGAGTGAACATCTATCAGCCGTACCAAGGCTATGCAATGCAAAACATAATAAGACAATAACAGATGCTGAGGATGCAATGCAATATGCGGTGCGAATGAAATGACCATGCTGGAATTTGAAGTCGGGATGATAATACGTAGTATCTCAGGCTATGGGGTCCACCACAAGGGACTTCTATCCAAACCAGTCCCATACCTAAATTTGGATAGTCCGACTCAATGTGGTAAACTTCTGACCTCATGTTAGTCGCACGCCCAACCGAAATCCTGGCCATGTGAAGGTACACGTAACAAATAGTTATGCACCACCAGCCCTAGTGGATAGTGAATGAATGAATGAATGGATATGCAATTCCTAGTCAATAAGTCCACATATCAGTACATTTGCTCTCTGAGAAAATCACCGGGGTCTATTACACTTGACACCGACTGCCTCCTCCCTAGCTGCACAGTCCAGCGAGTGGAAGAGACCTCACTATCAGCCTAGCCAACAGTCTGCCAATACCTACTCGGCTCGTCGATAGCGGACCCATTTACGAGCTGGTCATACTCAGCCTAGCTTATAGCCCACTCACTCCTGCGGATAAGGCCACACCCCCTCCCAACTGACCACGATAAAGTGAGAGACATTGGCGTACTGGTATTCGGCACTCGGGCACTAATGTTCCACTAGGTCTAGACATTAGGGCATCTCCTAGCCTCAGAGATTCTGGGATTTTCACCTAAGGACATCCTAAGTGCCCACAATGCTAGAACCAAGTATTTCCGGTGTCTCATTTAGCCATCCACGATGTGCCTGTGGAGGCTATGACCCTGATGTCGCTAGGTCGTACAGTGATCATAACTCACAATGTAATATGCATGAGTCATACAATCCAGTCATGCATCAATATTGTGCATACCGTGCTCTCATGTGAGATAATCTCCGTCTATCAAGGAGTCTCATAACAATCTGTCCAATGACACATGCAATGGTCAACCACACATCATAACAAACATGCAGATGATGAGTATGGGCATGTATCATGATGCTATGCTGTCACATACTCATAATCGATATCAATAATCAGTATTGATAATTCACACTAATAATTGGTCTCAACAATTGGCCTCGACAAGCAGAATCGGTAATCAAACTAACAAACGGCTGAATGGAAGGTCACAATGAGGACATTTAATCATTATTGCCCATCAATGTGGACATTCAACCAACATTGCTCCGAAGGAGTAGCCCTCGTAGGGCCAAACTTATAGTAGGCCTAATCACATGGGCCTTATATATATATATATATATATATATATATATATATATATATATATATATATATATATATATATATATATATATATATATATATCAAATAGGACACACCAATTGGGCCTTACATACATTGCAATGGACCATAACCATGGGCCTTGTATACATCACAATGGGCCCATAACATGCGCCTCATATATATTAAGGTGGGCCTCAACAATGGGCCTCATACACATCAAGGTGGGCCTTAACAACGGGCCATAAACATATCAAAGGTGGGCCTCACAGATGGACCTCAAATGCACTGTCCACATGGACGGTGCGTAGAATACATACATTAAAGGGAACCCATATCGCAAGATGAAACACATACATTTGAAGTGGGTCCTACACATACATACTGGGCCTCTTACTAGGCCTCAAATACTTCTCAATGGGTTAGGCCCTGCTCAAACTAAATGGGCCCATCGATGAACAACTTGGATAAAACACGTACATCATGTGGGGGCCACGTGAATGGACGGTGTGAATACAAAATACATACATCTAGGTGGGCCCCCACCCGTCCAGAAATCAGATGGACGGCGTGGCTGAAAACATGTACATCATGTTGGGTTTCACACAAGTATCACCCAGATGGACGGTGCAGATAAAATACATTAAAGTGGGTCCCACATGGGACCCACCACAATGTACACTATATATAAATATATGGATATATGTATATATATACATCAACAAACCACCACGTATATAACATATATTATATCATTATAATAATGATACATATCCCCTTTTAAGAGGACAGCAACGTCCAGGCCCTGGATGGCCTAGATATTGCATCATGATGGGGGTCCTCGATCACGCCCAGATTGACGGACGGCGTGGAATACGAATCATGCATCAGGGTGGGGTCATTACGGATGGATGGAAGGTGTGGATGTAACCCACATGGTGGGGCCTACTGGCCATCCAGCAAGTGCCTAGATGACATTTATAAAACACATGCATGGTGGGTTCCGAGAATAAAACACACACATCATTGTGGGTCCCATGTGGGGCCACCATTACGTTGATTTGTCAGTTTAATAAAGCTCAAAGGTCACTACGGGGGGTTCATCACCCAGCGTAGGCTGACAGGTCGGGCATAGTGTCCCATGACCACCATCCTCGGCTCATGAGACTACCACCTTAGGATGTTTAATAAAACCCATCAACAAGTGGTCAATCAATTTTTGATATAAGGAAAATTTATTACTACATGGTTGGATGGGTATGAACTGTCGAAGCCACGAGGGTAAATACCAAATCATAGGTTAAAGGTAAATCAGTGCGATAAAAGGATGCATGTTATAAATACTAAGTCAAGATGGTGGGGCCACGTTAAATCAGGACGGTAAATAGTTCATCCCAAGGCCATGTAGGCGAGGACATCCCATGGATGGTAAATCTCCACTACAAGAAAAACGGGGAAAGACTATGGCCAAAAACTGTAGCAAAAGCCCTTTTACTACGGATACGATCCGTAGCACGTCCGTCGCTATTGGTGGGGTAGCTAAAGGTATAGCTACGGATTATATCCGTAATAATAGATACCTATAGCTACGGATATAATCTGTAGCAATGATACCAATAGCTACGGATTATATCCGTAGTAATACCTTTAGCTACCCCACCAATAGCGACGGACGCACTACGGATCATATCCGTAGCAAAAGAGATTTTATCCATAGCAATAGATACTAGTAGCTACGGACAAAAGCCGTAGCTATAGCTACGGATTATATTTGTAGCTATTTTTTAAAAAAAAATTGTAATAATACGACCTGTTTCCATTGCGAGAACCCGCTGTGATTGATAACTCATCTAAGCTTAATGCTGATAGAAATAGTACATAAAATGCAATCAGAAAAAAAAATGATGCATTTATTACAAATAGCAATCAAATCATACAATGCATCCTACATTCACATTTCTAAATAAACAATACTTCACTTTGCTCAACCTATCATAAGAATTACAACTAAGGCGTGCCCTCATGTGCAAGAAACAAATACACTCCAACACAGTAAACACCCTCCATATGCATTCAATAATGCTCACGTTTTTACAAAATTTTCTTCCTTCAGATGGTCAATTTCAACAAATACAGAAGATAGAGCTTCTTTTTTCCTTGAAACTGTAGATGTAACTTCTGTGGACTTCGACACAAGATCACTTTCAAGTTCTAAAACCCTTCCCTTGAAAAAATGAATTTCATCCTCCACTGACTTCTTTAGCTTGTTAACCTGTATAAAACAACATCTGTAGACACAATCAAACAAGCATGCCTTTATACACATCTCAAAAGGAAGAAAGACAAAGAAAAAAAAAACACTTATATATGAAGAATAAAAAATGTACCGACAAATCTTCTAAACTATGGCAAAATCCAACATGAGTAATGTGTTCAAACCTATGATGGACTTTTAAACTCAAAACCTAGGTTTAGGTTAAGGTTATAAGTTTAGGTTTAGGTTTAGGTTTAAGTTAAGTTTTAGGTTTAGGTTAAGGTTATAGGTTTAGGTTAGGTTTAGGTTATAGGTTATAGGTTATAGCTTTAGGGAATTGAGAATAGGTTAAGGTTTAGGTTTAGGAAATCGGGTTCGGGTTCGGGATCGGGTTTAGGTTTCGGTTTTCAAGTTTAGGTTTAGGTTTTGGTTAGGGAGTTGAGATTATGATTAGGTGTAGGTTTAAGTTTAGGTTAGGGAGTTGAGATTAGGATTAGGTGTAAGTTTAGGTTTAGGGATTTGAGAATACATTTAGGTTTTAGGTTATAGGTTTAGGTTTAGGTTTTAGGTTAAGGTTAAGGTTAGGTTATAGGTTATAAGTTTAGGTTATAGGTTATAGGTTAAGGTTTAGGTTATAGGTTTTGGTTTAGATTAAGGTTATAGGTTTAGGTTTAGGTTAAGGTTTATGTTTAGGTTATAGGTTATAGGTTACAGGTTAAAGCTTAAAGCTTTAGGGAATTGAGAATAGGTTAATTGAGGTTTAGGTTTAGGAAATCGGGTTCGGGTTTGAGATCGGGTTTAGTTTAGGTTTTCAAGTTAGGTTTAGGTTAAGGAGTTGAGATTAGGATTAGGTGTAGGTTTAGGTTTAAGGATTTCAGAATACATTTAGGTTTTAGGTTTAGGTTTAGGTTTTAGGTTTAGGTTAAGGTTATAGGTTTGGGTTAGGTTTAGGTGTAGGTTATAGGTTATAGCTTTAGGGAATTGAGAATAGGTTAAGGTTTAGGTTTAGGAAATCAGGTTCAGGTTCGAGATCGGGTTTAGATTTGGGTTTTTAAGTTTAGGTTTAGGTTTAGGTTAGGGAGTTGAGATTAGGATTAGGTGTAAGTTAGGTTTAGGGATTTGAGAATACATTTAGGTTTTAGGCTATAGGTTTAGGTTTAGGTTTTAGGTTTAGGTTAAGGTTAGGTTATCAGTTATAGGTTTAGCTTATAGGTTATAAGTTATGGGTTAAGGTATAGTTTATAGGTTTTGGTTCAGGTTAAGGTTATAGGTTTAGGTTTAGGTTAAGGTTTAGGTTTAGGTTATAGGCTTAGGTTAAGGTTTAGGTTTAGGTTATATGTTATAGGTTATAGGTTATAGCTTTAAGGAATTGAGCATATGTTAAAGTTTAGGTTTAGGAAATCGGGTTCGGGTTCGGATTCGGGATCGGGTTTAGGTTTAGGTTAGGGAGTTAAGATTAGGATTAGGTGTAGGTTTAGGTTTAGGTTAGGGAGTTGAGATTAGGATTAGGTGTAGGTTTAGGTTTATGAATTTGAGAATACATTTAGCTTTTAGGTTTAGGTTTAGGTTTTAGGTTATAGGTTTAGGTTATAGGTTTATGTTTAGGTTTTAGGTTTAGGTTAAGGTTAGGTTATAGGTTAAAAGTTTAGGTTATAGGTTATAGGTTATAGGTTAAGGTTTAGGTTATAGCTTTTGGTTTAGGTTAAGGTTATAGGTTTAGGTTTAGGTTTAGGTTTAAGTTATAGGTTATAGGTTATATAAGTTAAAGCTTTAGGGAATTGAGAATTGGTTAAGGTTTAGGTTTAGGAAATCAGGTTCGGGTTTGAGATCGGGTTTAGTTTGGGTTTTCAAGTTTAGGTTTAGGTTAAGGAGTTGAGATTAGGATTAGGTGTAGGTTTAGGTTTAAGAATTTGAGAATACATTTAGGTTTTAGGTTTAGGTTTAGGTTAAGGTTATAGGTTTAGGTTAGGTTTAGGTGTAGGTTATAGGTTATAGCTTTAGGGAATTGAGAATAGGTTAAGGTTTAGGTTTAAGAAAGCAAGTTAGGGCTCGAGATCGGGTTTAGGTTTGGGTTTTCAAGTTTAGGTTTAGGTTAGGGAGTTGAGATTAGGATTAGGTGTAGGTTTAGGTTTAGGGATTTGAGAATACATTTAGGTTTTAGGTTTAGGTTTAGGTTTTAAGTTATAGCTTTAGGTTTAGCTTTTAGGTTTAGGTTAAGGTTAGGTTATCTATTATAAGTTTAGGTTATAAGTTATAGGTTATAGGTTATAGGTTAAGATTTAGTTTATAAGTTTTGGTTTAGGTTAAGGTTATAGGTTTAGGTTTAGGTTATAGGTTTAGGTTAAGGTCTAGGTTTAGGTTATAGGTTATAGCTTTAGGGAATTGAGAATAGGTTAAGCTTTAGGTTTAGGAAATCGGGTTCGGGTTCAGGATCGAGTTTAGGTTTGGGTTTTCAAGTTTAGGTTTTGGTTTAGGTTAGGGAGCTATGATTAGGATAAGGTGTAGGTTTAGGTTTATGGATTTGAGAATACATTTAGGTTTTAGGTTTAGGTTTGGGTTTAGGTTTTAGGTTATAGGTTTAGGTTATAGGTTTTACATTTTGGTTAAGGTTCGGTTATAGGTTATAAGTTTAGGTTATAGGTTATAGATTAAGGTTTAGGTTATAGGTTATAGGTTATAGGTTAAGGTTTAGGTTATAGGTTTTGGTTTAGGTTAAGGTTATAGGTTTAGGTTTTGGTTAAGGTTTAGGTTTAGGTTTAGGTTGAGGTTTAGGTTTATGTTAAGGTTTAGGTTTGGGTTGTAGGTTATATGTTATGGGTTAAAGCTTTATGGAATTGAGAATAGGTTAAGGTTTAGGTTTAGGAAATCGGGTTCAGGTTTGAGATCAGGTTTAGTTTGGGTTTTCAAGTTTAGGTTTATGTTAAGGAGTCGAGATTAGGATTAGGTGTAGATTTAGGTTTAAGGATTTGAGAATACATTTAGGTTTTAGGTTTAGGTTTAGGTTTTAGTTTTAGGTTAAGGTTATAGGTTTAGGTTAGGTTTAGGTGTAGGTTATAGGTTATAGGTTACAGGTTATAGGTTATAGCTTTAGGGAATTGAGAATAGGTTAAGGTTTAGGTTTAGGAAATCAGGTTCAGGTTTGGGATCGGGTTTAGGTTTGGGTTTTCAAGTTTAGGTTTAGGTTTAGGTTAGGGAGTTGAGATTAGGATTAGGTGTAGGTTTAGGTTTAGGGATTTGAGAATACATTTAGGTTTTAGGTTTAGGTTATGGTTTTAGGTTATAGGTTTAGGTTTAGGTTAAGGTTAGGTTATAGGTTATAAGTTTAGGTTATAGGTTATAGGTTTTGGTTTAGGTTAAAGTTATAGGTTTAGGTTTAGGTTAAGGTTTAGGTTTAGGTTATAAGTTTAGGTTAAGGTTTAGGTTTAGGTTATAAGTTTAGGTTAAGGTTTAGGTTTAGGTTATAGGTTATAGGTTATAGGTTAAAGCTTTAGGAAATTGAGAATAGGTTAAGGTTTAGGTTAAGGAAATCAGGTTCGGGTTTGAGATCATGTTTAGTTTGGGTTTTCAAGTTTAGGTTTAGGTTAAGGAGTTGAGATTAGGAATAGGTGTGGATTTAGGTTTAAGGATTTGAGAATACATTTAGGTTTTAGGTTTTGGTTTTGGTTTTAGGTTTAGGTTAGGTTTAGGTGTAGGTTATAGGTTATAGGTTATAGCTTTAGGGAATTGAGAATAGGTTAATGTTTAGGTTTAGGAAACCAGGTTTAGGTTCAGGATCGGGTTTAGGTTTGGGTTTTCAAGTTTTGGTTTAGGTTTAGGTTAAGGAGTTGAGATTAGTATTAGGTGTAGGTTTAGGTTTCAGGATTTAAGAATACATTTAGGTTTTAGGTTTAGGTTTAGGTTTTAGTTTATAAGTTTAGGTTGTAGGTTAGGTTTAGGTTTTAGGTTTAAGTTAAGGTTAGGTTATACGTTATAAGTTTAGGTTATAGGTTATAGGTTTTGGTTTAGGTTACGGTTATAGGTTTTGGTTTAGGTTTAGGTTTAGGTTTTTAGGCTTAGGTTAGGTTTCGGTTTAGGTTATAGGTTATAGGTTATAGGTTATAGGTTATAGCCTTAGGGAATTGAGAATAAGTTATAGGTTTAGGAAATCAGGTTCGGGTTCGAGATCGCGTTTAGGATCGGGTTTAGGTTATATGTTTAGGTTTAGGTTATAGGTTATAGATTTAGGTTACAGGTTTAGGTTTAGGTTTAGGTTAGGTTATAGGTTATAGGTTTAGGTTTATGTTATAGGTTATAGGTTATAAGTTAAAGTTTAGGTTATAGGTTAAGGTTTAGGTTTAGGTTATAGGTTTAGGGTGTGGTTTAGGTTAAGGTTGTGGTCCCTACAAATACAAATATAAACACGGCCTGTTCAAATAGCCAGGCCCCTCCAATGTTGTCCATAGAAAATAGACAGCTTCATCATGGTCATAACAGTAGTTCCCACCTTCCAGGGACCCCCGCTCAATATCCGGATAGCTCCGATGCACATCCGAATCTTCTTCATCAATTTCGAGATAATACATAAACACGGGCCTATCCAAATGGTCAGGCCACCCATATTGCTGTCCATAGGAAATGGACAGCTTCATTATGGTCATAACAGCGGTTCCTACCTTCTAGGGACCCCCGCTTAACATCCGGATAGCTCCGACGCACATCCGGATCTGCTTCATCAATTTTGAGATAATATATAAACATGGGCCTATCCAAATGGCCAAGCCACCCATATTATTGTCCATAGGAAATGGACAGCTTCATCATAGTCATAACAGCGGTTCTCACCTTCCAAGGACCCCCACTCAACATCCAGATACTTCCGACCCACATTTGGATCTACTTCATCAATTTTGAGATAATATATAAACATGGGCTTGTCCAAATGGCCAGGCCACTTCATCAATGAATCATATAGTATAAAGGAAAGAAGACTCACCAATTTATCTAGCAAGGAGAGAAAGTGTGAGTGCTTGGAATGTCGCCCTTTCTTTGAATAATGGATGTATATTCCACAATGCAATCTGAGAATGAGTAAGTTTTTTAGTTTCTCCGACAATGCATATGGGCATAGATTTACAAATAAAGATTTTAAAAATTGTAAAACAGAGTAAATGATTATATTAACTTCCAAGTATCGACTAAGAAGAAAATTGTAAATGATAATGGGAAAGAAATCTCGATATATTAAATTATTGAAGGACAATGAGACATACCAAGACTACAGGTGCCCAGAGCAAGATAACTGCACCAATGTTGTACTTAACTGCATTAACAGAATAAAAAAATTATACGAATGAAATGACAAAAAGCCGGGATATCATGGACCAAGAGGAACATGAGTACCCACTACCATAAAGAAGATCAACTGATATTCTGTAGAACTTGAATTTCATTACTGGTACATGAGCATCTGGAACTGGTTGTAATTCGGTCACTTGTTCCCTTTCAGCCAGGGTGTCATGCAATATTATAAAAAAATCTTCCTACAGAAAGAAATCAACAACTTAAGCTTGCCCTTAAAATCACAAAACAACAATTTGAATCATGCAAAAGGGCTTATTGATAAAAGGGCTTATTAGGAACTTCTAACAATGGAGGTCTTGTTCCATGATGGAACCATCAAATCAACAGTCTGGCTCACCAAACAAAAAGAAAAAAAAAATAACAGACATTACCTAAACTTTGGGATGGTTGAGCACATTGAGCAGCCATTTATTTTCGAAATGAGAAATTAAAAGGAATGTACCTAGCCTTTTTAAGAGGAAAGAGAATTCAAAAGGTAGACAATGGCATATGATCAATTAGTTCTAGATTCCAGATTGAAGGCAGCCCCATTTGCTAACGACTTCAGTCATTCCAAGTATTTCAATTAACACATTAACAAAACCAAGAACAACGACTTTTCAAGCACTATAGTAGCATTGAAAAAGACCTTATATAGAAACTTTCATTTTAGATGGATTCAAACATTCCATAAGAATTACCAAGATCATTGAGTACAAATGCAACAACAACAGTTCTGGTTTTTTCAGACCTATGATATTCTCTGTAATTTGGTCATCATATTCATTAGTTCCAATAAAAGAAAATTTCAAATTTCAGTTGATTGCATCATCATTAAATCCACAAGCAAAATAGAATTTTTGGAATCAACACTAAATATATGAAAATTACACAGTAACTGTTGAGAATGCAAAATCTCTCAGCTGGACTAAATATATGGGATAGGTGAACTACTGCTCAACATTTTTTAACTGTCCATCTTCTTCATACATGAATGCCAACCAATTTAGTGAGGCCAAGAAACAGGCTTGGTGGATCTATCTGATGGATGGCTCTCACAAAGCAATACATGTGACATGTTGGCAAGTTTAATCCACAAGCATCATATAAAAAAAGCTTTGTTACTAAACCCATCATTTTGTATGATTTGCACAAATCATTATAGAGGAAGGCCTAAAACAACAATGGCCATTGATGGTGAATGACCCCCAAAAGTAGCTTATGTAACCACAACTCAGGAACAAATAGAAGAGTTGGAATTGGCCCTATGTGCTGAAGATTCTGGACCAGTTGCCAAATTTCATTTAAATGCTGGAATGCTCTCGCATAGATTCTGAAAATATCATGCAGTCATCAATATAATTGGTGATGAAATGATTTGAAATTTTCATCCATTTGCCTTTGGAATTGGGACAGGGAACTCTTTTTCAGTCCAGATGGCATTACTAGTCATTCAAAAAGCCCAATGGGTGTAGTTCAAGCCCATTTTGTCGATAATAGGTAGTAATGCCATTTGGATTAAACATTCATTTTTTTCACTCACATTCAATTGAGAATTTGATGCATTCTATGCATTCTTAGACAATGAGATTTGTTGGAGTTATTAACTTGTCACTATGTTTTTCTACAAACTTGATTAGAGCCTATGTATCTACACTCTTCTTTTATTGACAACAATCTTTGTCAGGCATTCACATCTTGTTATCACTCCTGGTCTCTTCCTCATATAAGTTCTTTCCAAATTGCACTTACAACGTATCTCTTCTTTCGAACATCTCAAAATCCTCATTAGCAGTTCACCAGTTTTTGAGACTTTCAACATTAACTTTTTTGTATTATAAACCTGCAAATGATTTACAGCCTGTTTTAATTAGACTAAAAAATTAAACATAACATTACTAAACTTAAAAATAAATCTCTTAGTTGTAACCAAGAGTGCTGGTCAGAGAGACAGACATGCATCAACACTTGACATAGCTTAATTTCAAAAGAAGTGCCATGTCTTTGTTACATAGGTTTGGATGCATCCCTTGTTATTTACATAAGTTTGGAACTTTGGATGCATCCCTTGTTCTTTCTCCACATATCTTTTTGAATTTATTAAAATCATAGGAAATACAAGCTTTTCCATAATTTCAATTTCTGTACCACAAACATTAGTCTTTTAAGAGAAATACAAGCTAAGTTTGCAAAAATATGGTAAAGCATAATGCATGAAGCATTTATCAAATTATGGAAAAATGGTAATTAATAATCTAGGAGTAATTAACCATCATTCGAGCCTTAAATGACTTTGCCTTAGCTTCCACTGCTTTCACACCTCCAGAACAACATAGTTACCCTACCATTATGGAATGAATTTAATGTCAAATATTGAGAAATAAAGAAAGGCTTCCTAAATTGGATAAAAGAAAATACTCAATGGCAATCTTACTGGACATAGGAAGTTTGCAATTTGATCTTTATTTTTCTCATCTACTTCTTCATTAGCTGCATCACATAGCAGCTGGACCTTTTCTGAATCTAGTTCTATGACACCAACCATAGTACTGTTAGCAACATCTGCAACTTCCTGAAGAAATTGAAGAAGTATCGTTGACTAGCAAAATGTCTTGAATCTATCAATACCAGGTTTTGCAAAGTGAAACTATTGATCATCTACCTTAAGGAATGGAAAGAGAAACTACCCATTGAGCTAGTTTAGATGCCCACCTACATAGCTTCTCCTCTGACCTTGACCAGCCTGAGTCCATCCTCAAAACCTGTAATGCAGAACATCTAATCCAAGATATCCGAAACCCATTTGACTCTCATATCATTTCAACATAGAAGTAGAACAGATCCAGTCATTACCAAGTCAGAACCGATACCAAGCATTAAAACCTGAAATTGTGCTAATCCCATTACCGGGAGCAGTTTAGAGAGAGATATGACTTTTGGTTTATTAGTAAGAAATGACAAAAATAGATATGCAAAATTGCAACCCCTAGAGTTCAGCATGCACATTCTTTCTTCTAGCAAATCCTGAGCAAGAAATACAGAGAGTTTATACCTCGCTCATTGCATCTGCAACATAACATTTTATTAGATCTTCATAAAAATCGGCTGATCACTGAATTTCAGGCACATCATCCCAGTAATCTAGGATCAGAAGTGCATATTCACAACACCTGCAGTGGCATAAAAATTTATAGACGCAGTCTGCAGCAATCTGATGGGAATACTGAAAGTAAGGAATAACAATACTTTTAGAAACAGAGTGAAAATATTGGCATTGGCATGGTGAGCCAGCAGATGAAGGACCTCTAATTGCATTAGCATACAAGTAACTCAGATTAATATGTCTAACTCGTCGGCACCACTTAGATGCATCATAATCCAAAAATTACCTTGATATGATTACCTAACTAGCCAATTGGTGGACAAGTATTAGATGGTTAAAATTGTAAAAAATAAAATAAAAATATCCAACAGTTCAACAAATAAGTTTCCACAAATCAAAGTTAAGATTGTTGAACCAATTTTCAGTAGAAGAGCTTGGGCTAGATTATAAATATTTAAAAAAAAAAAAAAAAGAAACATGCAATTGGATTGGATTACAAAAACAAATCATGCAACTATAGAACCGAACCAGTTTTTTACTATCCGGTTCCAATTTGGTTCTAGGGTGCGAATGGTCCGGTTCGGGTTCTAGTTTTCTTGGAACTATTGGGAACGAACCGGACCGACCGAACTGTGTTCACCCCTAAATGGTACACATTACACATTAAACTATAAAAGTAATTTTTTTTTTTTTTTTTTGGGAAAGCCCTAATCCTTTTACCATTATAGATTTTAGGAAACTCCTAATTCCGATATTGTTTCTCTATAATCTGCGGATTTGTAGATCTATAAACAAAAATTCTAAATCTCCATTTGAGATAAATGAGTACCTGCCGGGGAAGATGTGAAGGGCGGGAGCTGTTGGCTGCACCAGATTTGGAGACAATGATGGTGGCAATGGAGACGATGCGCCGAGAGGGAGAGGCAGCACGAGACGGAGAGGGAGATGGAGCAAGAGACGGAGAGAGATGGAGCACGAGATAGGGAGAGGGAGAATGGAGAACAAGAGAGGGAGAGGGAGATGGAGCATGAGACAGGGAGATGGAGAGGGAGATGGAGCACGAGATGGAGAGCGAAAGACAGATTGGGGAACAGAGAGAGAGAGAGAGAGAGAGAGAGAGAGAGAGAGAGAGAGAGAGGGTATGGGAACGAAGAGAGAGAGAAATAGAGGAGATTTTTCGGGCATGGCTCTGTTTTGAGCGCACGCCCATTTTTGGGTGTGGGTGTGGTAAGACGGACGGACGGTCCTGTCAGGGGCTCCGTGGGGCCCACCATGATGTATTTAGTTTATCCATTCGATCCATTAATTTTCATAAATAATTGTAGTTCTTTATTCCAAAATTAAAGTAGATTCAAGGCCCAAGTGGACCACACCATAGGAAGCACATGTGATTTAATCTTCATGTTTCCTACCGTGTGGTTCACTTGAGCCTTCAATCTAGTTGATTTTTGGTTTCATGTCCTAAAATAATATTTCAAAATAGATGGACGGCTTAGATAGAATATATATATTTTTGTAGGTCCTATAGATCCCCTCACGCCACTGTTAAGTATTAATGGTGTGGCAACTCTTTAGCTACGGATTAAAACCGTAGTAAGTATAGCTATGGTTTACATCCGTAGCAAAAAGCTAACACGGTCTGTATCCTTTGCCCCTTTTTTTAGTAGTGCTCATTACTAATTCACCACTAAAGTAACCTCCAAGTTGAGGGTCTATTCTCAACACAATCAATCTTGTTACACCCTAAGTGTGGACTCTCATACATAGGTGAAAATTCCTCTATTTAATGTAGAGATTTTGATTCCAGGAGCATCTTGCAACAATCAATAATACGTGGAGATAGCATAGCAATTATGTGTTGTTAATAAATTTTGAATCATCATAAAGAACTATGAAATCAAGGCATAAATAGTAAAAGTGGAACTTAATTACCATCGCATGTGAATATAATTTACGAGTTGCTAAAATAGAATAAAATCTAACATATAGAATTTAATTCACATAATCATGGTATGCAAATTCTCAGTCATGGGTCAATGTAAGCCAACTAACATGATTTGATATTTTAATGTAAACAATCCAAGTTCTAAGCTATTAATCATAATCTAAATGAAAAACCATCCTTAAACTAACTTAGGGATGGAAAGCTTAAGGGGAAACATCATCACCTTTCGAGTCGGGTCCCCTTATACGATTTCTTTTCTAAAGTAAACCGAGCTCTCTCGATTGACTCAGGCAGTCCATAGCTTCTTGGTTGAATCACCTAGAGTTATTTTTCATACAAGTGACTTAGGAGTTTGAAATTGATGGTTCAATTATCAGTAATTCCAAGGGCGACTGCAGCAGCTTGCCCTCTCACAAGTTTAGTTCAGCTTATCTCGTTTGGACCCTCGGGTCCAACCCGATGGCCTTGGGCTATAGTTTTCTAGGCATGATCTCCTTCGGGCTTTCCCTTAACCTGACAACAAGCGGACCTAAGGCTGGTGTGGCCGAGTTTTATTGGGCCCACACG